>NC_057405.1:37929097-38254861 GCF_019320065.1 Cervus canadensis | reverse complement strand
TTAAAAAAAAGAGGGAGAGAGAAATAGTTTTTTTTAAGTGTTTACCCACAGAAACGTCAGACAAATGTAGCAATAAATTTTACCTGGATACTTTAAAACTACCTCATCTCACTGTTCACAAGTCAGTTCAACAAATATATAAGCTAAGCTTCCTGAAGAATAATAAATACGTAAGCTATGATCCCTTTCCTGGAAAAAAACAAAAGTGATGTTCATCGTGGTAAAGCATGGAAGAAAGGATTGCCAGAGAAAATACAGGACATTAAATATTGTATGGTCCATACTAAAAACTTTTTGTTGTTTAGCTGAGATTCAACTATAACTGGACATTATGCATTTTTATTTGCTAAATCTGGTAACCCCAAAAGGGTACATCCAAATTCAATAGAAAATCAGTAGAACCTTAAATTTGTTTAACATTTGAAGAAAATGCTCAAGTAGACTCTCCCCAAGGTGCTATGGACTTGTGTCCCCTGTCCCCACATCCACACATTGAAGCTCTAACTCCCGATGTGACTGTATTTGAATGTAAGACTTTGGGGAAATAATTAAGGTTAAATGAGGTCCTAAGGGTGGGGTGCTAATCTGATTGATTTGGCGGCCTTATCATAGAAGGAAGAGAGGGAACTCTCTTTCATCAAGCACACTGCTGAGGAAGAGCCACTTGAACACTGAATAAGGGGACCGCCCACAAGCCAGAAAGAAATCACTCACTGTAACCCAGCCACGCTGGCACCCTGATCTCAAACTTCTAGCCTCCAGACTGTGAGAAAACAAATTTCTGTTGTTTAAGCCACCCAGTCTATGGTATTTTGTTATGACAGCCGACCTCACTAACACACAAGACCTATTGCACTTCCTCTTTGAAATAGTCATCACACTTGTAATTACAAAAACGCCAGGATTTTCTCTCCTGGCAGATCAAAATCTCCATGATGACAGGACTTCCCTGGCGGTCTAGTGGTCAAGACCTCGCCTTCCAATGCAGGGGGTGTGGGTTCAGTTCCTGGTTGGGGAGCTAAGATCCCATATGCCTCTGTGGCCAAAAGAGCAAAGCGTGAAACAAGCAATATTGTAACAAATTCAATAAGGACTTTAAAAATGGTATACATTAAAAAAAAAAATCTTTAAAAAACCCTCAAATCTTCGTTATGGCAGAAAGGGCAGAGAGGGGCCTAACTTGTCTTCTGCTGTATGTTTTGCTGATTGCACAGTCCCTTTGACCTGGAATAAGAGCTAAGTGGATATCTGTTGATGAATACTGAATGAATTAAGTGACGAGAAAGGTAGACCAAAAACTTTTTGCTATGGTGTTTTTTTACTATAGTGTTATTCATAACAACGAGACGTTGCTGCTGCTGCTGCTAAGTCACTTCAGTCGTGTCCGACCCTGTGCAATCCCATAGATGGCAGCCCACCAGGCTCGCCCGTCCCTGGGATTCTCCAGGCAAGAACATTAAGGATAATCTAAATATCCAAAAACTGAGAAACGTTTCCGTAAATTAATTAAGTTAATAATAGTGCAATCATATGACAATATATCTTGTATTTGGTGAACTCCCTGATGGTCCAGTGTTTGGGCTTGATGCTTCTACTGTAGAGGTCATGGGTTTGATACCTGGTTGGGGAACTGTGATCCCAAATGCTGCATGATACAGTAAAAATAAATAAATTAATTAAAGGGTCTCAGAGATATTATTTTTAATGGCATGATAAAAGTCACACACAATTATGTTAAATAAAAATAGGATATTTATGTATATGCATTGTTGTTGTGTGCTGTGGTCAGTTGTGTCTGACTCTTTGGGACCCGCATGGACTACAACCTGCCAAGCTCCTCTGTCCATGGAATTTTCCAGGCAAGAATCCTGGAGCAGGTTGCCATTTCCTACTCCAGGGGATCTTCCAGACCCAGGGATCAAACCTGCGTCTCTTGTGTCTCCAAGATTAGCAAGCAGATTCTTCACCATTGTGCCACCTGGAAAGCCCCATGTACATGCATACATACGCACAAAGAAGGGAATGTTTGGAAGTGAGCACAGTTGCTAAGAGTGGCTGCCTTCAGGTAGCAGGATTTGATTATTTTTCCATTTGTTTTTCTTTATTTTTCAAATTTGCTACAAGAATCATAGATGCTTTTTAATCAGAAAGAAAAGCAGCAGTCACTTGACACGAGTTGTATGGATTGGAAAGATAATCTTTGCAAAATTTTTATAGCAAGGAAAACAAAGCTAAGTTGGCCAAAGTCATTATGAGTGTAGTGCTCAGAAAAAAAACATTCACACTCCACTGGGAAAACAGTGTTAATTGAGAAACATCACTGGGCACCCATTAGTGTAGGGAGGGCCACCTACTGCCCACCTGACAAGTACTCCTTGCCAAGCAATTTGAGGAGGCTTGTGTTTAGGTGATGTTCTTTTCTGTAGCATTACATGTTTGTACAGAAAACTTGTAGTAACAGAACTTCAAGTGTGCTGATTCTTTTAACACTTTTATTTAAATTTTTTTTTTCTTTCTGGCTGTACCACGCAGCATGCCAAACTGCCCCAACCAGGGATCAAACCCATGCCCCCAGAGCAATTTCTTTGTCTGAAGTCCCTAGTTTCCCAAAGTCTTTTTGTCAGTATCCCACATAAACATTAGGGCTGACTTTGTCCTTGGCTTTACCTGGGTGACTATATCACTACCCCTTCACTCTTCCACCAAGCATTTCTCTTCCATTTATTTCAAAGGAATAATTTATTGATTTTATGACTTGAGGAGGACTTGTCCAAGGATTAAATCCCAACCCTACAACTTAGAGAGTTTTCAATTTTACTTTCAGAATGTTGATACTTTTGAGAGACTTGGAGAGAATCAAAAGATATGAAAACTACTGATGAACTTTTATTATATCAAAAATGCTATTTAGAAGACACTGCTTGACAAGAGTCCTGGAGTTGTATTTTGCACTTCCTGGAATGAAGGATCCATAAATATGAAAACAAAATATACATTCTGTAATGAAAACAACTTTCACCATATTCTTGTAGGTAGTTTGTTTTATTTTTTGTTTTGGGAGTTGTTATTGTTTTCTAGTCACTTGACTATCTTTCAGCCCCCAAAAGATAAAGTGCTACACACATACATTATATTCCTACTTTATTCATTATTTTATTGTTTTATTATTATTGGTGAGAGTTCAAAGCAACAAATATTTATTGAATACCTACTAACTGAAAGGCATTGGCCTAGATATGGGGGGTATAAGGATAAATGGAGATGAACCTCTCCATCTGATCTGGAAATATCTTTGCCCTAGTGAGGGACAGTCATGTACACAGATCATGCCACTACATTAAGGACTAAATAAATAAAGCCATATAGCAGGGACCTGGGGCAGAAAGGAAAGGCTTTGTCATGGATGACACTGTTTTGTCTTGTCAAGATTCCCTTTCTCAGCCTAGCAGAGAAAGAGCTATTGTTGTTGTTCAGTCGCTCATGTCATGTCTGATTCTTTGCGACCCCATGGACTGCAGCACACCAGGCTTCCCTGTCCTTCACCATCTCCCGGAGCTTGCTCAAACTCATGTCTATTGAGTTGGTGATGCCATCCAACCATCTCATCCTCTGTCATCTCCTTCTCCTCCTGCCTTCAGTTTTCCCCAGCATCAGGGTCTTTTCCAACGAGTCATTTCTTCACATCAGGTGGCCAAGATATTGGAGCTTCAGCTTCAGCATCAGTCCTTCCAGTGAATATTCAGGACTGATTTCCTTTAGGATTGACTGGTTGGATATCCTTGCAGTCCAAGGGACTCTCAAGAGTCTTCTCCAACACTACAGTTCAAAAGTATCAATCCTTCAGTGCTCAGCCTTCTTTATGGTCCCATTCTCACATCCATACATGACCACTGGAAAAACCATAGCCTTGACTATACACTTTTGTTGACAAAGTAATATCTCTGCATCCTGAAATTTCCAAGATAAAACCAGCATCACATCCCAGAGGGAAAGGCAGAGATTGGTATTACCCTCAAAGACTTAGAGTCTGAATGAATCTTGGTTTCCATCAGCTTCATTAAGTTCACCAGTCACGAAATGACTGTGGACACAGTGACTCAGCCTGTTGATGGTGGTCAGCTTAACATCACCCCACTGACTAACCAGGTCTTGGAAAATATGTTCCTGGATGGAGAGAATTCATGTGAGAAACAACTGCTTACGAGTGGCATAAGGAAGAGAGTGTCACAGACGCTGTTGGTGCCCTGCCGAGATCCCCTTTTTCTAGGCCAGTGCACTCACCCTACTGTGAGTTTGTCTGCTAAAGGCTCCTCTCTTACCTGGAAGATTGTCTTTCACCAAATGGGAATTATCTCTCCTGAAAGGTAATATAACCCCACCCCAGCCCAGCCCTCCACGAGGAGCAACTTGTAGTGAACAATTGACTGACGTGGTGTACCCAAGTACAAGCTGGCCGGAGTACATCGTGCAATGCTCCAGAGCTCCAGATGCGATCAGACTGAAAGAGTTCCCCTGAGATTACATTCTTATTTAGCTCCTTCCTGCTTCCCTCTCTTTCTTCCGAGAAGAATCCCTCAATCAATCATATGTACCAAAATTCCTGTCTCAGGCTCTTCGGCTAGGGAACATAACCCAAGATAGAACCTTATCTAGTCCTGGTGTCCAACAACTTTTCAGAGGAGACAGTGGCTGATATAAGACTTGACATATTAAAAAGTAAAATAGAAATCAGAAATGGACATTAGTTAACATCTTGATTTTGACATTCTTGTGCTTAAGCTACTTCCACTGAGAAAGACACTTTTCAATGATGATAAAGTTCCAACTGGTATTCGTTATGGTAATCTGGAATTTATTTTTCAGTGAACTGCAATAAAACTCATTTTGTAGAGTCATCTCTCAACATGAAGAGGAAAATGGTTCCTTCTTTTTGTCTTTGTTTCTGTCTCCTTCTTTCTTTCAGAACTTACCCTCTGGGTCGTATCTGAATCTCACTCAGTTTTGTCTGGAAAGATGAGAGCAGGATATCCTTCTGAGCAGAGAAGTGAGGAAACTGGTGTCTTTCTGAGGGGAGGGTGATAGGGGTAGATTTTCCAAGTATAGGCAACATGTGGGTGTTCTGTCTGTAGAAAATTTAAACCAGTGACAAAAATCAACTAAAAGTTAGTGTGCTTTCTATTATTATCACATGAAGACAATCCTAAAATATGGTAGCCTTAATGTTCACTCCACTCCCAGCTCCCATTTGTCACTGAAGAGAATTCCAATGTCTCCTTGAGGAAATCCCTGGGTAACCAGCCCTTCTACTAAGTTTGGGATCCCAGCAGCTTCCAGCACCACTTTAGAAGTGGTTGGAAGCAGGGATTTAGAATGATTTGTCCTAAAAGAACCTAAAAGAACAAAAATCAAACACTTTCTACAAGTCAGGCTTCTGTGGGGTCTGAGAAAAGGGATGATCCTAACCTGCGCTGGCAAAGATTTAAAGTCCCTGATTTTGGCAGGGAAAGTCAAGAGATCAACTGATGATTCCTAGAGATTTGGAGGTAGTAAGTAACTTGCTTTTATTTTGGCAGTAAAAATTTTTGAAAAAGATAATTAAGGGACTTTCCCAGAGGCCCTGGGTTAAGATTCCTTGCTTCCACAGCACGGGGTGTGGGTTCGATGCCTGACTGGGGAATTAAGATCCCACACGCTGCACCCTGCATGCCACAAGGTGTGGCAAAATCAAGTTCATTGACAGAGGAATGGATGAAGAAAATGTGATACATTTATACAATGGAATCGCACTCAGCCATTAAAAAGAATGGAACAATGCCATTTGCAGCAACATGGATGGGCCTAGAGATTGTCATATTGAGTGATGTAAGACAGAGAAGGAGAAATAGATCATGGCATCCCTTATATGTGGAATCTAAAAAGAAATGATGCAAATGAACTTGCAAAACAGAGACTTAGAGAGCGAACTTAATTGATGCCTGTACCTACTGCCATATTTAAAATGGATAACCAGCAAGGACCTATGTATAGCACATACAACGCGCTCAGTGTTATGTGGCAGTCTGGATGGGAGGGGAATCTGAGGGAGCACAGATACATGTATATGTAGGGCTGAGCTCTTTTGCCATTCACCCGAAACTATCACAACACTGTTAATTGGTTATACCCCAATACAAAACAAAAAGTCAAAAAAGAAAAAAGAGAAGATTCTAAACAACTACAGACTACTCCTATTCAGCAAGTCTATGAGTTTTAAAACTTTGCAACTTATTTGCAAAGCTTTAAAAATGTGTGGAATAAACATTCTCCTATCTGCATTAGTCATCAGAATGGGATGGAAAATAAAGAATGAACAAATGCAGTACTTTGTAAACCTTGAATTTTATTATGATCTAATTTGGCACAGTACTGTTGTTGATCAAGAGACATTGAAATAATATAGATTATGTTTTATGTTTTGGGTAAATTTTTCATACATGAACCTTCTTCAGAAGCCTAGGAGTAAGAACAAAAGGATATTAAAAAGCTGCTTGGCAAAACTTAGTATTTTTTTTTATTGAAGTATAGCTGATTTACAACATTGATTCAGATTATAGCATAAATGGTTCAGTATTTTTACAGATTATACTCCATTAAATATTAATACAAGATAATGGCTGTAATTCTTTGTGCTATACAATATATCCTTGTTCCTTATCTACTTTATACAGAGTACTTTGTATCTCTTATTTCTATACCCCTAGCTTTCCCTTCCTCCCTTCTCTCTCCCCTCTAGTAAATACCAGTTTGTTTTCCATATCTTTGAGTCTGTTTCTGTTTTGCATATATATTTATATGTATTACTTTTTAGATTTCACATGTAAGTGATGTCATACAGTATTTGTGTTTCTCTGACTTTTCTCACTAAACGTATTCTCTAGCTCCATCCACATGGCTGCAATGGCAGAATTTCATTCTTTTTTATAACTGAGTAATATTCCATTGCTTATTATCTTCTTCTTTATCTGTTCATCTATTGACGGACACTTAGATTGCTTCCATATCATGGCTATTATAAATAGTGCTTCTATGAACATTGGAGGTGTAAGTAACTTTTCAAGTTAATGTTTTCAGTTTTTCTGGATATACAGCCAGAAATGGAATTGATGGATCGTACAATAGTTCTAGTTTTTAAGGAATCTCCATAAGCTTCCATAGTGTTTTCCATAGTGGCTGCACCAATTTACATTCCCACCAACAATGCAGGAGGGTTCCCTTCTCTCCGTGTCCTTATCATCATTTGTTATGTGTAGACCTTTTGTGGTACTGCTTGAGTAGGTTTTTATTATGGAGCATAATGCCCTGGAAATCCATCAAGCTGTTGGTGTATGAATAGTGTTTTTTTTGTTTTGTTTTTTTTTTTTTTGTTTTTTTTTTTAGTGAGTGACTAGTATTCTGTTGTGAGGCTATCTTATCCCCTTCTGGTTGCTATAACAACAGCCCATAGATTAGAGTTTTATAAACAACAAAACTTTGTTTCTCATAGGAACTCTCAGTTACTGGGCCCTCACTTTCGCCCAGGCCTTAATGAAGATACATTCAGTGAGCTTCTTGTTACTGCAGAAGATCAACATTGTTGTTCCCTACTCTCCATCATCCTTAACGTTATGGATGAAACAGAACCCAGAAGCAGATCAAAATGTAAGGGTCTAGTACAGAAACAAAGGCAATTCATTGCCCCAGGCTACAAGGGAAGAGACAAATTTTAGGCAGGGATCTAAAACTAGAGGTCTGAGAAATAGATAAAGAGGTAATTTAGAGGGCAATGAAGAGGATAGATTAATGAAGTGAGACTGAGATACTGGTAGGTCAGGGAACAGATTGGGACTAGTTTTAGAAGGGTCAAGTTCCTTTCCAGAGACTTTCTGGAGACAGATATTATGGGATAGAAATAGTTGGGGCAAAAGTTGCTTTCTTCAGAGAACCCAGATGCTAATTTCTTCTCACAGAATCTCCCAGAAAGAGTTTTCCTTTCTTAGTACAAGACTTGGAAAAACTTTCCTCAAATGATGTTCAAAATTGGGTTTTGTTTTCATATACTTTATACCAAAATTTATCTAAACTCTTCAAACTTCATCTCAATGCCTATCCACCCTTATCATTAGGGCATAAGAAGGCACCAACCATTATGACTTACACGTATTTATTTTCACTACCAACATACATAATAAAACAGATATAATTTTTCAAAGAGCAGATTTTCAGTCCAAATATGATTTCAGAAAAGGGAATATGGACACAGAGGTGTGAAAGAGACATACTAGGCCAAGATGAAAACTAATAGTCTTATTTCAGTGTGCTTGTTACCAAGTCATAATAAGAAAAATAACAATAGTTTTGAGGATCAACAGAGGTTTTTTGTTTTTTTGCTTTTTTTTCCACAATGGTGCTAGGGTATGGTATAAAGAGTTAGACTGGGAGTTGTATGAAACCATGTAGAAATTCTTGTTCTGTCATTTACTGGTTCCATTACCTGGTGAAAATGACACATAGCTCTCAGCTTCAACAAAATGAAAGCAATCATAACACCTATCTTGTAAAGTCATTATTGGGATGAGATGAGATATAGTGCATGTAAGTTGCTTAGCATGATGTCTTCATAAACTTGGCACATGCTACAGGTTACCTTTCTTTTTTTCCATCTAACCTGTGATACCATCACTTACGTTGAGCCTTCTCCACCCATTTTGCTGTCCTTCATCCGTGCTGCTGGCAAGGTGACCTCTTCTCTTCTTCTGGACCCCCTATTCTTTTGTAAGAAAAGTTATTACAATCACCATGTGTTTTGTAACTGGGCATTGCTTCTATTAATTAAAATAACATATTTACACAGAATGCTTAGTAAAATTATGGATCAGGTTCATCACTAGCTTTTCATTCTTAATTTTATTTATTTTTTGCCGCACACTACAGCACGTGGGATCTTAGTTCCCCAACCGCGGGATGGAATTCGTGCCCCCTGCATTGGGAGCACGGAGTCCTAACCACTGGACCGCCACCAGCTTTTCAACGCTCGCAGTTCCCCTATTTGTCCACTAGGTTTGCCACTGAACGGTTGATTCAAATTTACTTTATTGGACTCAGCGTTCATGTTTATTTTACAGTGTTTATCTTTATTCCCAATTATTGTAACCCACAGAAAGAAAGCAAGGGCCTTAATAAAATGGAGCATGAAGTTTCAATTTTCACATGAGTCACACTCGTGAATAGTACTTCTTTTGTCTTGGGCTCAGCGCATGCTGCAAATCAGAAAAGGATGGGAAGAGCTGCGAGTATGTAAGTAGCTGGAGCAGAGTGTTAAGCTGATAGTATGGAAGAATTTGAAGCTTTTTTTTTTTTTTGAGGTCTGTGTAGAGAATAAAACTAGGAAGAATCATTTTACACCCATGGGAAGGATTTACTGGTTTATAAACATGATAAACCTTTGTTAATGCTGGTGCTTTGAACCTGCTGAGCGCCTTTCAGCAGTGGATTCCAAAGCACTTCACTGACAGTAAACCCCAGGACCCTCGGGATGGAGGTATTATTTCCATTTCATTGTCAGGGAAAGAGACGCAAGGAGTGCCTTTCTGGAGAGCACAGGATGAGTCCCAATCAGGCTTACATCTCAAGGACTCAAACCAAAGCTAACCTCTAGTCTACCCTTGTCCCCACACATGCATTTTGTAAAAGGAAAACAATGATTTTGAATGGATACGAGTGAAGCATAAAGATAGATCCCTTTCCACCTGTTTTAACAAGTTTTTGAAGTTTTGCCTGCTTTTACGTTGGCAGGATTTTCAGATGATTAGCTCTGAGTGTCTTTTGTTTAAAGCATCTTGTGTAGGGGATGAGCGAGATCGGATGATCAAGGATCTTTTCACTGCTTAGTCACTGGTTCATGTTCTGTCTAGTTGGGTGGTGATCCACAGGGACGGAGGTAAATATAGTGACCATCTTAACCTTGTGTTCGGGTGGAGAAAGTGGTTTCAAAATGAAAAAATTACAGAATTAAGGGCAAGTTGCTCATATTTTACGCAGGAGAATTCTGTGAATGCCTAGGAACACTGGCAGAAAAGTACAGAAGGGAATAATTTTAGAAACAGAAAATCATGTTCCTTTCAGTAAAACAAACAAAAAAATGTAGGGCAAGAACACTGGAAGAAGGGGCAAGAGAGAAAGGCAGAGGTAGAGAAATGAAAAGTGGAATCAGCAAGGCTGATGCCACCAATGCTAATTGGTAAACAGATTTCAGCAGAGGTTTGTAATCTCTCTGGAGCAGAAGGGTTAAAGGGAATAGACAGCCAGGTGACAGCGATCTGCTGGGAAAGCAACTTTATCACACCAATTTCTAGAGAAGAAGATAAATAATATTTTCAGTTTCTAAATGGGAATTTGCATCTATTTAGTTGTCTAGTATAAGAGTGAAGTGAAGATATTGGGCTCCGAAATCACTGCAGACGGTGACTGCAGCCAAGAAATTAAAAGATGCTTGCTCCTTGGAAGAAAAACTATGACCAACCTAGGTAGTGTATTAAAAGCAGAGATATCACTTTGCCAACAAAGGTCCATATAGTCATGTGAGAGTTGGACCATAACGAAGACTGAACACCAAAGAACTGATGCTTTCAAACTGTGGTGCTGGAGAAGAGTCTTGAGAGTCCCTTTGACAGCAGAGAGGTCACACCAGTCAATCCTAAAGGAAATCAGTTTTGAATATTCATTGGAAGGACTGATGCTGAAGCTGAAGCTCCAATCCTTTGGCCACCTGATGTGAAGAGCTGACTCATTGGAAAAGACCCTGATGCTGGGAAAGATTGAAGGCAGGAGGAGAAGGGGACGACAGAGGATGAGATGGTTGGATGGCATCATTGACTCAATGGACATGAATTTGAGCAAACTCCGGGAGATAGTGAAGGACAGGGAAGCCTAGCGTGCTGCAGTCCATGGGGTCACAAAAAGTTGGATATGACTGAGCAATGGAACAACAACAAAGAGTGAAGTAAGTCCGAAAGAAAAAAACAAATATCGTCTATTAATGCATATATATGGAATTTAGAAAAATGGTGCTGATGAAGCTATCTGCAGGGCAGGAATACAGATGTAAACGTAGAGAACAGACTTGAGGGCACAGTGGGGGAAGGAGAGGGTGGGACAAACTAAGAGAGTGGCATACATTACCACTGTGTAATGTGGTAATATACATATACAATGTGGTATATACGATATACATTACCATGTGTAAAATAGCTGGTGGAAAGTTGCTCTATAACACAGGGAACTCAGCTCGGTGCTCTATGATGACCTAGACAGCTGGGATTTGGAGGGTGGGGGTGAGGGGTGAGGCTCAAGAGGGAGGAGATATACGTATACATAGATCTGATTTACACTGTACAGCAAAACCAACATAACATTGTAAAGCAATTTTGTTCCAATTAAAAGCAATAAAAAATTGTCTAGTATAGGTGCAATAGATCAAAAAAGCAACTGTAAATCATCATTCACATAAAAGCAACATTTAAACTATCAAGACTATAAACATGGAGTAATAAATAAACATCATTACTCACGCCATGCACACTGCATTAATAAAAGCTCCTCTACTACTCCCACCCTACCCAGCCCTCAAATGCACAAAAACCTTTTGAGACAACTCCTAGCCTGGATCCAATCTTCATCATCTAAGGGAAGCATCAGTTTCACATGCTGACAGGTCACTCCCTATTTCTTCTTTCCTCCCTTTCAGTTTGTAAAATCTGGGAACAGGAAGTGATATTTACTCCTTGGTGTTGAGAACAATGACAGACACTGAGGATATACTCCACTCTAAATATTGACCCAGCAAAGGAAATATTCCCGTAGGAACACTTACAAAGCTGGTGCTTTCGTTTTTGAATGTCTAGATGATTTTCTTGTAATTTTTTAAAAAATTAAGAATGAATTGGCATTTGGGTTAAAGGAGAAATGAGCCCCATAGAACGAGAAGAGTCCATGTGACCCTTGTCCAGATATATGCAGCGTTTTGAGTCTGGCAGAAGTGGCTGAGTCAGTGAGTCAGTGAAAGTCGCTCAGTCATGTCTGACTCTTTGTGACCCCGTGGACTGTAGCCCTTCAGGCTCCTCTGTCCATGGGGATTCTCCAGGCAAGAATACTAGAGTGGGTTGCCATTCCCTCCTCCAGGGAATCTTCCCAACCCAGGGATCCAACAGAGGCCTTCCGCACTGCAGGCAGATTCTTTACCATCTGAGCCACCAAGGAAGACCAGGAGAAGGTGGAAGTGGGTAGGGGGAGGTGATTTGATAATGTTTTCACTCAAGGGACCTTGTGCATAAAATGAGTAAAACATGATTTCTCAGTCACAATTCTATAGGCTATCCAGTTGTGATGTAAAACATTTGTGCTGGCATTACCATACAACCTACATGTTTAGGGTTAAAGTTTCCTTCTCATTCAGAAGAAAAGGAAAAGAGCAATGTCTTAAACAGAGCTTCTGTAGCAGTTTGGCTGCTCTCTTCCCCATGACCTTCCTTTTGGAAAAAGTCATATAGAGTCATGGTTACTATCCTTGTTTAACAGTACTTTAAATGACCCAGCATAGAAGCAGATGAAACATTATCTTATTGGTGCACTTCTTTTATATAATTAATTTGTAATATTGAGTTACTACAAAATCAATCACTGAGCACAACTAGTATTTTGATTTAGAAAATAATTTGAAATCAGCCTCACCATTTCATTTTTCACTGTATTTTGCTTAAGTTGCAGAATATTGAGAAAAATTTTAATCCAACCATTCAAGTCATTACAAACGATGCAATTCTTACACAACTCTCCTTGCAATGTTAACACACTCTTCAAAAAAGTGAGCAGCATTTCATTTAAAAAACTGAATTACCATTAATATATAACAACTGTTTGTTCTTTCTCATAAATACAAAAGTCAGAAGAAAAGCACCCAACAGCTTTACAGTAAGAATCCCAATTTTTACTGAACAAAATAACTTGTCATGAATTTTTGCACAATTGTGCAGTTATCCTGGGAACAGAGCTTGTGCTGAGCAGATTCCCAGGCCTGACCTGGAATTCAGTTGAGCCCGATGTTCATATAACCCTGTCATGTACTTTTACATGAGTACACTTGAGCAGGCCTGAATTTTAAAGGAACATTTAAGCACCATTACATTGTTAATAGATGGCACATTTAGGAGAAGGAAAAATATTTTCAGAGAAGGCAGAAGAAATTGTATCTTGAATCTACACAAAAATGAGTTAATCTGAGGACATCAGTGATGTCAAAAGTGTTAAATGTAGTATATAGCATATTGAACACACATGCCATTTCTATTGATTTTTCAAATAGTAAATATATATAAGTCTAGAATAAAATTGAAATCAAACATTTGCAGCTCCTCAAAACACACTGCAGAACCCCCCTGGTAACCGGCACAATGCCTGGCATAGAACCAACAGTCAATACTTGTTGACTGGATAATGGATCTAGTTTGAAAATTCACCGGTATAATGTAGCAAATGCTTCTCAAAACTCCGTTGGCCTCTCAAGGGGAGGTGGAATAGAAAACTAAGTCATTCCAAAGTTATCTATGTTCAGTACTTAACCACCTCTGAAATTTTTTTTCATGGCTATTTTATGATGGAAACTTTTAGAAGTGTAACTGTAGGTCTGTAAAAGAGGTATTGTCCCACTATCATAGCTCAAAAATCAAAGCAAAATAATGCTTATTAAGATCTATTAATGAGTAAGGTGAGGGATTAAGATCCAAAACCTGGACCACAGGACCCCCAAACCCATGCCTCCCCTTCTGCATCTCTTTGTCTTTGGCACTCTCCACCTCTCACTCTATCTCCTACCTTCCCCACAATGTGAAAACATTACATATCATTTAAAACCTGTTTGGATTTGGGAGTCAGAAAAAGCCATCATATCTAGAACTTGCTGTTGATCCCATATAAAAAAATTGAAATAATTATATACACTAATATACAGCATATAATAAAAATATAAATATATAGCATATTTTGTCTATACATCATGTATATGGAATAAGTTCATTAAGACTTGGTATAAAGTCTATTTCTCATTTTGTCAGTGTTTCACAGTGAGAGGCCTTTCCTATTCAGAAATGAACATTATGTTTTTCCCTCTAAATTTTTGTTTAAAGAAAGTTGCCTGAATGTCTTCTTCCTTTAGAAAATGGAGGGCATGCTAAGCAAACAAACATAGAGTATTAAAATTGCCTTCCTGATGATTTTCCTAAACCTCTGAAAAATCATCTCTGTTGCATAAATAGGATGCAAACAACAGTCAAGGATCAGGGTTTCTCAGTACACAAAGTAGGCTTTGTCCAGAGAATGTTTTCTTTGGGCTTTTTCTCCTCGACAGAGTGGTAACAAAAGTATAGCTTTCCCACTTTGTCCCGGAGATGAGGGTTTGAAGTCTATTGAGGGCAACTGTGTGCCTTATCTAAGCCTCTCATGGTGGGTCACTTAGGAGGGAAGGCCCCGCTTCATTGACCCCTAGACAGGAAAGAGGGGCCACTGTGGGGACAGGGAGCAGTTCTCTGCTTAAAGGGATCTGGCAGCTTTGCATAAAGGAAGATGTTTATCCCTGTTTATGGCATATCCCTTCTGCCTTTACAATTCCCATGGTTGATGTTACTTTTTATAGCACGTCTGACTGTCTGGGAAGGAGCCACATTATTCCACCCTTAGAAAGCAAAAGGGAAAGATGAGAAACCTTAGTAATGCTGTCTGCAGAAGTGTTTCTGGCTTTCAGAGTGTACAGAGCAGATGAACTCTGTGTGTGTGTGTGTTCACTCAAGCACATATATACACTATGTGTGATGTAGAAATTTTTCAAATGGATAAATAAATTGTAAGAATCAAAAGCTTTTTATTTATAAACTGCCTAGTTTCTCTGATCTATTGAGTACATTGCTAAATGAATATTGATTATTAACAATCAATTGATTCAAAATTATATTTTAATGTCACTTTTTGTGATCTAATTAATGAGTAGGACCCCATCATCTTTGAGTTTTAAAAATACATATAGAAAACACTAAAATTCCTGTGATCTACTTTTACTTTTATCATTGAGTTTGTGATTTTAGTAAGAAAAGAAAGAAACTTCCAAGCAGAGTTTAATTTTAAAAAGGATGCAGGGTATCTATTAGAAAGATTTTCTTAATCATGTGGATTAATCCTGACTTTCAACTCCAGATAAGAAATAGGATATCCCATAAGGAGGATTTGCAGCATGCAGGGAATATTTTGCCAACCAAGAAAGGCTCCCAGGGTCTAAGTTATTAAAGTTAAATTTATTGGTGATTATGTCTATTTCCTGTATAAAATGAAAATTCAAAACAAACACTCGAAAAAGTCAAGAGAAGTCAACTAAATGGCATGGTCTTTATAAATGTAAAAGAAGTGGCTATTTTCAAAGGACCTCTTAGTTTGGCGTATTGAATAAAATGAATGTGAGAGCCTAAGGTTAACCCCTGACAAATGCTGACACAGTTGTAGACACACACGCACACACACACACACACACACACATACGCTGTTCACCAGAAATAATAGACAAACTGCTGGGAGATACCCAGCTTTAATCCCATCAAGGGCTCTTGTGACATTATAAACCAAGTAACTAGAGTTTGAGTAGTTGAGGCTGTCCCTAGACCTTCTGGATGGGATTAATTCCATGTAATTCTCTATAGCCCTTTCTAATTGGTTAAGATGTGTGAGACACCATGCATCATGGAATACTTAGCCACCTGTATCTCACAGGCCATTTCAGTGAGAAAAAAAATTCTCTTAAAAAGGGGAGCAGCAATTGGCTCTACCTTACAGGAATATGTTACTTAACCTTCTTCTGGACACTATGACAAAACAAAACAGTGAACATCAATGCTGCTACACCGGCAATCCCATCTCTGACCAAAAGGGCAATTAAAGTGTAATAAACAAGGGTATGGTGTGGTCAGGCATCTCTCTTTCTCTGTACGTGGAGTTTTTAAGTTTTGGTAAAAGTAAATGCCAAGCCTTATGCAAGTAGACACACTGGTTTCTTAAAAAACTTTTCTTCACAGAGTTAAGCTGTCACAAAATAACCTACACCAGATGGAAAACTTAAGCCAAATCTGTACCTGCTATCCACCCAAACACTCATGCTGTTGAAGTTAGAAAGTAAATTATTGGTGTGACAAGAAGATAAGCCAATCGGCTAGTTTTTTTAATTTTTTTCCACTTTTCAATTTGTTTGTCACAGTCTTATATAAACACAACTTGAACCCATAAGTCATTACAAGAGCAAAACTCAAACAAAATGATACTCCATGTTACTCAGTGCACATACTACCCACCTGATGCTTAGTCCCTGTTCAAACCAAATCCATCTGAGTGAGCACTGTACACTGACAATGTGTCTCCAACCATACATTTCTTTGGAGCACTAGAGAATGTCAGTGCAATCCTGGCAGCTTAGAGGACAGACTCATGGAGGTCTATGTCTCTGGGGAATCTAAGTTAATTTATCTGGGTACTTGGTTTTTTGTTTGTTTGCTTTTAATATGATGATTGGAAAAGGCTTGGGAGAAAAGGTGATTTTCTTGGTAAATAGGATTGAAGATTACCACCCCCCCTCAAAAAAAAAATGTTGGAGAGCATTCTTATGCTCTTGCTCAGATGCAGGGCAATAAAGTCAGTTTATTTTTTACAGTTAACTATAAGACAGTCATGTTACTCACAAAAATTAAGTCTTGTGGGCTGAATGTATTTAAGAGCAGTGCTGTTTTCAAATATGTTCTTGTAGGCACATCCATTTGAATTATCTAATGTCTTTATTAAAAATGATCCCCACCCCTGAAGCCTTTTCCACCCTCATCCTTCTTGTCTCATTGACTCCACGTCAAACCTAGACAGAGTGTCAAAAAGCAAAGACATCACTTTGCCAACAAAGGTCTGTATAGTCAAAGCTATGGTCTTTCCAATAGTCATGTACAGATGTGAGAGCTGGACAATAAATAAGACAGAGCGCAGAAGAATTGATGCTTTCTAACTGTGGTGCTGGAGAAGACTCCTGAGAGTCCTTTGGGAAAGCAAGTAGATCAAACCAGTTAATCCTAAAGGAAATCAACCCTGAATACTCTTTGGAAGGACTGATGTTGAAGCTGAAGCTGAAGCTCTAATACTTTGGCCATCTGATGTGAACAGCTGACTCATTGGAAAAGACCCTGAGGCTGGGAAAGATTGAAGACAGAAGGAAAAGAGGAAGACAGAGGATGAGATGGTTGGATGGCTTCACTGATTCATTGGACTTGAACTTGGGCAAACTCAGGGAGATGGTGAGGGACAGAGAAACCTGGCATGCTGCTGCCCATGGGGTCACAAATAGTCGGACACAACCTGGAGACTGAAAAACAACAAAATCCTTGGAGCCCTACTTGTCTGTTATGTGCTGGGTTTTCCCCAAAACTCAGAACTGCTTTAAGATGGGGACTGTACTGCCCTGATATCTCCAGAACTTAGCAGAGCCTAGCAAACATTCATGTTGAATGAATGAACTCTGATCTTAAGAAAGTGGAATTTTGTCTGATATCACAACAAATTGAAGTAGTGAATAACATGTGTTCACCTGTCTGGTGGGCCTCAGAACAGCTTATTGTTCCATAGCCAGCGCCCCTGAGCCAGTATTCATGCCCTAATTGTAGACTTGAGGGGTGAGGGGTGGGGGACTGTTGTGTATCAGACACAACATGCTAGGAATGATGATGGGTATCTCATTTAACCCTCACAATACCACTAGCCCACTCGGAGGAAAAAATTGCTGCTCATTAGAGAGCCACTGTAGAAGCTCAAAAAGGTTACTTTACTGACCTGATTTATCAGACTTAAGAAGTAGCTGAAGAAAGATGACCTACACCTAAGGGGTCTTCTGTCCCCTGCTGCAACTGGGGGTCAAATAGATTTTATCCATGTCTGAAATACCTGATTTACGTGGACCTGCCCCAGAAAATTAAGCAAAATTCCCAGACAGGGAAATTGGTTCAGTAGCACATCTCCTAGGTTTTCCATAGGTCAGGCAGGCTATTCAAAAGTAGCCCTTTCCAAAGCACTACTCTTAGAGCATGTGGGATGAGACCCCTCCTTCCCCTGGCCCTCATTAGTCCCACCAACTGGCTGCTGGGCTCAAGCCAAGACACCAGTGGTTCACGGGGTCACTCCACAGTTCCTGTATTCCAACAGACAGCTCCTCAAGCCTGAGCAGAGCCTAGATCCCTCACATAGGCCGGCGTTCAGGGTCTATGGTCTTTCACTCTGCAAAGGGACAAAGGGACTATTAGCTCAGTCCCAGATTTCCCAGGCTTCCCAGCTGGCTCAGACAGTAAAGAATCTGCCTGCAATGAAGGAGACCCAGCTTCAAGCCCTGGGTTGGGATGATTTCCTGGAGAAAGGAATGGCTACCCATTCCAGTATTCTTGCTGTACTTAATAGCTCAAATGCAGACACATTTTCAGGTCTTTCAGACGTACAAGCTTCCAAGAACCCTCCTTTTCTAAGAATGAAAAAGCAGGCTTAAAACTCAACATTCAAAAAACTGAGATCATGGTATCCAGTTCCATTACTCCATGGCAAATAGACGGGGGAAAGTGGATTTTACTTTCTTGGGCTCCAAAATCACTGCAGACAGTGGCTGCAGCCATGAAAGTAAAAGACACTCGGTCCTTGGAAGAAAAGCTATGACAAACCTAGACAGCATGTTCAAAAGCAGAGACGTTACTTTGCTAGCAAAGGTCATAGACTCAAAGCTATGATTTTTCTTGTAGTCATGTATGGATGTGAGAGTTGGACCATAAAGAAGGCTGAACACCAAAGAACTGATGCTTTCAAATTGTGCTGGAGAAGACTCTTGAGAGTCCCTTGGACGGCAAGGAGATCAAACCGGTCTAAAGGAAATCAACCCTAAATATTCATTGGAAGGACTGAATGCTGAAGCTGAAGCTCCAATACTCTGGCCACCTGATGTGAAGAGCTGACTCATTGGAAAAGACCCCGATGCTGGGAAAGATTGAAGGCAGGAGGAGAAGGGAGCAACAGAAGCTGAGATGGTTGGATGGCATCACCAACTCAATGGATACGAGTTTGAGCAAACTCTGGGAGACACTGAAGAACAGGAGAGCCTGGTGTGCTGTAGTCCATGGGGTCACAAAGAGTCAGACTGAACAACAAGTACAGAACAAAATTAAATCTCTTCAGAATAGGTTTCCTTCTCTCTTCTCTAGTTTAAAACTCCCTCTTTGACACATTTGATGTAGTTGAACAATTCATTTATTCTTGACATTTGCTATTTCAGAGGTCCCGATACATATATACACAGTTAAGATCTCCCAGGGGCCAAAAAATGAATACCACCCACCGCCCGCCCCCTCCCGCCAAAGCAGCCCAAGAAAGTGCTTTCAAATACAAATCATCTCCTTAAAAAGAGGTCTTCCAGGTACGATCACATTTAAAGAAATATCTTCCGAAATATCCCACCCTGGAGAGGGAGGTGGGAGGGGGGATCGGGATGGGGAATACGTGTAAATCTATGGCTGATTCATATCAATGTATGACCAAAAAAATAAATAAATAAATAAAAATTAAAAAAAAAAAAGAAATATCTTTACAAAGAAAGAAGGAAAGAATAGAGGAAGTTCTGATATTCCTTTTAAAGTTACATTTCCTTATTATTTTACTAAAATAAAAATATTTTTAAGGGAACTCTCTGTGATCCAATGGTTAGGACTTGGTGGTTTCACTACTGGGGACCTGATGAATTAATGTTGATTTCCCTTAGTTTCCCTTAGTTGGGGAACTAAGATCCCACAAGCTGTGTGGTGAGGCCAAATAAATAATTTATGTATTTTAAAAGACTGATACTAGCTATAAGAAGAGTCATTCTCAACTTTAATTGATATTGGCAATAGTTCTTGAACTATGTCTAAATTTTTCTTTAAAAATTATGATTAAAAAAACTTTTTAGCCCTCAGGAAGTGAGTACAGCTATAGTTCAACTTTCTCATTTTTGGGAGCACACTGTATACCAAGACATGAGTCTCATTCAACTTACTAATTTTTCCACGCACATGTTTTTTTGAACTTTTCCAACTATATTTACATAGGTTTGGGAAAGCACAGGCAATTTCAGGGCAGGGAGAGAAATACCAAGTTTCATAGTGTTTCAACAGGGGATTTCATCTGCCAAAGAAAACTCTGACATTTGTGAGTTGTTTACTGATGGGTTGTTGGCTCTGAAGCAGGCAACAAAGATGTGATCTTCCTTTACACCTCAAAGGAGAAACCTATTTTAGATTTAATGAGGAACTGATTTATAGGAAGACCTTCTTTATCCCTAACAATTCAACACCCTTTTTAAAATTTCACAGTCTCCTTCCAAAACCACCTTCAGTGCCATAGAAGAATTCTAAACCACAACATTTTCCTAATCCAGGATTACTCACCAAAATCAGGGCCTATGAAGATATTTTGGGTAAATTTTGTTTGCCTCCATCCTAAAAGAAGGCTATACTGAGTGTTTTGTTTGGAGGAGCAGCAAATCATGCTCAGAGATTGAGTTGTCTTTGCCAGTATTTTATTTAACACCGGTTCACTGTGGAAGTGTTAAGTTGCTCAGTCAAGTTTGCCTTTTTTTGACCCCCTGGGCTGTAGCCTGCCAGGCTCCTTTGTCCATGGGATTCTCTAGGCAGGAATACTGGAGTGGGTTGCCATTCCCTTCTCCAGGGGATCTTCCCCACCCAGGGATTGAACCAAGGTCTCCTGCATTGCAGGAGGATTCTTGACTGTCTGAGCCTCCAGCGAAGCCCCAGGTTTACTCTGGGGATTATCAAAATTTCACAAGACAATAGGATAATGTCTCCCAATAAGCCAATAAAGAAATAACATACGCCAAACTAATCATAGATTAATTACACCTGTGGTCCCCAGCCTTTTTGTCACCAGGGACTGGTTTCATGGAAGACAATTTTTCTACAGATCGGTGTGTGTGGTGTGAGGTGGTTTCGGGATGATTCAAGCACATTACATTTATTGTGCACTTTATTTCTATTATTATTACATCAGCCTCACTTCAATCATCAGGTATTAGATACCAGAGGCTGGGCACCCCTGAAATTATGCTATTGTTCCATGCAAGGGGAGATGAAGGAATAAAGTCCAAATTTAGCTTGAGGTGTACCTTTAGATGAGTTAAATGAAAGTCCCTTTTTGCTAGAGTAAGTTGCTAGGGAACTGGGATATTTTGTCAGCTAGATGAACTTCTTGGGGCCACTGTGTGGCTTTTGCCACTACTGGTTAAAGAGAAGACTTTACCAAGGCAGAAGCCAACGCCCCAAGGTCTTACTAGAGCTGTTTAGATCAGCAAAGTGTGGCCTTGCCCAGACCGAACATCCTCAGATGATCCTTATAAACTCTGGGTATTTCTAAGCCAGTCCCCTAGCCAGAGCTGCTTCTTCATGTTCTTATTGATAAGCCCCCAGTAGCACCCTCAGGCGCTGGGCTACCAAGTGCTTATCAGCAACCACAGACATGGATGATGACATCCGGACACACAACTTCACTTTTCTATCAAAAGAATAACTTCATTCTGAAAACACATCTACCCTTACAAACAGTTTCACTTTTGTCACAAACAAGCGGATTTGAAACCATTTCAAACCACCACACAACGCTGAACTGCAAAGCACTGGCCACCAAGGAACAAAAAGGCTGTGCGATGGTTTTCCGGTCAAGCAAACAGCATGGGCTTCCCCTTAGCTGTCTGCTTACCTCCCAAAGGGAGGTGTATGTATCCACACTAGTGAACTGGGTTCCCTGGAGGCTCAGACAGTAAAGAATCTGCCTGCAATGCAGGAGACACAGGTTTGGTCCCTGGATTGAGAAGATCTCCTGGAAAAGGGAATGGCTACCACTCCAGTACTCTTGTCTGGAGAATCCCATGGACAGAGGAGCCTGGAGGGCTACAGTCCATTGTGTCTCAAAGAGTCGGACACGACTGAAGTGACTTAGCATTCATGCATAGAGGTTGCAAGGAGTGAGAGAAAAAGTGTTAGTCACTTAGTTGTGTCTGATTTTTTTGAAACCCTATGGACTGTAGCCCTCCAGGCTTCTCTATCCATGGGGTTCTCCAGGCAGGAATACTGGAGTGGATTGCAATGCCCTCCTCCAGGGGATCTTTCCAACCCAGGGATTGAACCTGTGTCTCTTATGTCTCCTGCTCTGGCAGGTGGGTTCTTTACCCCTGGTGCTACCTGGGAAGCCCTGCAACCACTACAGGATGAACCAAATCCCCTTTTCCTAGAATGCTTTTCCCTCACTTCAGTCATGTTCCTGCCCTCTCAGTTATCAGAGCGGCCTTGCCCTGACCACCCTACACAGACTAAACCCCCACCGCCATCTCTGTATCTGATATCTTAACCTGGTGCTCTTCTTCCTTATAAAGCATCACTTGTCACTTAGGTTTTTTGGTTCCTTTTCTCCAATTAGAATGTTATTTCCTTGGGGGCAGGATTTTGCATTTTGCATTCAACATGATATCCCCCAAGGCCTAGGACAATGCCAGAACATTATTCAATTATAAATTTAAGAGAATTTTTAATTTTATCCTAATTATGCATTAGAAACTAATTTTCATTATAAATTATGAATTAATAGAAGACGCTTCTGAGATATTTGTTTTGTGAAATAAATCAGTGAATGGTAAAAGGCGTTGGCCTAGATTTTCAGGAAAGATTTAGGGCATTTACTGAACTGTTTTGGTGTGGGGCCCTCACATTCTGTGGGTGGCTCAGAGGTAAAGCGTTATATCACAGGGTCTGGGGGACTTCCTTCAGGCTGAGGGAAAGTCTAGGTTTGGTAAGGGATGGGTGAGAGGATAAAATCCCCACTCACTGTGGCCTGATCAGAGGTTTAAAAAGCACTCCAGAGAATGACTCCATTCTTACCTTCCAGCGTTCTCTCTCTTGGAATAAACATAACCATTCTCGGCCAAGGGGAGCCACTTTCTACTACATGTGTTCACCCCTGCCACCCGGTATGATATTTTATTTGCCCCCAAAATGTTCTTTCTACTTTCCCATCCTTCCAGGCACCGCTTATCACTTCACCACCCTTTAAGACCTCCTCTAGGAATCATTCTTCCATGAAGCTCTTCTTCACCAGCGCCCCCCTCCCCACCCACATCATCACCATCATCCATCATTCCATCCTGGCTGGAAGGGACCACTTCTCTTCTCACTGCTTAAGACCTCCATCTCCTTCACAGCAATAACACTCTTTACTGTGTAGTCGAAGGTTTTGGCTGTTATTGTCTGTTTATATATTTGTTTTTGTAGAAGCCTCAGATTCTCCATTAGACCAAGCAGTTTCCTTTGTTTTGACTAATCTGCCTCCACCCAGTTCACATGCAGAGTATTCCTCATTTGCAGTGATTTTCATCCGCAGGGCACACATCCTAAGGTGGGGAGGGGTGGAAGTGGGGGTGGCAAGTATCTGAGGTTATGGTGGGGGAGAATGTATATAGACTGAAAGAGTACTTCACCTCTTGCTACTCCACCGCCCTCCACCCTGTGATTTCTGGGATCCCAAATAACCTCCCTATGCTTAAGATTTTTCATATTAGACTAGAAACGATTTGTGTATTATTCACCACTGTATTCCCTACAGTGTCTAGCACAGAGCCTTGAACTTACTGGGTGCAGAACAAACATTTGATGAATGAGCAAATGAATGCATCCATGGGAAACCTTTCTGTGTCCTTGCGCCTAGCACCTCCTTGATCCCAGACTTGAAACACACATCCTTAAGGCAGGCTCTAAGCCACCTTCATCTTTAATCCTTATCCCCTTCCATAGCCACCCACACCCTCTGACCAGGCATTTATCTCAGGGCACAAAATGCCATTTGCCTGCTGATCAAAGGCTGTGGGAATGGGCGGCATGAGCAGAATGGCAGCTGCGCTCAGATCCTGCCCACACCCTTCCTGTTTGCAGCAGCCCACCCCAGGAGCTATTATGTTTTCAGTAGGCTGAGCAGAGCCCCTCCCCCTCCCCACCTCCTTCCCTGGTCCTTGCAGACACTCTGCGGGGTCTGCAGTGGCAGCCCCTCGCCCTTGGAGCCCGCTTTCAGCGTCTCATTGTCCCCAGGCAGGCGCAGATAGCCAGCCAGACCTCTTTTCCCCTTTCCTGGGACACTGATAAGGCCATGAAAATAGTTCTCTATTTTCCTGCACAAAAGCTGACTTAGAAGAATGGGGTGGAGCATAAGTGATAACCAGCCAGAATTTGTTGCTTTTTGAAAAGAGACGTGCTGGGGAGGGAATGGGGGAGACTGGAAGCCTTTGAGTTTTTGCTCTGGGTTGTGTAAGTCAGGCCCTTTCCAGCGACAGTGCCCCATTGCCAGCCTTGGAACCTCGTTTCACTTCTGTAATGGGAAACGCTGCCCTTGGGTCAGAGGGCCACAGTGTCTCCTGCTGAGGTTGGCTGGGCCACCTGGAAGACACTTGTGACCCACTTAGCCAGACTGCAGCTTACTGGATGGAATTCAGGGAGGTGGGGGAAAGATTGGAATGCCTTCCTTGCACTGAACCCATTCCAATCAGGTTCTTATCCTGAAAGTGAAAGTGAAGTCGCTCAATGGTGTCCGACTCTTTGTGACCCCGTGGACTGTAGCCCACCAGGCTCCTCCATCCATGGGATTCTCCAGGCAAGAATACTGGAGTGGGTTGCCATTTCCTTCTCCAGGGGATCTTCCCGATTCAGGGATCAAACCCAGTCTCCCACATTGCAGGCAGATGCTTTAACCTCTGAGCCGCCAGGGATCTTTATCCTGAGAACCCCTCAAATGGCCAATCTGCTCTCAGGACGCGTGTGCCTTAACGTGGGGAGCTTCACCAACTCCAAGTGATCTCAGTTTACTGCAAGGGTCCCTGATCAGGTGGTGGTGGTTTAGTCATTAAATCGTGCTCAACCCTTGTGACTTCACGGACTATATTTCACCAAGCTCCTCTGTCCATGGGATTTCCCAGGCAAGAACACTGGAGTTGGTTGCTATTGGGGGCCCTTTAAATAAACAAAACTGTCTGAAGTTTCCAAGTTATTTTGCAAGAGGGATCCTCTAAAGATGTAGTTAGTGTTGGTGACTGCTGAGGTGAAGAAACGGGGTGAGAAAAAAATGGAGGCTCACCATTTCCACCCAGAACTTTAAACAATGAGACGGAAGAGAAAAATACATAGGACTTTCTAAAAAAGTGATTTCTGCTGGGAGTACACTGCCCTGATGCTGGTGGTGCTGGCCCCACTTTGCCACGACTTACTCTGCAACCTATTGCAATTAACAGAACCTGCAGGCTTCAGCTTTTGTGTGTTTGTGTCAGAAAAATAAAGGGAATTAATGTTTTGGGGTGAAGTCCCAATACTAGTACTGTTTTTAAATTGTTCTGATATACAGTCAGGGTAGAGAACCAGGGAGCAAAATAATCTCTAATCTCTAAGGTATCTGCTGGTTCTAAAATGTATGGTTTTATAGTTTAGGGTCTGAGTTTCTTTATTTTTTTTCTGTTTAGATATAGCTGATATATAACCTTATATTAGTTTCAGGCATGTAATGCAATGACTCAATATTTGTATATATTATGAAATGACCACCATAATTAGTCTAGTAAACCTCCAACACCATCAAGTTTCTCCTTGAATCCTTCTCTCACTTACCTAAAGACTTGATTCACGGCTCCTCACTGCCACTCATGTCTTTTTGAAATGCTGGAAAAAATTCACGCAGGGAGCCCAGCCAAGCAATCTGTGATGATCTAGAGGAATGGGATGGTAGGAGGGGAGAGATGATCAAGAGAGAGGTGGTATGTGTATGTCATGGCTGATTTGCATTGTTGTATGGTAGAAACCATCATAACATCACAAAGCAATTTTCCTCCAATTAAAACATAAATTAAAAAAAAATTCAGCAAATGGTCACTACTACTTCTCCTCCCACTCTGGAACATCAGAGCAGATGGTTGAGCATTTGCTCAGTCACCCAGAACCAAATTTCACAAAGCATGCAAGCTTAGAGGCTCTGGGAGAATAAAAGCAGGCTTGTATACCTGAACTGAAGATACCTAAGAAAAAGAAAGAACTTCAATGAAATAGTAGCAGTGAGAAGAAGAGGACACAGCAGTAGAACAACACTACTAGGCAATTTAGACTCAAATCCATTTTTTGTCATGAACAAGCCTGCACTGAGCGAATACAGCCCTGCTAACCACCAACTGGGATCTTCCTCTACTTCCCTTGAGAAAACACTTGATCATCTTTACAAGTCTCACTACTTTAGCTTTTTGCTTCCTAAATTGCAATCTAACTCATTCTTATAATACCTCTGTCCCCCTTGTGCCTCCTTGAATCCAGCCCCCAGGACCGATTTTCTAGAATCCATACTTCGGATTTGCCTAGGGAGGACCCACCACCCCAAAATAGTTTTGGGATTGGCTCTTTGCAACAACTGTTTAAGGCATTGCCAACAATTCTCAAGTGGTTTTAAAATCAAGTATGTGTGTGTGCATCTTAAGTCACTTCAGTCATGGCCAACTCCTTGCAACCCTATGGACTGTAGCCAGCCAGGCTCCTCGGTCCATGGGCTTCTCCAGGCAAGAAAACTAGAGTGGGTTGCCATGCCCTCCTCCATGGATCTTCCCCATCCAGGGATCGAACCCACGTCTCCTGCGACTCCTGCATTGTAGGAGGATTCTTTATGGCTAAGCCACCAGGGAAGTCCAAAATCAAGTATGTAGTTGCATAAATAGAAAAATAACATGCAGCATAAAATTAAGTAAAATGCCAAATATCTCATATAAATGGAATAGGTAGACAATAAAAGCAAATAAATAAATACAATTGTGTTAACTTAGATCTATAGAGCAAAATCCCAGGAATCTGAAAAGATTTTATTCACCACATAGGCCAACTCCAAAGGATGCTCTCCTCAGCATCCTTACCGTATTGTCATACAGGATGTGACTACCCAATCCAGTGATGGAGTTCTCTCTCACACAAGGCATCTCATTCCAGTTTTGCTCTATTTTAATTAAAATCCAATTGAAGTCAAATACCCGATTAGAAGCACTGTGAGTAATGGTGAAACCCTGAAGGAAACATCAGCCATGGCAGAAGAAAAGGAGAAGCACAAACTGGGGAGGAAGTTTACAGAATGGACCACAGTGGTCTAAGATGTTTAAATTTTCCCTTAAAATTAATTTTAAAGCTGCACATTCACATGGTCTTTCCATGTACCCACTTAAAGAATAAATATTCCTCTTCAGCAGCTTGTGCTGTTAGATTAAAAAATTGAGGGAAACCTTTTTTTAAAGTAAGTTTTTTTTTTTTAATAAGAAGTTTGTTCTGTGCCAGCTACAGCTATTTGGCAAGTACTTTTGCACTCTAGTAGTTTAAATGGCATGGATAAGCAGAGAGTATTATGATTATCTATCCCTAGTCCTCCCAAATTCTGGACTTTTAGGAAAATGGATTAGAAATATATGTAGCAATTATACCAAAACCATTGGAGTCACAGAACATAATTTTAAATCTGATGCTTCAAAACAAAGTTTTCACCCAAGATACTTTAGGTAATGTAGATAAAGAAAGATAAGAACTCACTGAGGGATGAAATAAAAGCAATTTGCTCTCTGGAATTAATTCCACTTCTCAATGCATAGATTTTACACCCTCACCGTGAAAACATTGCTCTTGAACTTGTTGCATTAGTCAAAAGAAAGATATTCCATGCACATACTGAGTTTTCAGTATAAATCAATAGATTTATTTTCAAGTTAGTTGATAGGATTCTGAAATGTTATAATTTTCAGAATGCGGAAGAAAATAATAGTAATAATAGCAAACATTTACTGAGCACTCAATGATAGGCCTGGGACTGTACTAAGAATTTTATATACATTATCTAATTCAAAGAAATAGTCTTGATTTGCTTTATCTGAAACCACTTCACAGGTAGTACAGAACTGAATCATCACCCACCTAGATCTCCAGAGGCATTGCATTTCTGTGATGCTTAAAACTTCCCTGTTCTTCCCTAGCTATAATCTCTTAAAGATACTTCATAGATTAAGTATATACAGATAAAGGTAAGAAGATATTAGGTGGGATTGCCTAAAAACAACCAAATAAGGAATAGCGAAACTAAAAATAGAAGCTAAATTCTGCCTTGTCTTCTATCTTTATTTACAAAATGAGAAAAACTTGCGGGTTGTTTTCAAATTTCTTTTTGGTTTCAGAATCCCCACCCTATAAGTCTTTGCCCAAGGCCCAGAACATTTAGAAAGTAGTGCTATATTTATTATCTTACAGTCAAATCTAAGCCTGTCTACTGTCCACCTCCTCTCCACCTTCACAGATGTCAAGATGGGTCCTAACTTTAGAAATGCACTTTAATCCAACAACTAGCAAGGTTGTTGATGCTCTAGGAGTTTGAAAGAAAAATAACTAGTTACTAACAAACCTCAATATACTTTGGAAAGATGAAGGAATGAGATAATTCCAACTGGGAGAAACAAGGAAGTTGTCAACAACTCCAGTAACCATGGGGCTGGTGACCAGCAGGATAAATAAAAGCCATTTTCACAGAGCTGAATCTGTGGGCAAGCTCTATGAGTTTGGGGAACTATAGCAGAGAAGCATATCCAAATGGAATGGCTTCATCTATTTGCTCTACATTATTCTTAGTATCTAATATTCAGCCCCCAAAAGAAAGTCAGTGTGTTTCTGTGTTGTTGTTTTTTTTAATGATTTAATGAACAAGTAATAAACTATTAAATCAATGGGCATCCCTGGTGGCTCAGATGGTAAACAGTCTGCCTGCAATGTAGGAGACCTGGGTTTGACCCCTGGGTCAGGAAGATTCCCTGGAAAAGGAAATGGCAACCCACTCCACCATTCTTACCTAGGAAATCCCACGGATGGAGGAGCCTGGTGGGCTACACCCCATGGGGTTGCAAAGAGTTGGACACACATTAAGTTAATAGTGTAATAAATGTATTTATTCACCTGCTGAACAAATATTTATTGAATATAACTCTGGACCTAGTGGCTACCCATGTAGCATTTATAATTTAATGAGGAGAGTTTGTAACTTAATACATTAAACAACTAATCACAATTAATTTTTTTTTCCATCCACCCTGAGATCACGTCTCTCTTTCACATCTTCCTTCACGTCATCCAGTTAACTACTTCTCCTTGAGCCAAAAACTCCTTCCTGCTCCACCATGGACCACCTGGCTGCCATTTACTGAGGTCACCTCAGTAATTCTGCGAATCACTTTAGAATTCTGCTTCCTCCTCAAGGGCCCATGGGGAGGACAGCAGAAGACAAGGCAGGTCTCTCCTTCATCTGCTGGCTCCATCACCTCACCACACAAACTTAAATGGACATGTAAATGTTACTTAATAGTTGTGCAAAATTAAGGGGAATCACAAAATATGAAGGGAGAAATATTAAACTCTGTTCTAAATGAGACATCAGAGATCGAGAAGGAATTGTACACAAAGCAAAACCCTCTGTAAGGGAATACAGTAAATTTGTTCTGAACTATGTCCTCTAGACTCAGCTCATCCTCCCTTTCATCCCGAGAGCACCTTTTAAAATCACAGCTACCTTTTGGGAAATGCCAGCTAAGATCGGTAAAATGTTTTTATTAATACTACATCCTGAAACCAGCAATAGTCATACAAGAAAACAGTGCATATGAAAATGCATTGCCTTATTCACAGAAGCTTAGGAGAGAGGGTGGTGGAGACTGCAGGTCAGCTCAAGCCATCACCACCCCTCCAGCTGCCCTGGGAGCTGCCCCCACGGGGATCATTCCTCCTGGGGATGGGTGAGGGGGGAAACCTTTCAAGACTACTTCCACAGAGGAATATTACAGATGTCAGGCATCTCTAGACGGTGGTCTTCCTTTTAACATGCTAGCCCCCAGACAGGGAGTGGGCAGAAGAGTTCCCTATTGCTCTCTCAGAATACTCCCTGGGCCCTTTCTGATGAAAAAGTAAGTGAATGTTGCCAGTGGCCAAGAGAGGTCACCAGGGAGGAGCCAACATCAGAAGCCCAAGGACAGGAAGGTTCTACCTGGAAGCAAGAATGCAGTCAGGAAGTTCACTTCATGTCAGCAAGACTTTCACGAGCACCTACTAAGTGCAGGCCTGTGCTGAGGTCATGGATCACCGAGGTGAGCAAGCAACAAGCAATGATAAGAGCATGGTGCCTCTGGGAGAAGTTACGGGAATGCAGATGCAGGAGCCACGGAGGCATCCATCCCCGAGAAACCAGCTCCTGAAGCAGGAAGGATGGAGCAGGGGCGCCGCATCAGTTAGTTAGAGAGGATACAAATTCCATCTTGTGCAAGAAGAGAACCATTGAGCAAGCACTTCCTGAGATCAGTGCCGACTTGGGACAGGAGCCATCACTGGGCAGTGCTTATTTCCTGCTGCTACCTGGGGAGGTTTTCCAGGTGGTGCTAGTGGTAAAGAACCCACCTGCTGATGCAGGAGACAGGAGAGACGAGGGTTCTATCCCTGGGTTGGGAAGATCCCCTGGAGGAGGGCATGGCAACCCATTCCAGTATTCTTGCCTGGAGAATCCCATGGACAGAGGAGCCTGGCAGGCTGCAGTCCATAGGGTCGCAAGGAGTCCGACAGGACTGAAATGACTTAGCACACACTCACCCACAGGGACGGGGTGAGCCCTTCACAGAGACTCCAAATCCTGGGGGTTAGTACGTTCTTAGATTTCCTTCTTGGCCTCTCTGCTCACCTCAGACCTCAGGAACCCCTGAAGGCTTGGTCACCGACTTGACGTGCCAAAGGTCCCTGGTCCCACTGCACAGGGGGGACCCTGCCCTTGACCACATTCTCCCCAGGGCCGGGTGGCTGCTTTCTCCTCTTCTACCTTTGTTTTTCCTAGTCTGTTCCTCCCTCCTGGGGCTTGTTTGTGTAAGAAAACCTCTCTCCCTGTTTCCTGTGTCTCTGTCATTTCCTCCCATTGCCATTCTACACCGTGGCACCGAGGGCCATTGTTTTTCTTTCTAACCATATTCTCGTCTCTGGGAACCAGCCAGTAGGTACGGGACAATGTGGAGGAAGGCAGGTCTGCCCGGGCTATTTCGGAACCACTCAAGCACCAGAATATCACAGTAAACCAAACCGGTTGGGGGGGGTGGAGTGGTGTTTGCTTGTCAGCTAGGGAAGGAAGAAACTCAATATCAGGAGACAGCTCCTTGCCAATTAATCCTCGGCCACTATCTAAACGGAGGCGTGTTCCCAGGAGCAAGACTGGAGATGCCTGACAGCGCTGATAACCATCTTTGCGAGAGGAAGCTGTGACTGTCCCACTTGTTTTCTGGGTTTTTGACATGTTCTTACTGCTTTTTAAATTAACTAAAAAAAAAAAAAAAATCAACTGAGCTGCATTAAGAGGGGAGCTAAACAGAGATCTGAAACCCAGCACAGGACGTAGGGATGCCAAGCGAAACCCGCCTAGGAATGGATTTCCTTGTGGTTCTATTCAGCGCTTTATCTAGCCTGTTAACCTTTTTGATCAGCCCCACGATTCACCCAACCCGTATTGGAGTGTAAGGTAAACCGCTTCATGCTTTCCTGGCAGAGTTTGAATCACACAGGTTCTCATAAGAGATCCTGGGTCGTTTTCCTGAGCACAGGAAGAAGAGCTGGAAAAGCAGCTGGCCTGGAGAAAGAGAAATGTAATGCCTTTTTATTTACCATGGAAATGCCTGTGCTGGGCTCCTGTGTTGATTTCCAAATATAAATGGGAGGAAACTGTGGTCCATGTGCCACTGAAGGACTAAGCAACACACTGGCTTAGGTTTGTAACCTTGGGCATTTCTTTAAGTACAGTTCCAATAAAGTGAACTGAGCAAAGTTTGACGTAGGAACCTCAGCTTGGTTTTCCTAAGAAATATATCAAGCAGCACATTTATTCTGACTGTCACCTAGCAGAAGTACATGGTTTTATTTTGGTAGCATTTGTCCCATAGAACTCTCGTGGCTTTTGCCAGTTCCTCTCATTATTCTTTTCCCACCAGTTATGACACTAAGGGTCACTCATCAAAGAGATTTTGTTTATTTCATGTTTTACAGGGCAACGTGGCTGCCAGGAACATGCAAACTTCCAGGTTTCTGTTAGAGGAGTAGAAAGTTGTAAAGTACAAATGTAATAGAAACATATCAAATTCCTGTATTTCAAATAAAGATGTGTTTTTCATTAAAGGATTAAGGCATGCCCTGTGCCACCCCAATGCTGCAAAGCTGCTAATCTTGGGACACATTTTAAATTCCGAGCCAGTCTCCATTTATAACTCAAGAAAACAATAGTCTCTACTACTTAGGACCAGGGGAAAATTTAAGTTGTAAAATCTTTTTCAGGGACCCCATTCTCCCCAAATCAGATTGGATGCATGCTAAGTCACTGTAGTCATGGCTGACTCTTTGTGACCCCATGGACTGTAGCCCTCCAGGCTCCTCTGTCCATGGGATTCTCCAGGCAAGAATACTGGAGTGGGTTGCCATGCCCTCCTCCAGGGGAATCTTCCTGACCCAAGGATCGAACACACGTCTACTGTAGCTCCTGTATTGCAGATGGATTGTTTACCACTGAACCACAGGGGAAGGCCAAAATCAGATTAGCAGAAGTCATTTTAGAAGATATATTCTGTTAAAAATAGAGGGACTTTTTTTTTTTTAAATGGAGAGAGATTTCTTTTTCAGAAGGGTATTTTTCAAAGATTCTTATATTGCTGGGCTTAAATCATTGCTCTATACTTGGATTTTAAAAAGCTCTAGGACATACTGAAATATTTAAGGGTTAAATGAAATGAGTTTTGAGCTGTGCTTTAAGATAAAAACAGAGGTGAGTTGGAGAGGTTTATATGAAACAAGACTGATGAAGAGTTGTTGATATCTGGAGGTGATGGGTAAACCAAGTTTCCTTATAATAATCTGTCTATTTTTGCATGTTTCATCTGTAATAATAATGTACAAAATGAAAAAGAATAACAGAGGCAAAAATAAATGTATTTTTCAGTAAAGAAAATTAACTGGTATTATTTCTTCATTTAGTTTCTAATTAGATAACAGTTTACTAGCATGCCACTCTAAGGTTGTCTTCTCAAAGAGGTCCAACATGTTAGAACTGTTGGAAATTCAGAAATCTGAGCAGGTACATCATTTCTCAGGTGTCCAGTGAAAGAAATGCAAATCACATATTAACTGCATGCAGATGACTTGACACTATTAACTCAGTTATAATAACTCAGTTAGTAATAATTATTCAGTCTACACAATTTCCAATCCAGACCCCCACATGCTCCATCTTAAGCCTAAGGTAGCCTCTTCCTTCAAAAGTCTTCCTTAGAGGTCTCTCCATAATATTTGAGGAGTCAATTATATTCGTCACTTGATGTATTTCTAGATAGAATGAGATTTACAAGGAAAGTCTGAGAAATAGTATTATTGGTGAATAGATCTGAGATATGGGTTTTTCCATGTCTGGTTCTACAACACGTATACACCGTAGCTTAACTAAAAGTGTTCCAGAATTTGCTTCACTGGGATGAGGTCCTTATATGAAAAGATGAAACTTTTCTTTGCCTATGAAAGAGAAAGGACCCTTTTACTTCCACTGATAATAATGCTTGATACATGCAAATCTGTATTTTCTAGGACTACATCTCAGGCTTATGTCAGTGTTCCTTCTCTGTGCTTCTGAGAACAGAGTCTTGTGTATCAAGATTTTTTCCATCAGTTTTGGCAATCAAATTTGGCAATCACAATATCTGCTTCCTGGAATATTTTATTTTCCTCAGTTTACCTATTTTATTCAGATTACATCTGTACGCAAATCTGCAACAAAAGGGCCTTCTCAGGTGGCTCAGCTCAGCGGTAAAGAATTCGTCTGCCAGGGCAGGAGATTCAGGAGAGTGGGTTTCATCCCTGGGTCAGGAAGATCCCCCGGAGGAGAACATGGCAACCCACTTCCGTATTCTTGCCTAGAGAATCCCATGGACAGAGAAGCCTGGTGGACTACCCAGTCCATGGGGTCACAGAAAGTCCGACACAACTGAGCTGATGGAGCTTGCACACACGCATGCCCACATGCAACAAAAGCATTAAATAACGAATCACTGAGATAATACTTTCATTGTCAAAGTATCCTGTGATGAGATTCTCAGAGCTGCCAGCAAATAGACTATCTACAAAAGGAAGTTAGAATCCGGGCCCAGAGATTCATATATGTGGCCCAGATGAGGAACAGATAACCGAGCCCAATATTTTCCTAACCAAGCATTTATGGTATTTTGAGTCTGTGCTCCCAAAGGAGGGTCAGTAGCCAGGCTTTGGCACTGCCTGGGGAAACACCTCACTTTGGTGAGCACAGTAGTTATATTTCAGGCCATCAGAGAGATGGGCTCTCCGTTAAACTGAGCTGAAATAGAAAAGAATCCTTAACCTCTGTGTGGGTTAAATAAAGATCACCAGTTACAACAGTCGGCCTCAAAGGGTTGAATGGGCCTCTCCCAGACACTCATTCTACTTATCTAGGGTCTTAATCCCAGTCTGCACCTTTTGATCAGGCAGCCCCCAGACCACGGATGACTTATCAAAGGGGTTGGAATTTGCACTGTGCCCATTGCACCCCATCTTACCGGCCACTTGTAGGCTGGATTGTGGGACTAACACTTCAACACTCGCAAGGGGAGCTCTGGGGGAGGGGGTGGCTCATGGTGTCCATCACAGGCGAGGTGCCACGAGTCAAGTGGGGGGTCAAGCAGAACACGCCAGAAGGCCTCCGGCAGCCTCTGAGCCTCTTCCCAGCTTTCCGCGATAACAGAAACATCCTTCCTCACTAAGGCTGGCAACAGGGCTCGCTTTTTTTCTTTTGAATGTAGGAACAAAACCCCTTCCCTTTTACACATCCTTTCCTTTTCAGGGTGGTCCTGTTGTCTCACCAGCTTCCCATTTCACCCCAGGAGGCGGCTCCCACCTGTGCCACCAGCCGGCTGAAACTTTCTGATCTTCCTGTCTACAGATTTCTGTTATCAGCCTCCAGGCCTGCTGTCTCCCAGCATCTGCTTTTAAGGATAGCAATAGCCCCCAGGCCTTCAACTCCTCTCCAAGGGGAGCTGGACTATTACTAAGATTAATTACTACTCTCCTCCCCATCGGATTTCCCCATCGCATGTGCCCCAAACCCCAATTCAGACCCAGCCTTAGCTAAAAATTATAAACCAAGGAGGTACATTAACCCTTGGTAGCCCCTCTCCCCGCCCTCGAACTAACTCCTGGACTAGCAGAAGCCACTCACTGTCATCCCCCACCTTGTCCTGACATCTTTGCATAGTTTCTTCTCCAACATTTTCTTTTCCACCTTCCAGAGTATCAAAATTTAGTTTCCTTGCATAGCATTTTCTCCTGCCCCATCCCAGTGAATTACCCTCTGAGAATAAGTTTTGAACAAGTTAATTAGTATTAACACAAAGATGTTGATAGACAAAGAAAGCTGAATACCTTCTGAAAGTAGTTTAATATGACTTAAAAGAAATGTTTTTAATGCCAGAATTTTCAAGTACCAAGGGAAACAACTGGCCCAAGAAATATTTATTTAGGGGGAAAGGTCCTTTCCTAGCACCTCTTTTTATACAACACAGCCAGCCTTTCCTCTATAAAATTGATCGTGGTTAATTTCCTATCAAATTTTCCCAAGCTGGAACTCATACTTCCAGATAGTTTTTGAACATAAATGTAGCCTGACAACTGCAATAAATACCAGTTAATTTCCTCATCACTTAACGTTTTATTTTTCACTATTGACAGCTTCATTCAATCCTGCAGAACTAGCATAACAGCCTATCTGTTGACTTTAGATATTAAAAACCTCAGGAAGACATTAAGATCATTTGAAATCCAATTTTTGGCTAATTCTAGACTACTTAGTGACATATCATGAGGAGCTGAAAAATAAATGGAAAAGATGTGGAAGGTGAAAGAACTGAATGTCTATTCTTCCTACTGAGGACAGGAATTGCCTTCACATTCAAATTTTGAATATAAAGTCTAGTAATATAGCTTCTAAACAATTCACACATTGGATTTTTTTTGTCCCTTGAGAATAGTCATTATAAAATTATAAGTCTCACAGTGAGGAGGAAGTCTTCTCAAATAACAAACCTAAAATTTCCCTGCTTCTTGACAATTCCAGAGGATCTTAAAATATCCACGAATGCTTGATCTGGGGGAATGTCCTATTTCTACATGAAAATAGTTACCTAAATACACCTTAGGAAAAGATAACATTTCTTGATTCTTTAAGCACCTCAAGAAGGGAAATCTATATGACTAAAGTTGTCACTTACTCTTACACTAACGACACTCTCTCCTCACAGTCTCTCACAACTTAACAGATTTCTCTTTAAGTCGGTTTGTGCTTTTGATACGGAAAATGAAACTTTTCTGCTCCTGGGCTGGGAAAGGAGATGCCAATACCTTCCTTATTTCACTTTTAGTCACTGTTGTGAATCTGGAGCACATTAGCTTATTTGGTTGGAAGTAACAGTTTTAAAAGGTGGCTCATACTTATTGCCTGTGATTCAGAGTTGAGGATTCAAAGGCTCCAGGAGATTCTGAAGGTGCCCAAGGTCGCCTAGACATCAGTGGCAGAGTCCAGACTCAAGCCCAGGGGGCTCTCATGTCACCTGATATGAAGGTCGGCAGCACAGGCTGGCCTGTGGGAGCCAGTCAGCTTCAGGTTGTTCGCTTCACCTGAAGCCCGGCCAGGTGTCCTTCCAGGCTGTGCTGTTCTCACCAGGGGTACCAAGTCAAAGAGACGGAGTAGCACACACAGCCCCTGACAGAATCGGCTTGCCAGAGGGGACACGCTCCAAGAGGCAATGTGGCTGACTCTGTTTCTCTGTCCTTTTAGAACCCCAACCTCCCCCTCTGTGCTTCAGTTGAAAAACTAACATGTAATTCAGAATTTGCTTGCATGCATGCTCAATCATGTCCAACTCTTTGCGACTCCACAGACTGTAGCCTACCAGGCTCCCCGTTCATGGAATTTTCCAGGCAAGAATACTGGAGTGGGTTGCAATTTTCTACTCCAGGGGATCTCCCCGGCCCAGGGATTGAACCCATTTCTCTCACGTCTCCTGCATTGGCAGGCGGATTCTTTATCATTGAGCCACCTGGGAAGCCCAGATTCAGAGCTTATCTTCCCCACATATCTAAATGGGCTTTCCAGGTGGCTCAGGGGATGAGGAAATCTGCCTGCAGTGCAAGAGAGACAGGAGCTACAGGTTCAATTCCTGGGTCGGGAATATCCCATAGGCTCCCCCTTCAGGCTTTTGTCTTCTTTGCTAAACCCGTCACGCCCTCTTTGGGACTTCTCTGATGGCTCAGATGATAAAGAATCTGCCTGCAATGTGGGTGACCTGGGTTCGATCCCTGGGTCAGGAAAATCCCCTGGAGAAAGGATGGCAACCCACTCCAGTATTCTTGCCTGAAGAATTCCACGGACCGAGGAGCCTGGCAGGCTACAGTCCATGGGGTTGCAAAGAGTTGGACAAAGAGTTGGACAGAGAGTTGCCCGAGAACGGGCAGAAACCAGGGTAGCAAGAAGCTTCTACCCTGGAGCTGCTGGACTCCCTTGGACACTGCTGCCACTCCAACGGCCTTCAGGGCTTGCTGTCTGTCCACCACAAGGTCCAGTTCCCAGGAGACAGACACTGGCTGGCCTCGCCTCAGTCATCTGTGCCAGGCTGAGGTCAAGGCAGGGGCACAACAAAGCCACATGGAATGGAGAAACAGCATCTCCCCAAGGAGCAGAGGAACAGGGGAAAGAAGTCATAATTGACTGCACAATGCCCAGTAGCCTTCTCTTTGTATCTAATTGACTCCTTGATTTACCATTAACATTTCATCTAACTTTATAGTGGACAAGATGATTTTCACATTTTGTTATTTAATTCCATTTAAAAAAAAAACCCTGAATTAAGTCTTATGTTCCTCTTTTAGAAATGAGGAAACGGGGTCTCTAAGAAAAGATGTCACTTATACAGAACCGAATTCCAGACTTTCTAAGTACAAACTCCAAGCTCTTCCCATTACATGCCACTATTTCCTCTAAAATAAATTTTAAAAAATAAAGGGACATTTTGGAATTAAGTCTGAATCAATTTGGACTCAGTGTATGCAGTACTTTTCCAAAACATGAAAGTTTTATAATATCAACAAAAAATAACTACTGGATACTAACTACTTCTAGATCCATCATATGCCAGATTTTATTCAATTAAAATATATGCAGGTCAGGAAGCAACAGTTAGAACTGGATATGGAACAACAGACTGGTTCCAAATAGGAAAAGGAGTACGTCAAGGCTGTATATTGTCACCCTGCTTATTTAACTTATATGCTGAGTACATAATGAGAAATGCTGGGCTGGAAGAAGCACAAGCTGGAATCAAGGTTGCCGGGAGAAATATCAATAACCTCAGATATGCAGATGACACCACCCATATGGCAGAAAGTGAAGAAGAACTAAAGAGCCTCTTAATGAAAGTGAAAGAGGAGAGTGAAAAAGTTGGCTAAAAGCTCAACATTCAGAAAACTAAGATCATGGCATCTGGTCCCATCACTTCCTGGCAAATAGATGGGGAAACAGTGGAAACAGTGTCAGACTTTATTTTTGGGGGCTCCAAAATCACTGTAGATGGTGATTGCAGCCATGAAATTAAAAGATGCTTACTCCTTGGGAGGAAAGTTATGACCAACCTAGATAGCATATTAAAAAGCAGAGACATTACTTTTCCAACAAAGGTCTGTCCAGTCAAGGCTATGGTTTTTCCAGTGGTCATGTATGGATGTGAGAGCTGGACTGGGAAGAAAGCTGAGCGCCGAAGAATTGATGCTGTTGAACTGTGGTGTTGGAGAAGACTCTTGAGAGTCCCTTGGACTGCAAGGAGATCCAACCAGTCCATCCTGAAGGAGATCAGTCCTGGGTGTTCATTGGAAGGACTGATGCTGAAGCTGAAACTCCAGTACTTTGCCCACCTCATGCGAAGAGTTGTCTCATTGGAAAAGACCCTGATGCTGGGAGGGATTGGGGGCAGGAGGAGAAGGGGACGACAGAGGATGAGATGACTGGATGGCATCACCGACTCGATGGACATGAGTTTGAGTGGACTCCGGGAGTTGGTGATAGACAGGGAGGCCTGGCGTGCTGCGGTTCATGGGGTCGCAAAGAGTCGGACACGACTGAGCGACTGAATTGAACTGAAAATAAATTCAATAAATTTTCTTAAGTGCATGGGATGTATTCCAGATGTTAGGGAATCGAATATACATGAGTTGTGCTCAAGTAGTTCAAATTAGGTCATCTAAATAAATAGAGGCATCCATCTAAATAAATAGATACAATAGAGGTGTTTTAGGAACATTGTATTTTGATTGTCTATTTGTTTATATTCCTTAAACACCAAGCTTCTTGGTGTAAGAAACCCTGTCTTTTTTGGATTCCCAGCACTAATCACAGAGTCTAGGAGAGAGTAGGTTCTTGATAAATAGTTAGAGAATAAATAAATTAATGAATTCATGAAAAAAAGATAAGCTTAATGGAAACACAGTTGAAAGAGAATCTTTTGACTTCTGTGTTAAGAAAATCTTCATTTTCTATAAATAAGAAATGTGGGAGAGGGTGCAGAGAAAAGGGAACCATCTTACACTGTTGGTGGGAAGGTAAATTGGTATAGTCATTATGAAAACCTGTAAAGATTCCTCAAGAAAACTAAAAACAGAGCTACCATATGATCCAGCAATTTCACTCTTAGGCATATACCCAGATAAAACTATAATTTGAAAAGGTACATGTACTCCTGTGTCCATAGCAGCACTAGTAACAATAGTTGAGACTTGGAAGTAACCTGAATATATACATATGTAGGCATGTATGTATGTATGTATATACATATTTATGAATATTACTCAGCCATTAAAAAGAATAAATTAATGCCATTTGCAGCAATATGGATGAACCTGGAGATTATGAAACTAAATGAAATAAGTCAGAAAAAGAAAGACAAAAACCATATGATATCACTTACAGGTGGAATCTAACATACAACAAAAACAAACATATCTAAGAAACAAAACAGACTCACAGACATAGAAAACAGTCTTGTGATTGCTAAGGAGGAAGGGGGGAGGGGGAAGGAAGTATTGGGAGTTTGGGATTAGAAGGTGCAAACTATTAAAAATAGGATAGTTAAATAATAAAATCATACTATATAGCACAGGGAACTATATTCAATATCATGTGATAAATCATAACAGAAAAGAATAGGAAAAGAATATATATGTAGAAGTGAGTCACTTTGCTGTACAGAAAAAGTAATACAACACTGTAAATCAACTATACTTTATAAGATTTAAAAATAAATTGGGACTCCCTGGCAGTCCAGAGGTTAAGACTCTGCCCTTCCACTGTAGGGAATGTGGGTTCGAACCTTGGTTGGGAAATTAAGATTTCACATGCCACACAGTGTGGCAAAAAAAAAAACAAAAGCAAAATTTTAAAAATAAGTAAACTTAAAGAAAAAAGAAAAGCTACATTTGAAACCTGGTAGGATGAGTTTAAAGAATGCATGAAAACAACTTACCTGCAGGCTGGAGTTTACTATGTTAAGTGAGCATTCCTGGTCATGTTCGTGACTGGAAAGGCCTTTGCATCATCAGAAGAATGTCCTTTACCCTATAGAGAGTACTTTCGCATTGTTATGCTGAAACAAACAGATATTTCTGTTCCAACAGATACTCCAAAAGTGGGTTTAGTTTAGTTCCTTAGAGACCTGCTTCTAATTTCCTCACAACTGCTGCCTTTAAATCTAATCCCACTCTAAACAGTTTTACAGTCTTAATTTTCTAAAGTTGTCCATTTGTATCATGTAAATTGGGGCTTCCCTAGCGGATCAGATGATAAAGAACTTGTCTTGAAAGCAGGCAACCCAGAAAGATCCCCTGGAGAAGGGACTAGCAACCCATTCCAGTATTCTTACCTGGACAGAGGAGCCTAGAGCGCTACAGTCCATGGGGTGGCAAAGAGTTGGACACAGTTGAGCAACTAACACACACATACACACACCACTCATTTAAATTGCCCATCTATTGTTGTATTATTGTTTTTCTCACGTACTATACACTTACTCATTTATTTATTCAATAACCTACTAAGCACAGAACCATCTACTAGGTTCATCCTGTGATTCCGGGACCTACATCCCTAACCTCTATCATTTCTCTCTAAGCTCACTCCCTGGAACTAACACTGTTCATCAGACATTCAGCAAAATGCTTACCATCTGACAAACTCTGAAGTTAGGGTTAGGATGGAGTCTAGCACAGACCCCAGATGATACATCCACTCTAATGCAGTTCAAATGTCAAAAGGATAAAACCCGGAGACCCTACAGGATGAGGCAGAGTCACCTGAAATACTTTGGCACCTTCTGTCAGGTCAACAGTTGGAAAAAGGGATTCTTGCAATACTGGACCTGGAAATCTTAGCAGTCCTGCCTATGGGGCTCAGAAAGGTGCCACTCAAAATTAAGCTGCTATCTTGGACCCACTTAGAAGTAAAGCATTTTTCTTGGCCAATGTAAATGTTTTTGTTTTTTTCCATTCAGAGCTCATGTTTGATCCTAGACCAAAATCTGTACCCCAGTTGTAAACAAAGCTATTAAAATACCCAGAATGGCCACGGTGGGGTAGTCTTCAGAAACAGTTCCAAAGGCATATGAACAAGCAAAGCCCTGTGGCCACTTCACAGAACCTTTGAAGTATCACCATCAACTCGAAACATATGGCATTTCAGCATATGAAAAGGAGGCTTTCACTTCCTGGAGAGATGCCAGTCTTCCACTGGTAAGACTGGAAGGTTCTGCCACAAGAGAGACCATGGAGAAGATGCAGTGGCCTGTGTGAAATATTAACACACTGGTGGTCTGTCTACTTTTTCATTGCTTCGTGTATTAATGACACAACTTGTTCCTCCAGTTTGCTTGAGCTGGTATTTTACGTTGGCTACAGAAACTTGGAGACTACTTTATTCTCATCATTCCGATGTGGACCTTCTCATGTGGGAGACTGTTTGAGGCCAAGTGAGATCCACTCGTTAAATAATTATTAATAAAAATGGAGTTCTTTAAGTGAATAAAACTTGCAGCCACAAGATGGTAAGCTCCAGATTATCCATAAAGATGGGAGAAAAGCAGTTCTGCTAATTGGATCTTCTTCTTACAGAGTTGTATAGATCCCATAGACCACCAACTTCAAAAAATAAGAAGACAATACACTCACCTAGTATTAAAACCATACAGAGCAAATCCATTCCTGATTCAGAAGTGCCTCAGAATGTAATATGCCTTAGGGTCACCATTAAACATGTCATTTTTAAAAGCTGTGGAAGAATAAACTCACTCCCCACAGGCCTAATCTGGGATGGGCAATTCTAAACAAACTCTTCACTTTAACTTAGTTACTTCTGATTTATTTCTTTCCCACAAAATTGAGCTCAGTGTATTAAAAAAAAGAAATTCTATTGGTTTGAATATGGGAATCTAGATGTGGGAACTCTGATTCTGTGCATATTCTCTGACCTCTTTTCTGTGCATATTTCTACATGGTTGAGGTTACATGGCTTAGAAAACATATTCTTCTCATTTAACAGTCCCTCTGTCACGAGCATCTTTACATGTTACTGAAACCCTTTATTAACACATTATGATTGCAATGTCATATTAACTCAATTAAATCAGTTGTAATGTACCACTTTTCAGTTTGAGATGTGTATTGAAATTGTCTATAATTTAGCTATCATGAATATTGTGATAACTTTAATGTGTTAATCTTTGTCTAATCATTTGCTTAAAATAATTCCCTAGAAGTGAAGTTATGATCAAAGTGTTTGGTTCTTGAGTGTTAATTAAACTTATAACAGTTTATATACATTATATACATATATATGTATATACATATATATGTATATACATATATCAAATCATTATGTCGTACACGTTAAACAATGTGATATATCAATTATATCTCAATTAAATTGGGGAAAAAATTAAAGTGGTTCTTGATGCATATATCTATGTCTGCCTATCTATATATCTTGATGTATGTAATTTCCGCCAATTATTTTCCACACATATTATATATGTAATATATATAATATCTATGAATAAATATATGAAATATAAATAAATTATATAGAAATAAATATATATTAAATATACATAAAAATGTCCCCATAGGTTTACTAACTTACTTTCCATTAGCAACATTTTTAAGTATCTTATCCATTTTATCATCATCAACAGCACTGAAAATTCATTTTAATTGACTTTTATTTTATTTATGTTTCAGTAATTCCTCTCAAACATCTCTCTTGGTAGGTTATCTTATCCAATCTGCAAGTTCTTCTGAATGCAAACAATTCTTTAAAAAAATATTACAAATACACAGCCTATTTTGAAGTTACTTTGTCTTTCTGCAATAAAGAGGGTTACTCATAATTCTACATGACTAGGAAAGGAGGTTGTGGCATAGATGGAACGCAAAAGCTCTCAACTACTCTCTGATAAGTTTAACGTGACAAGTAGAGGCTCATACTTCACTGTTTTCTACAGGAAGGATGTATTTCTGTCCTCATGATGCTTAGAACATTTAACTGAAAAATCCACATTCTTTTTTTCCATATTCCTTTTTCAGTTATTGTATTAAAATATTATGAGACAGAAAGAAGACATGAAAAGCCCAAGAAGAAAATTAATGTACCTATATTTTCTCTTTGTATTTGACTGGGGGATCTCTGGGAAGAGCCAACTCATTAGGAAAGACCCTGATGCTGGGAAAGATTGAGGGCAGGAGGAGAAGGGGACGACAGAGGACGAGATGGTTGGATGGCATTATTGACTCAATGGACATGAGTTTGTGCAAGCTCTGACAGGTGGTGAAGGACAGGGAAGACTGGCGTGATGCAGTCCTTGGGGTCGCAAAGAGTCAGCCATGACTGGGTGACTGAACAACAACTAAGAAAGGAAAAAATGAAGAGACCATGGCTCTGTATCTGCTTTGCAACCTCCTCAATCTCCAGGTTCCCCTCACAGGGCAGGGCTGGCTCAAAAAGCAACAGAGAGAAAGTTCTGGGGATGAATGACAGTGATAATTGTACATCTCATATGCATGAAAATGGTTAAAATAGTACATTTTGCTTTATCTTTACCCCACCTCCCCACCCCTCATAGGAAAAGCAGTAGAAGCTTTACTGATTTTTTTCTTGGCCTTTCTGAGCCTGCTGCTGCTGTCTACGAATCTGCCACAGCTCGCTGGCTGCTGCCAGGGACTTCAAATCAATCAAGGAAGCCAACTGACTTAGAAACCCTGCCCCAGCCCTTCTTTCAAATTAGCAGCAGTGAAAGTATAGCCATAAACATAATATATGTGAAGAAAGACGACTGAAATAGTAGAAGCTGCTACTTCACTCCTGCTAGGTGACTGGAGTAGAAGGTTTAGAATCGCCGTCAGAGGCCCTGACTACAGAAGATGTCACTGTAAGTGTGTCTGGCCTTCCACAATGGGCAGATTTCTGGAAATGTTATATGATTCACTTGGAAATTAAGCACATACTGCTTAATGGTGCCAAGTATTGTTATTTGTCTCTTTTTAAAATGTTGTTCCGTGCACTCAAATGCATGTCTCATCCCACCACTAGACTGTAAATTGATTCAGGACTATGTGGTGAGCTTGTTGTGCATGTTTAAAGAGATGTAATATAACAAGGACCTAGAATAGTATTTAGCACACGGTACAGGTTTCTCTGGGCTTCCCCAGTGGCTCATTGGAAAAGAATCTGCCTGCAACAGAGGAGCTGCAGGAGACATGGGTTTGATCCCTAGGTCAGGAAGATCCCCTGGAGGAGGGCATGGCTACCCACTCAACTATTCTTGTCTAGAGAATCCCATGGACAGAGGAGCCTGGTGGACTACAGTCCATAGGGTCACAAAGAATCGGACATGACTGAATGACTTAGCGTGCAAGCACAGGCTTCCCTGGCGGCTTGGTGGGAAAGAATCCACTTGCCAATGCAGGAGATGCAGGTTTGATCCCTGGGTCAGGAAGATCTCCTGGAGAAGGGAATGGCAACCCACTGCAGTATTGTTGCCTGAGAAATCCTGTGGACAGAGGGGGCTAGAGGGCAACAGTCCACGCGGTTGTGAGTGAACATGACTTGGTGACTAACAACAACATGAGTTCAATAAGTAGAAGTTTTACGTTTTTCCCAAAGTTTGTAACATAGACCTCAGTACAGAATATGTACAAGTTATCAACTAACCATTGCATGTTAGAAACACCACACTTTGGGATATTGTTTGATGACTCCCTTAAGCAATCCTTACACAGGACTTAAAAAGAATACTCTGAGTCCATATCAAATGACATTACCAATAGAACAACAATACATCAAAGTTAAGAGGGAGCAATGATGATGAATATAGGCTTTGGAATTAGGCAGATCCTGGTTTAAATGTCTACTCCAACTCTCATTAGATAGGTAGCCTTGGCCAAATTCCATCACTCAGTCAGCTCCATATGAGAACAATGATACCTGTTCCTGCCTTGTGACAAGCATTAAAGGAACCAATGTATGTCAAGAACTGACAGTCAGATAGTATTAGTTACTCTAATTATGAAGAGTCCAAAAATTTTGTGTTCTGGGATTGAATATAGAAAAATGATTAACGTGTCCTTTAAAAGAGATAACTTGGTCTGACAGTCTCCTTGTCCACCAACCCAACCTTCATACTCTGAGAATTAAGTAGTGTAGATCACATATATATGAACATGTTTAATGCATATAATTTTCTGGCAAAAAAAGATTGAAAATCTGGAAAAAGTATTTGGTTGTTGAAAAACACGCCTTTGTGGTTTAGACTAAGATTGAATTAGTAGACATCAGGAAAATACAAGTCAAAACCACAATAAGATACCACTTTATACCTACTAGGATGAGTATAGTCAAAAATACAGTCAGTAATAAATGTTGGTGAGGATGTAGAGGAAATTTTGGAATGTACATTCACTACTGGTGGGAATGTAATTGGAGCAGCCACTTTGGAAAATAGACTGACAAGTCCTCAGAATTGTACATTATTGTTAGAGTTAGCATTAAAGTTGTCATGCATGCCTGCTAAGTCACTGCAATTGTGTCTGACTCTTTGTGACCCTATGGACTGTAGCCCACCAGGCTCCTCTGTTCATGGGATTATTCGGGCAAGAATAACAGAGTGAGTTGCCATGCCCTCCTCCAGGGGATCTTCCTGACCCAGGGATTGAACACTCCATCTCTTACATCTCCTGCGTTGGCAGGGGGGTTCTTTACCACTAGTGCCACCTTGGAAGCACCTAAAGTTATCTTATGACCCAGCAATTCCACTTTATGGAATATACCCAAAAGAAATAAAAACATATGTCCACACAAAATTTTACATGCGCTATTCATAGCAGCAGTATTAACAATAACCAAAGAATGAAAGTGAAAGTCGCTCAGTCGTGTCTGACTCTTTGTGATGCAATGGACTTAGTCCATGGAATTCTCCAGGCCAGAATATTGGAGTGGGTTGCCTTTCCTTCTCCAGTGGATCTTCCCAACCCAGGGATTGAACCCAGATCTCCCACATTACAGGCGGATTCTTTACTAGCTGAGCCACAAGGGAAGCCCAAAAGAATGAAAATAACTCAAATATCCATCAACTGATAAACGGCTAAACAAAACATCCATACATTAATTATTCCACAGTGAAAAGGAATGAAGTGCTGATAAATGCTACGGCATGGGTGAATCTTGAAAATATCATGCCAAGTGAAAGAAAACAGCCACAAAAGGCCATAGATTATATGATTTAATTTATAAGACATGTTCAGAATGAGAAAATTCCTAGAGACAGAAAGTAAATTAATAATTGCTGAGGACTAGGAAAAACGGGGGGAAACAGGGAGCGATTGCTAATGGGTATGGGAGAGATTGCAAAAAGATTCATTCACTTTTTGGAGTGATGAAAATATTTCAAAATTGATTGTGGTGATGGTTGTCAAACTGAATATACTTAAACCATTGACTTTTTAAATGGATGAATTTTATGGTTTGTGAATTATTTCTAAATAAAGCTAATTTTAAAAACTTTTCATTATTTGCTATGTTAATTAGAAAGAGTTTATTAGCTCACAGAAAGTGAAAAAAAAAAAAGAGCAAACCAGGGCATTCCCTGGCAGTCCAGTGATTAGGACTCTGTGCGTTCCACTGCAGGAGGCATGGGTTCGATCCCTGGTTGGGGAACTAATCTAGATGTCTTGAACACTATAGCTTCACAGTATAGTTTGAAATCAGGGAGCGTGATACCTCTTTAATATTCTTTCTCAATATTTCTTTGTCTATTTAGGGTCTTTTGTGGTTCCACACAAATTTTAGGTTAATTGGTTCTAGTTCTGTGAAAAAAAAAAATGCTGTTGGTATTTGACAGGGATTGCACTGAGTCTGTAGATCTTTTTTTTTTTTTTTAGTAGAATGGACATTTTAACAACATTAACTCTTCCAATCCCTGAGCATGGTGTATCTTTCTATTTATTTGTATCCTCTTGAATTTTTTAACCCAATGTCTTATAGTTCTTAGAGTATAGGTTTTTCACCACCTTGGTTAAATTTATTCCTAGGTGTTTATTCTTTTTGATGCAACTCTATGCATCTTAGAACATGAAATTTTTGGATTCTTCCTAATAGGAGGAATTAATACTATTTGGTTCTATGTCAGTTGTTCACATACACTGGTTCCTTTCATTCTTATAACAGTGGTGGAGCAGGTAACAGCATTCTCATTTGGAGCTGACAGAGTGATGTAATTTGGTTATTTGTTTGTCTTTCTCTATTCCTTTCTTCTTTGCTCTATTACCTTGTGATTGATGATTTTCTTTAGTAGTCTTATTGGTAGTCCTTTCTCTTTATTTTTTGTGTATCTATTGTCAGTTCTTGGCTTATGGTTATCAGAAACATATATTTTAATTGCTCTTGAAATATCTTTAAGATTTACTTTATTTAATCACAGTGCCCTTGTTTAGTATTTTTCTCTGTTAAATTTATATGTAGTGTAATTTTAGAAATGTTACATGCCCCTTAACTTTAGGATCTGATTCCTGTCTTTATAAAACATATCTATGACTATAAAATATTTAGCAGCAGTTGAAACTACATCTAAAATCATTTAAAGTTGAAGGTAGATTTAAAATTAAAAGAGTTTATGTCAATCATACCTCAATAAAATGTTTTAAAAATAATTTTTAAAGCAGAGGCTATAAACAATAAACAAAGAAAACTTCAAACTTAAAACTTTTACCATGATGCAATACTTGTTTTAATAACCCCCAAATTAATTTTATTTCAAGTTGCTTCAAATTTTCGCCATCATTCTGGTGTTCACCTTGCTATATTGTAGAAAACAAATTAGAGAAAAGATACCATTTAAGAACAGGATCAAACAATAACCCTATATGCAGGACAGAAAAAGAGACACAGATACATAGAACAGACTTTTGGACTCTGTGGGAGAAGGCAAGGGTAGGATGATCTGAGAGAATAGCATTAAAACATGTATAATATCAAATATGAAACAGATCACCAGCCCAGGTTGGATGCATGAGACAAGTGCTCAGGGCTGGTGCACTGGGATGACCCAGAGGGATGGGATGGGGAGGGAGGTGGGAGGGGGGTTCAGGATGGGGAACTCATGTAAATCCATGGCTGATTCATGTCAATGTATGGCAAAAACCACTACAATATTGTAAAGTAATTAGCCTCCAACTAATAAAAATAAATGAAAAAAAAAAGAACAGGATCACACAATTATTATTGAGAACTATGTGTCTCATTCTATAACTTCATAAAAAATAAAGAATTCTATTTCAAAAAATTATCTAAGAATTTTGTGAATTGAACACATTGTTTATACATTAATTGTGTTTTATTTTCTCACCTTGTTTAGAAAGTTGAGTTGGTACAGGGAAAATTCACATTTATATGTGAGGAATTCTCCTGACACTCACTTCTAATTAAGGACCATGGATCACAGTGAATAAGCTAACATGGATTTACATGCTAGCTTTGGAAAATAGCTTGACTTTCAAAGAAGTGACACCTTCTTCAGATGAACCATAAAGTCGTTAAAAGTTAACAAAAAGATAGAAATTTCACATTTTTTTACCCACCATGGTAGTTCTACAAATTTAAAAATATTTTTGTAGTCAGAGTACTACAGAAATCTGGAAGTAATTCTGATTTTAAAAGGCAACATTTTCAGCATTTTGAAGTTTCCTTTTAAGTGAAAATTAAAAGCCATGGCTAATGTTTCATTTTAGTTGGATCTGTTACCCTGAATGTGAATAAAGTAATGATACTGGGAAGTAACAAAATACATACTAGACATAACTTAATTTCAGATTACTGAATATGCACTGTATGTAATGAAAATGCTTTTTATGTATGCAACATATTCAAAAATTACTGTAATGCTATCCACACATTTTTCAAAAGCAGAAAACAAACTTTTCAAAACTCTAACTCGAACCTTTAATACATGTTAAGAGAAATCAAATTGAAGTTCTTAAATTATTTGAATAGACTGACTTATAATTGTTCAATAGAAATAAGTGAGTTTAGATCAATGTATTTTAAATGTGTAAAAAATGCCCACATGTTTGCGTGTGTGTGAATGTGTATAAATTTCTAGCAATTAATTTAGGGCCAAGCAATGTCATTGGAATGAATTCCTTGAACAGATGTAAAGGTCTTGATGACAGGTATTTTCCAGTTCAAGGGTTCCACAATCACATCTCTGAAAGATTTTCTACATGAAGTGTTTGAAGAAGTGGTGGACGTGTCACTGATCTCTGAGGTCCATTCTGGGTCTCCTATAAGGTGGAGGTGGGGCAAATAGGAGAGGAAAAAAAAGGTAATGCTGATAAGGGAATCTGAACCAAATGTTGTCGTATGCTAGAAATGATTAGATGCCCTTGTCAAGGAGCTGTTACTGAGGTCCAGGGTGAAAGAGGGAAACAAGAGGTCAAGTGTGGGCACATGAGCCAAAAAAATAAAAAGAGTTGGTGCTGTATAGTGGAGGGAAAATGAATCCTTAATCTACTCCTAAATCTTCTCTCCTTTTCCTTTTTAAATGTTCTCTGGTCCCGGGATGGAAAGAATGGAGGTGGGTCTTGTTGCTATGTATTAACACATATCAGGTTTAGCTACACAATATGTTTGTAATTAAAAGCTTGAGCAAGAATATTCTGTTCCCTTCCTTTGAGGTTCCCAGAGCATGGGCTTGGAGCACAGCTACTGAACTGACCTTCATTATGCAAAGCCTATTTTCATTTTTTAATTTATTTTTTGCAAAGCCTATCTTTAAATGTCAATGTCTTATCGGTAAAGCGTCTGCCTGCAATGCAGGAGACCTGAGTTCGACCTCTGGGTCGGGGAGATCCCCTGGAGAAGGAAATGGCAACCCACTTTAGTACTCTTGCCTGGAAAATTCCGTGGACAGAGGAGCCTTGCAGGCTACAGTCCATGGGGTCATAAAGAGTCGGACACAACTGAGCGACTGCACTTAGCACCATAGTTGCTGTTTGGCAGGAGTTAGGTCTTAAACATTCATTCAATACTTAACGCCTTGAGGACCAGCTAGGGGCCAGGTCTTCTAGACAATGATCAAATGCACCCAAAGCTCTGCTCGCATGAGGTTCACATAATATGCATTTTAAGTGATGGTAACTTTTATTTTATTTGGTGATTTTTTTTTTATGGTAAGCCATAAAACTTCAGTGATAGCACTAAAGTTTCAACAAAGTACAGCAGAGTACTAGAGAGTAATAAATACTTTCAAAGAAGAAGTCTAGAGTGTGGAATATTGCAATTTTTAATTATGTGGTCAGAGATAGTCTCTCTGAGAAGATGCCATTGGGGCCCAGACCTAAAAGAGGAGGGAAGAAGCCACACAGAGCATTCCAGGTGAAGGAAACCACAAAAACTCAAGTCCTGAGACAGGAGGGTGCTTGGTCATGCTCTGGGAATACAAGTCAGGTGTAGCAGGAACTGTATCGGCGCGAGAACAGCTGTGGTCAAAGGTGAAATCAGAGTAATAATAAGTAATAATAATAATCAGAATAATAAGGAAGCCAGACTATGTAGGGCCTTGCAGACCATTGTAGGGACTTTGGCTTTTGCTTTGCATGAAATGGGGACCCAGAGAAGGGTTTGGAGTAGATATGATATATGATACAAATTATAGATAAAAGGTAAAAAATGTACTTCTAGCTGCTGTGTTGAGAATGGATGGACCAAAGGAGAGTAAGATGGACAAAGAAACCACTTGGGAATCTACTGCATTATTCCAAATAAAAGCTGATGGTGGCTATCACTAGCGTGTAAGCAGTAAAGGTGATGAGTGGTGGACAGAATCTGAATAGATCTGGAAGAAAAAACCAACAAGATTTGTTAATTCTGAATGTGGGGTTTGAGAGAGAGGTTTCATGGGTGACCCCAAGGTCTTTGGCCTGAAAAATTGGATCTAAGGTGTTATCATTAATTATTCTAACTGTAAATGAGGTTCCTCATGCTAAATCAACAAGTTTCTAACTGAATTTGTTGTTGTTGTTTACTTGCTCAGTCATGTCTGACTTTTTATGACCCCATGGACTGTAGCCCCCAAGGCTCCTCTGTCCTTGGAATTTTCCAGATAAGAATACCGGAGTGCATTGCCATTTCCTTCTCCAGGGTATCTTCCCAACCCAGGGACTGAACCCACGTCTTACTCACTGGCAGGCAGATTCTTTACCACTGAGCCATCGAGGAAGCCCTTCTAACTGAATAGGGCCATATAGATTCCATATAGAAAATTTCAAACAGTAATGACTGTGAGAGTTCTATACTACAACACAAGAGTGCTATTCAACAAAGCAAGGGAAAGATGAAAGAGAGGGAAGAGTGGAGGGGAATTAACTTTACTGTACTAAGTGGTTCACGTACATTGTCTCACTTAATCCCAACAACAGTCACACAGGCTTGGTATTTAATTCAGTTCAATTAGGCAGTCATGTCCTACTCTCTTTGAGACCCCATGAACTGCAGCACACCAGGCTTCCCTGTCCATCACCAACTCCTGGAGCTTACTCAAACTCATGTCCAATGAGTTGGTGATGCCATCCAACCATCTCATCCTCTGTCGTCCCCTTCTCCTCCTGCCCCCAATCCCTTCCAGTATCAGGGTCTTTTCAAATAAGTCAACTCTTCGCATCAGGTGGCCAAAGTATTGGAGTTTCAGCTTCAACATCAGTTCTTCTAATGAATATTTAGGACTGATTTCCCTTAGGATTGACTGGTTTGATCTCCTTGCAGACCAAGGGACTCTCAAGAATCTTCTCCAACACCACAGTTCAAAAGCATCAATTCTTCAGCACTCAACTTTCTCTATAGTCCAACTCTCACATCCATACATGACTACTGGAAAAACCATTGTTTTGACTAGATGGACCTTTGTCAGCAAAGTAATGTCTCTGCTTTTTACTATGCTGTCTAGGTTGGTCATAACTTTTCTCCCAAGGAGTAAGCGTCTTTTAATTCCATGGCTGCAGTCACCATCTGCAGTGATTTGGAGCCCCCCAAAATAAACTCTCACTGTCTCCCCATCTATTTGTCATGAAGTGATGGGACCAGATGCCATGATCTTAGCTTTCTGAATGTTGAGTTTTAAGGCAACTTTTTCACTCTCCTCTTTCACTTTCATCAAGAGGCTCTTTAATTCTTCTTCACTTTCTACCATAAGGGTGATGTCATCTGCATATCTGAGGTTATTGATATTTCTCCCAGCAATCTTGATTCCAGCTTGTGCTTCCTCCAGCCCAACATTTCTCATGATGTACTCAGCATATAAGTTAAATAAGCAGGGTGACAATATACAGCCTTGACGTACTCCTTTCCCTATTTGAAACCAGTCTGTTGTCCCATATCCAGTTCTAACTGTTGCTTCTTGCCCTGCATACAGATTTCTCAGGAGGCAGGTCAGGTGATTTGGTATTCCCAGGTCTTTAAGAATTTTCCACAGTTTGTTGTGATCCACACAGTCAAAGGTTTTGGAGTAGTCAATAAAGTAGAAGTAGATGTTTTCCTGGAACTCTGTCTTGTTATTACTCTCCCCATTTTACAAGTAAGGAAACTGGGCCTTAGGTTGGTTAACCTACTTACCAAGGTCACATAGCTGCGGTTGTCCCTAAGAGTTCTCCCCTTGGAATTGGCTGCAATTCTTTAAGCTTTCAAATCAGGCACCCCATTTTTCTTACTATTTCTAGCTCTCCTTCCTTCTCCCAAAGAATATCAGGGATTTTTTTCTGCAGATCAGTGGAAGAATATTTCAGTAGGTACTACAGTGTTTTGCCAAAATGCATCTTCCAGCTAACATACTTCAGTGTCCTGGAAGTGTCTTAAATTTCACTGGCAGGGCCCCTGCCCACCCAGAGCACCAGCCTTTATCCAACATTCCACCCTCCTTACACACCTCTTTACTGTTTTTTCTGACTCTTCATCCTGGGAGTCTAACCTCAGAACCTACAAATTTTCTAACTCCTTTGCCATATTATCAGCAGCTGCTCACACCTACATGACTCCATGCCCCCTGAGCAGTGATCACACAAGAGGTTCTCATGCTGGGATTCTTGATCTTAGATGGTGCTGCCGCTGCTGATAAGTTGCTTCAGTCGTCCGACTCTTCGCAACCCCATGGACTGCAGCCCACCATGCTCGTCCGTCCATGGGATTTTCTAGGCAAAAGTACTGGAGTGGGGTGCCATTGCCTTCTTCTCTTAGATGGTGAGCCTTCCCTAAATAGGTTTACCAAATCTAGCGCAGCATGAAGAATGAGGACATTCGTATCAGCTAACACTTCGTTCAGATCTGAGTTTCTGACACTTTCTGGCTCTGTGATTTGAGGCAAGACACCCAGCTCTTTGAACTTCATTTTTTTAAAATCACTAAAAGGCAGAAATCTATAACTATGGTGTGAGAATTAAATGTGCCTGTGAACCATGGTAAATTGCATATGCATCTTGTAGTATAGAAAGCAACCACTAAGAACAGTATATACAAAGTTGTATATTCTCAGAGACTATATGTCAATCAAGATGCCACAAATACATGAATGAATGAATGGAAATTGGTTCTTAGGAATATGTAATTTTTTAAAATCTTGCTTTCAACCAAAAAAATTATTGCATATAAATTTTTGAAAATCATTTCCATTATACATGACAATGATTAAAAGATTTTTTTTTGGTAAAGTATTGAATTAGGAGATTAACATTTTTAATCATGAAAAAAATGTAAAATCTGTGTAAAGACACAATCCCCCAAACAAACAAACAGCAAAGATAAAAATGCAATCTAACAAAAGCAGGAAGTGTGGTCATTTCACCCTCAAGACCCTGACCTGATCCCATCCTTTCATTCAGGTTACTTTTGTTTTTTAATTTACTGCGTATAACTTGATGCAAAGCAGCTGTTTTCCCACAAAAGAGTCTTATCTTTTGCAGCATGGAGAATAAAATAGGGTTTAAAATGCAACCAGATACAGCCACAGTCCATGAAGCTTCATGTCGGAAGAGGCTACAAGCAGTACCAGAAGCTCATAAAGTTGGTCTGAAGGTGGGATTATCTTGTTCTCTCAAGACAGAAGCCATTAGAACAAGGTGGAGGGCGGCAGCTCTCAGACAGCTCCGCAGCCAGCAAACTCCAGACCTCTTTCCTTGTCCTTGACAGAGACGAACTTTTCAAAGAGAGAGACATGTGGGCCCCAGGGCTGAGGTCATCTCCGCTCCTCCTCACCCAGTGACCTCTGGCCCAAGTGGATAGAGAAAGAGACACTGCCTTGTGGGAGATCAAAGCCCTCGCCTTCCTCACTGGCTCTCGTGAGGCCCCCTCGGAGGGGGCTGAATGCCCCCTTAAGGAGGGGTTAAGGAGGTTAAGGAGGGAGCAGGCGGGAGAAAAAGGAAGGGCGTTTCAGCACAATGTAAATCACCAAGGGGTCCACGGAAACACTTCGCTGAGGCATCACTGGCCAGGTGGCTAAAGGCTAGCCAGTCAGCTTCCTCGGCCACAGCTGCTTTTAGAGACCCCAACAGCTGACAGCGCGGGGCTGCTACAGGCAATGAGATGAGCAGAAATGAAGTCCGGAGAGCAGCTCTGACAGACAGGACTTCTCTCCAGGGTCTCCCATTTCAGCAGCAGCCTCTGACTCACTCATCACAGGAGTCAAAGCAGAGGTCAGAAGGAGATGGGGCATCTCTGAGCCAACCCACCTTGTCTTGGACGGTTTTGTTTTCTCCTGCCTTGACGTCATGCTTCCAGTGTGGGATGTTGGTCATGCAGTCCCTTTGTTCTGCTGGAGGGTAACCAGCCATCATGGTTTAACCAGAATGCTCCTTCCTCTGGTTTTAGCACCGAAAGCGCCATTGCCAGGAAATCTCAGGCAGGGAAAACGAGGACAGTGGGCCAGCCTGACGGTGGAACTGCAAGTTTGCACAGTTGACTCTGCTGCTTGTGGAAAGGTAACCACAGTGGGTGGGATGGTGTCCTCGCCCAAAGACATATCCACGCCCCTATCCCCCAAATCTATGAATGAGACCTTTTGGGGGAAAAAAGGTCTTTGCAGATGTAAAGAAAGATCTTGAGGTTATCTGGATTTACAGTGGGCCCTCAGTGCAATGTCAGCCGTCTTTATAAGAAACAGAAGACGAGAGAACATGAACACGCTGGAGAGGGTGATGGGAACACAGAGGCAGAGATCACGGGGATGCTAACACTCACCAGAAGCTGCGAGACAAAAGGAACAGAATCTACCCAGGAGCCTTTGGAGGGAATACAGCCCTGCCAACACCTTAGCATTCAGACTTCCGCTCTCCACAATGATGAGAATAAATTGCTGTTGCTTTAAGCTGCCCAGTTTGCAGTCATTTGTTATGGCAACCAAGGAAACCAATGCAGGGAACCTGCTGCTTGGTGTCTCCCCTGAGGTTATGATAAATTAAGATTTTTCTGTGAAGACATGGAATGGCTGCAGATAGAATAAAGTCAATGTGGTCTTTAGAGGGAGAAAGAGCTTTAAGATGAATTCTCAGAAATCATCAATGAGTTTAGCAGATTGACTTTTTTTCATAACTACTGCTGCTGCTGCTAAGTCGCTTCAGTTGTGTCCGACTCTGTGCGACCCCATAGACGGCAGCCCACTAGGCTCTGCCGTCCCTGGGATTCTCCAGGCAAGAACACTGGAGTGGGTTGCCATTTCCTTCTCCAATGAAGGAAAGTGAAAAGTGAAAGTGAAGTCGCTCAGTCGTGTCCAACTCTTCACGACCCCATGGACTGCAGCCTACCAGGCTCCTCCGTCCATGCGATTTTCCAGGCAAGAGTACTGGAGTGGGGTGCCATTGCCTTCTCCCTTCATAAATACTAGTTACATGCAAATTTGCCTTAGGGGAAAAATATAACCTCTCTCAGATACATATGGGACTTCCAAGGTGGCGCTAGCAGTCAAGAACCCGCCCCTCAATGCAGGAGAAGTAGGAGACGCGGGTTTGATCCCAGGGTCAGGAAGATCCCTGGAGGAGGGCATGGCAACCCACTCCAGTATTCTTGCCTGGAAAATCCCAAGGACAGAGGAACCTGGTGAATTCATAGGGTCGCAAAGAGTGAGACATCACTGAAGTGACTTTGCATGCACGCACACATGCATACATGTTTTTCTTTCTGTCTGTCTGCTTAGAGCAACAACACATCCACAAGGTCTCATATTTTTGTCTAGTGTAGATATAGGCTCACTTTTCATTTTTGAATTTTTATTCATGAATTAAATTCCCAAGATAATTTCCCCCAAATAGAAATATCTTGTTGTGTCTGTTACTAGCAGATTCCAGTCTTCTAATAATGTGGCGTATTTGAAAGGGGCGTTGACTATGACATTGGGTTCTTAGTTGGCTCCAGTATTAAATAAGTGATGATGTTATGCAAGTCACTTTGCCACTCTGGTCCCCGTTTTTATCACAAATAAAATTGGGAGGTTCAACTAAATGATTTCAAAAAGTCTTTTTTACTGTAGCATTTAAGAGATATGGATCAAAAGTCAGATTTTAAATGTTAAAAAAACACCATATTTCCACACTAAAAAAGTCACATCTCTATAAAAATCACATATGAACTTCTCTCGTTTTGAACTTTTGTTTCAAGATGAAGGCATCTCCTACTTTTGCTTCTTTTTGTATTATATATAAATAAATTTCTTTATGCATTTTTTCGATAGACTGTGGAGGGTCAGAACATTGCATTCAGCAAACATTATGCTGAAGACATTACAGCTTATTATTATTGAAGTTCTTTAAAGGCTAAAAATGAGAAGGCAGAAAGTAAATGCATGAAATGAGTATGAAAGCCACAATAAAAAGAGATGTTACAACTAGCATCTTAGCTCACTTGAAATGAATCACTACAGAGCACATTTCCAAACAATGTGACAAGAAGGAAAAATACCTATCAATATCCCCAGAGATATGCTAAAGGAGGTCTCTGTGTTCTAACTCTCCACGGACCATGCCAAATGGGATTATTATTGATCTCAGTGAATATCTGCTACCACCCACTAAGAACAGCTATGATAATTACAATTTGTCCATTTATCCAGCTTTCCTTTTCTTCATGATGCCCATCTAGCCCCTTAAGTGTGGAACATGTGCCCCCTCCTCCATGTGTCCATGCACCCTCAGCTCCTTTGTTATTATTTCCTATGTGGCTATCTTTTTCTCTCCCATAGACTGAAGGGTCCTTGGCATCAATGGTAACTTCTGTCTTTATAATCACTGGATGCCCAGCATTTTGCAACCTTGGCTGAACCTATCACACCACGTTACTCACTACCCACCATGTCAATCAAATGAAAACAAACAACACCAAATGTTTTATTCTCTCTGTCAGACTCTCCTGTTTCCATATTGGTGCATGTGACTGCTACATAAACTGGAAGCATGGTAATGTTGATGAAAAAGGAAAAATGAACCAGTCACAATGGAACAGCAGAGGTCAACAGTTCCTCTGTTAGGAACCTTCTCAACACTGCAGAGTAACTGCTCTGATTTAATGCCAACTGTGTGTTGTGGAGTCTGAGAAAGTTTACACTAAGCAAGCAAATGGAGGACCAAAAAAGAATCCTTTCCTCAGGTAACTGGCTGTCCACAATTACAGTCATCACTGAAGAGAGGAAATAAAACTGAAAATTACCACAGAAGTTGCCAAAAACCCAGCCAGAATAAAACAAAGTCAGATGGCATGGAAGCCTTACATGCCTGAATGAAAAATGACTAAATGAAACCAAATTTTGTCCCACAAGAAAAATGGGTAAAACTTTTACCCAATTAGAGAAATGCCATCATGATCAAATATGAGCCACATAATTATTACATGGAACAGTAAACATTTTAATTATATAATTAGATGCAAATGTAAGGTTTTTGTTTTCTTCTTTTGTGTGCTTGTATTTTTCTGCTTTCATGGTCAGCAGCCTAATGTAGTGATTTAATTACCTCAGAGTCAGTCAGTTAAGCTCGCTGTCTGAGCACTGCCTTTTCACAATGCCCTGAACTGACCTAAAGTGAAACTCAAACTCACTCTTTGTGTCCAGGGCTTTCCTGACAACAAAAGAGGTATTGGTTCTCCTTTCCCCAGATACCAGCCCTGGGCTCACTTCCCAGTCCTTTCTCTTCCTCCCCAGGTCTCTTTCCTCTCCTGTTCCTTGCCCTCACTCCAATCTCCAGTTCATTCCCCACCCCCAGCCCCCTGAAATGGAAAGTAATGCCCAATCTGCCATCTTGTTTCTCTGGGTTATCACAGAAACAAGAGCCTCGGGATTCTCCTACGTTTCTAGGCACATAAAACCCCTCAGTCTCTAACAGCTCTGACCTTGGCTGCTATAGCCATGCAAGGGAATAGATCTCGTGATCTTGTTTTGGAGTCATGTGTAAGAAAAGGAATCAGAAACACTCCCTAGTGAAAAGAGGTGGGCAATCACCTGACCTCTTAGAAGAACCTGGTTTAGATCAAGAAGACTTCAGATTCTGATCCTTGGGCTCTGGTTCTACTTAACTAAGGAGAAATACCTTCTACAGAGAGGGCTTCAATGGATAGAGGTGGATTCTCTAGTGTGTCTTCACCAGTTTTTTCCTCTGTAAACCATACTGCCTAGGACTCATACCAAGGTTAGAGCCCATGTGAGAGATGTCTGATACTCTGTAGGTAAGAACAATGCTCAGGGCCCCTGGCTCCATTTCTCACACAGGACACACTGCTATGCCCTCACCTCATGCTCAGCTACTGTGTTGGTACTTGCAAAATCTCTATCAGCAGTTCTGGGTACACGTCTCAAGCAATTTTCCTTCTCAAAAAGTAGCCTTATGTCATAATACTGAAAAGCCAATGAGAATGAGTACCGTGGAGGCATTGATACAGGGGAGAAAAAGACAGCATCAAGACATTTTCTTAAATTTTTTAATATATGCTACAGGTTATGGGTTATTCATCTGAAAGATTTTTTTTCAGTTCAATACATTTTCTGTTTCTATGGCCTAGAGTCCAAGAAAATATCTAACATAATGGGACTTTTGACATCTTCACAGTTAAGATCCTTCTGCATTAAAAAATGAATACACGGCCTAATAGTTCAAGGGTGTCCTTTGAGAACCCTAAAGCATGACCCCACAGTGGAAGCTTTTCCACAAATAATCCCCAGGAAACAGATTCTATAGCAGCTAGGCCCTGAGAAAGTTTTAAATCACGTTACCACTGACAGAATTTGGTAGTCTACTTCTACCACCGCTCCTTCTACAAGTTCTACAAATTCCTTCTACAACTTACTTCTCGGAGAATGCAGTCAGCAGGTGTGCCTGCTCAATATTCCACAGTCTGTGATTCCTAGGAAGCACTAATGTGGGGGTCTGCATCTGTAAAGACATAAACTTTTATTCTTCAGAGAGATTTGCAGGACTGGCTTGTGTTGTTTGATTTGCAGCAGAAACTCACTTTCTTCAGTTTTGAAAAGGATACTAGTTATGTGTCGCTCTGACAGGGAGATGATGAGAAGTGAACATCATACTTAAGCACTTGGCCAGTATGACCTGGCCTTCTTTAACATGGAGACAGGAAGGGTTGTAGTAACAGACAGACGTGGTATTCTTATTATAGAGGATGCGGATCAATACACTCAGTCTCTCTTGCTGCTGCTGCTAAGTCATGTCTCTCTTAAGAGCTGATAAAAAGAGATAAGGGATTTAAGCTAGAACAGAGCATATTTGGGTGAAGTGAAGCAAAAGCCTGTGTTTCTACAAATAGACGTTGTAGAATCTATTTCTCTGTGCATTTTGATAAGTTCTTACTCCATTATTGTGGGTGTTACCAAATAACAGCAGGATGAATTCTTAGGGGCTCTTCCAATATAATTTTTTTTTTCAGAAAAATGGTTTAAATGTTAAAAAATAGTGTAAGACTATATATTAAAATAATTTGAAACAAATATGGCTTTCCCACTTGCTTTAGAATTGTTATTGTACTCCTGGAGAGCATTTATTTTGTATTTAATCAGCTATAAGCTGCTGTTAAACTGGAGGAGGAATAAACACATACATATTTATATGTGATAAATATATATATATACATATTATGTGATTAAAAGTACCGAGCTCACCGCTTTTAATCATTATTCAGAAAAATACTGTTTTTCATATAGTTGCCATAAATATCAAAACATTACTGCTGTTACTAAAATTTTAATGTTCTCTAATAATTAGAAATGCTATAAGTAAATAGTCAAGAGTAGTGAAAACAGCTATTTAAAAACACTGAAAAGAAAACAAACACAACTTTGAAGAAATAGAAAGAGAGAAGCAGGAATAAGTATTAATAGTAAACCTGATCTGTAAGAAGTAAGTAAAATATCCACCCTTTTAAGTTAACCTGGCCAGACCATGATGCCCTGGTGTTTGATGAAACACCAATCAAGATGTCCTTGTAAAGGTTTTCTTATATGAGATGAACATTTAAATCAGTAGACCCTAAGTAAGGTAGATTGCCCTCCAAGGGGTGGGGGGGGAGGGTGGTGGTGCTTCATCCCATCAGTCAAACGCCTTAAAAGAAAAAGACTAACTTCTAAGGAAGAGGGAATTCTGCCTTCAGATGGCCCTGCAAGTTTTGAATTTGCCAGCCCCTACAACTGTGTGAGTCAATTATAAAAAAAAAATCCAATAAGTCAATCTCTCTCAATTTTCTCATGTGTGTGTGTGTGTGTGTGTGTGTGTGTGTGTGTGTGTGTATATATATATATACATATATATATATATATATATATGAGATGAGAGGTATGTGATATGCATAAATATATGTGTGTGTATATATACACACATATAGTTTCTCTTTGTCTAGAGACCTTGATTCTGACTAATATGTCCACTCTAAAAACCATACATTTTTATATTTTTTTATTATGCTTGTCTTAACAGCTGGGTTTATAATTATGGATGTGGCCATTAATGCTTGCTTGTAGTAGGTACTCAAAAATGCAAGTTAATTTGAATTCAACAGAATGGAAAGAAAAAAGTCATATAGATTCAGTCATTTGATAACCTGATTATTTCTGCTTTCTTGTACCCTAAGGGGTACAAACACAGTAAAATATGCTCTGTATTCAGACTGGTGCTATGAAGTGAAATGAAAGTCACTCAGTCGTGTCCGACTCTGTGATCCCATGGACTATACAGTCCATGGAATTCTCCAGGCCAGAATACTGGAGTAGGTAGCCTTTCCCTTCTCCAGGGGATCTTCCCAACCAGGGCTTGAACCCAGGTCTCCCGCATTGCAGGCGGATTCTTTACCGGCTGAGCCACCAGGGAAGCCCATGGACATCTCTAATACCTGCGGTCTTCAAATAATTCTCTTTAAAATGAAGACACTGGAATGGAGTAATGGTTCACTGTTTAGAAGGACCCTTACAGAGGGAGGATAATTAGAGCCAGGGCCAGACTTTCCAGACCCCTTGTTGCAAGGCACCTTTTGGGTATAATAGGTATCTTTATTTTATTGTTGTTTTTATGCTACGTGTTTTTGCCTGCAATAAAACATAGATTCATAAGCATTGTTATTTTAATCCCATGAATCTTCCTTAGCAATTGAAATGTGATTGTCTCTCTTATCACACCTGGGGACCAAATTTTAATAGGAATTGAATCCAAAGATGGAAAAGAAAATGTAAAACAATCTGAAACCATGTCACATAATTAAAGACTTGAAAGAAGTAGAGAGGTATCATCTGGGAAAAAAGGTGTGAAGAATTGTAATATGTCATAGGATTTTGTCTATGTATCTTTCAACTCTAAGATTGCACTATTAATTTTTTCACATATTTCTAGAAGGTAAAACAAAATAGTAGTATGATATATTACTCAGAGACATTTAAATATAAGGGTAAATTTTCAACAGTGTTGAGGCTGTTTTAGCTGGAATAGGCTTCTTTGTAAGGTTGAAAGCGCCTTGTCTCCAGATGGTTTAAGAAACTAGAGGACAAGAAGTACGTATACATGGTACCATCGCCTTTCATTTCAAAATTATGGTAATTTTTACATTCCCTTTCAACGCTAATATATTAAAATTCTAAGATTTTTATGGGTATAAACAAGAAGAGTCCCTTTCACAATGACACCAAGATTAACTTTACTCACGGTATGTTTAAAATGTCTTCCTCTTGGGTATGTCTGACTTCATTGTATGCTGTGTAGATTACACATCCCTTCCCCCTTCTTAGCAAAAGTGAGCATTCAAGTTTCCACTTAAAGTCTAAAGAAAAAAAAAGTCAAAGCTTATTTTCTCACAAATCTCCTTGTGACTAGAACAAGAAGGAAAAAAGGGAAACTGTAACTGAGAATTAGCACACCCTCCGAGCTGGCTGTCAAGAACTGGAAGGATGCATCCAGGAAACACATATAACTGAAAAGTGTTGGGCACTGGGAGGAGGAACTGAGGTGGCTGCCAGGAAAAACAACAACAACAACAAAAAAGAACCTCATCTTTGTATTTCAAGCATCTCGGCCCCGGGATACCAGTTTGATTTTGGGAGGAGCACCCCAGGGGGGAAGTGGCCCATTGGGTCCAAACACAGAGAGAGGGTTCAAAAGCAAACAACTTTGCTGCTGAGAGCGAGGCGAAGCATCCTCCCAGCGCCGTGGGCTGAGATGCTGCTGATGCGCGGCCGCCCGCGTGCACACGGATCCGGACCCCGCGATTTCCCAGACGGTAGTGAGTCCCCGCCAACCGAGGACATTCTGAGAGGCCAATTCCAAAGGAGACGCCAGAGGGTCTGATGAGACCTAAACTCAAGGCCAGGTTGGACAGGGGAAAGGAAAGCAGCCTTTTCTTGCGGACAAGGGCCGAGCGGCCGTGGGAGGCAGGGCTCAGGTGCCAAGCCATTTCTAGCAGCCAGCGCCCCCGTGTTCACCCCATGGCAGTCCGAGAAGACGGCTTGGGCTTTTCTCCTCAAAACGACTGCTGAATAAAATACAGTTGGTCCAACAGGTTTCCGTTTCATCCCCAAACGTAGCGTCTTGTCCAGACACGTATTGGAAAAAGGCTCTCTGCCCAAGCCCCCCAGTGCAGGTAATATGTCTTTAAAGGCAGCCTGGGAAGGAGTGGACACCCCCATCCCCACCCCAACTCAGGCACCGCCATCCATCCTGGTCTAACACTTCATAAATTACCAAAAAGGAAAACTTTCCTCATCTCATTTAAAGGAGTGAGGTGTATATGGCTTTAACAGATCCAGGACACTTATCTCAAGCTGGGAGTGTAATTTCACGGTAATGATTTGTTTCAAGTGTTGCTGATTGCTTCCTATTTCTCCCCTGCTAATGACTTTTGCACCTTTCCACTGTTCCTTTTATATGAGCTGCTCTGGCAATTCATCCACAGGAGGTTGTTTAGACAGCCCAGGGCCTTTCAACAAGCTGCTGGGAACTATACTGGACATTCCGAAGATCTGAAAGTCTCTTTCATACAGATTCTTCTCTTTTTTGTTCATTTCTTTGGTTCACCTGTACCCTGCAGTATGTGGGATCTTAGTTCCCTGACCAGGGATCAGACCAGCATCCCTTGCCCTGGAAGCACGGAGTCTTAACCACTGGACTGCCAGGGAAGTCTTGATTCTTTCTTTTTGGGGAAAGGATTTTTTTACCTTCTGTCAGTACTTTGCTCCCTCACAATTACTACTACTCCTGTCATTTTAATGGCTTTTTAGTAGTCAACTGAGCAAAGCTAATTTGTTGTTAATAAATTTCCTGTTGACTGAAATCAGCTTGAAAAACGTGGTGTGGAAGGGTTTGATTTGGATGTATCAAAGAACACATCCCAGGTAGGCTACAAGTCCAATGTGGAATATCTTGGAAAGTGTGTTAGGGGTTGTTGGGTCATTTGAGAACCTTTCAATCTTCACATTTTTAAAGCAAGCCGTTCTTGTAATTTTTGGCAAAGTATTTTCTTCTCCTATTGGCAGAGATTTCAAATCTGAATGATGAAGTAGCTTTTTTGGGTTTGGAAAAAAAAATAGCATGTTCCTCCTGTCACTGGGGAGCATAATGCATGAAAATGCCAGGGAGAAAGAGGCACAGGCAACACATGAGCATCACCACACTCCCCCACCTCTGGGCTGCCTTCTCTCCAGGTTCCAACACATCTGTTCTTTCCATTTATTCACCTTTTTCCAGCCACTGCTTTTCTCTGTTCCCTGCCCTTCTCACCGCACTTTAATTCTGGCAGAGGCAGGGCAGTCTTGGGACCAGAAAAGAGAACAGAACGACTGAAAACCCCAGCCACTTAGGTTCAGGCATTGGATTCTACTGACCAAGTTCACCATTTCAGCCCAGAGGTGAGTGTGAATGAGGAAAGGAATAGAGATCCAAGATACTGCACGTGCGTCAGCAGCGCTGACAGCCCAGGCCCTGAATCACAAGGCGCTTTAATCCCTCCATGGCAGACCCACATAAGGAAAGGGATACCTGAAACCAGACCAGGAAATATTTGTGCAGGAGGCAGGGAACACGATCCACACTGCTTTTCTCAGTCACTCAGATTCTAATTAAAAACAAGGACAAGTCCTAACTCCAAAAACAGTGTTCATAACCCCCATGTCCCAAAATGTAACATGGGAAGCCTTTGCCAAGCCTGTCATCTCAAGATTCCTTTCTATACTTTTTGGGTGACTTTCAGGAAAGTCTTCTCCTCAGGGTCCAGTGCTTTTGTGCTGCCATAGCCATCTGTTAGAAAAGTAACATCTGCAGCCTAGGTCTCTCAAGTTGATCACCTCAGTTTGTTTCGTATTCATCAGATAATCAAGTTCATCTTGGATAACTATTCATATTCGTTCTTTCAGCAAACATATAAAGTGCCTATGATGTGCCACACATCGTTCTAGGTGCTTCAGGTACATCGTTTCCTCCCTTCATAGAGCTTATATTCTAGTGGTGAGTGAGAAGGACAAGAGACCCAGTAAACAGGCAAGGAAGTGACCTCATATGCTAGCAGGCGGTCATTTGTTGTTCAGTTGCTCAGTCATATCCGACTCTTTGCGACCCCATGGACTGCAGCACGCCAGGCTTCCTGTCCTTCACTATCTCCTAGAGTTTGCTCAAACTCATGTCCACCGAGTCAGTGATACCACCGTCTCATCCTCTATTGGTCCCTTCTCTTCCTGCCTTCAATCTTTCCCAGGATCTGGGTCTTTTGCAATGAGCTGACAATCAATGCTATCAAACAAACTGAATAGAGAAAGTGGAGGGGGAAGTGGCAATACAAACAGGGTTGTCTTAGTAGCTCTTATTGAAGAGGAGACATTTGAGCCAAGTCTTAAAGAAAGTGAGGGAGTTGTCCAAGCAAATATTAGAAGAAAGGATTAAGGAGCAAATACCCTCTAACAAGAGCTGGCCTAATGTGATCCAGGAGCAACAAGGAAGCCCCTGGGGCAGGCTCTGAGTTAGAGGGGGAGGGTGGCAGACAGTGAGGTCAGAAAGGGAACAAGGGCTTTACAGGCCTTTGTATGGACTTGGGGTTTTATTCAGAGCAGAGTAAAGAGACATCTGAAAGTTTTTGAGAAATGGAGTTGAATGACAGGGCTTCCACTTTAAAAGAGACTCTCTGGCTGCCCCATTGAGAATAAATGGGGTGTGTGTGTGTGTGTGTGTGTGTGGAGTTAGGAGGCCACTTAATCCTTGCAAGAGATGTTGACGGCTCCCCCAGAGTGGCAGGAGTAGAGGTGGTACAAAGGAATCCGATTCTGGAAAATTCTGAAAGCAGAGCTGTCAGGATTTCTGATAGACTGGTTGTGAGATGAAAGTGAAAGAAGAATCAAGGACGACAGAATTTTTGGACATAAGCAACCGTAAAGCTATGGCAAACCTAGACAGCATAGTAAAAAGCAGAGACATCACTTTGCCAACAAAGGTCTGTATAGTCAAAGCTATGGCTTTTTCAGTAGTCATGGATGTGAGAGTTGGACCGTAAAGAAGGCTGAGCCAAAGAATTGATGCTTTCAAATTGTGGTGATGAAGACTCTTGAGAGTCCCTTGGACTACAAGGAGATCCAACCAGTCAACCCTGAAGGAAATCAATCCTGAATATTCACCGGAGGGACTGGCACTGAAGCTGAAGCTCTAATACTTTGGCTACTTGATGCGAAGAGCCGACTCACTGGAAAAGACCTTGATGCTGGGAAAGATTGAAGGCGGGAGGAGAAGTGGGTGACACAGGATGAGATGGTTGGATGGCATCACTGACCCAATGGACATGAGTTTGAGCAACTCATGGAGATGGTGAAAGACAGGGAAATCTGGCATGGTGCAGTCCATGGGGTTGCAAAAAGTCAGACATGACTTGGTGACTGAACAACAACAACTGTAAAGGTGGAGTTATCATCACCAGAGATGGAGAAGACAGCAGGTAGCAGAAGTCAGATGGTGGAGCTCAGAAGTTTATTTTAAAATACATTGCGTTTAATAGATTTCTATCATTTAAAAATGATTGCAAAATAAGATTACATACTATCTTATTATGTGACAGATTGTGAACATTGAGATTTTCACTTTGTGCATGTCTAGAAATGTTCAAAAGTCACAATTAGGAAGAATACAGCTGAAGGGCAGCCTAGGATCTGCAGACAGTGATTCTATACATTAATCTTATCAGTAAGTTGAGAAAGTACACTCTCCTTTTGGAGGAAATCCCTGGATGCTAGACAAACTTCTTACTTGAGGAAATTGACCAGCTTGTTCTGATGAATGAGATTTCTTCATTCCCTCTGTCGCCCCGCCAGCCTCACACAGGATTTCCTGCGCAAAGAGCTCAGTGGAGATAATGATGAAGCGCCATGGCTCACAGTCATGGCTCTTTGGGAAAGCCTGCAGAAGCAGCCAGATCCAGAACACGGATCAGAGAAAGAGGGGCTCTACCCCAAAACTGATAGCGTCCGTACCAAAATAGTGCATACTGATGCTTGAAGTGGTAGGAGCAAAAAGTCATGGTTGGATGTAACACACAGTTTCTTATAGGAAGAGTCTGAAAGCTCAAGCCAAAACAAAACCAAAAAAAAACCATCTTTCGTGTTGGTAGTTTTTGTGGGGCTACAAGCAGGATGGAGCAAGAAAATATCTAGCTGTCTGCCTCTTTAGCACAAGAGGCCAATCTTAACCAAACTGGAAGTGAGGTCTGGGCTGATATTGCCAAAGGAGTGAACTCATTGAAAATTCTGATGGTTATTCCTAGAGCAAAGGACCCATAGAGTAAATTTTTTTTTTCTTCTCTGTTCCTCTCTTTGGAACCTTGACTCTAATAAAATAGATACTCGATTCTTGTCAAATTAAGAAGAAACAAATAACTGTTCAACTGTACAAATTAAACAGAATTTCAGAGCTGCAGTAAATAAAACAAGTGAATAAGTGGCTTTAAGAGACCTAATAATCATGTGGGTCAGAGCAAAGAAATGTATCCCTCTCTTACCTAACAACCCAAGGTCAGCATTTCAGCCAGCAGGCAGCTTGGATTCCTGTGGCCATTCAGGAACCCAGGCTGATGGCAGCTCTGCCATCTTCCAGGTGTCCAAGGTCACAATGCCTGAAGGAAAGAGAAAAGAGCAGAAGGTCAAAGCTAGAGAATTCCTCTTAAGCAAGTGAGGCAGAAGTTGTTCACTTCATTTCTGCTCATGTTCCATTGTTAAGAGCCAAACTACATGACCAACCTTTGCCACAAGGGGCGCTGGGGAATGCAGCCTGACTGGGCAGTCACTTGCCCATACAGCGCTATTACTATGGAAGACTGGTTCGGAATTGGGAAAGGAGTACGTCAAGGCTGTATATTGTCACCCTGCTTACTTAACTTATATGCAGAGTACATCATGCGAAATGCCGGGCTGGATGAAGTACAAGATTCATCCAGAAGAAGTATCAATATGCAGGGAGAAATATCAAAAACCTCAGATATGCAGATGAAACCACCCTTATGGCAGAAAGTGAAGAGGAACTAAAGAGTCTCTTGATGAAAGTGAAAGAGGAGAGTGAAAAAACTGGCTTAAAACTCAACATTCAAAAAACTACGATCATGGCAACCGGTCCCATCACTTCATGGCAAATAGATGGGGAAACAGTGAAAACAGTGACAGACTTTCTTTTCTTGGGCTCCAAAATCACTGTAGATGGTGACTGTAGCCATGAAATTAAAAGACACTTGCTCCTCAGAAGAAAAGCTATGACCAACCTAGACAGCATATTAAAAAGCAGAGACATTACTTTGCTGACAAAGAAAGCTAAGCAGTGAAGAATTGATGCTTTTGAACTGTGGTGTTGGAGAAAACTCTTGAGAGTCCCTTGGACTGCAAGGAGATCAAACCAGTCAATCCTAAAGGAAATCAATCCTGAATATTCTTTGGAAGGACTGATGCTGAAGCTGAAACTCCAATACTTTGGCCACATGATGTGAAGAGCTGACTCATTAGAAAAGACCCTGATGTTGGGAAAGATTGAAGGCAGAAGGAGAAGGGGATGGCAAAGGATGAGATGGCTGGATGGCATCACCGACTCAGTGGACATGAGTTTGAGTAAGCTCTAGGAGTTGGTGATGGACAGGGAAACTGGGCATGCTGCAGTCCATGGGGTCTCAAAGAGTCAGACATGATTGAGCGACTGAACTGAATTGTGGAAGAGAGCATAGCAACTCACTCCAATATTCTTGCCTTGAGCATCCCATGAACAAAGGAGCCTGGTGGGCTATGGTCCATAGGGTCACAAAGAGTCGGACACAACTAGAGCAACTTAGCACACACTGTGGAAAAAGACATTAAAGCAGTTTGCAAAGAACTAGATGTTTTCATCCCAACTGCATTTATTATTGTAAGGTGGACTAGGAAATATGCATTGAGCTAAGAAGGAAGGGAAGATGTCTGTCTGAAGAAAACTTTACTCTGTAAAGCTGGCCTTATGACATGACTACCAATCCAACTCTTCCTAAACCAGTAGAATTACACAGAAGGCAGATATTCCCTGAAATTCTTTAAGGAGAGATTTCAGATTATCAGGAAGTTGAAGAACTTGATCTTAAGTCATCTAAGTCATATACCTACCTAAGACCCTAGTATCCCAGGATACCAGCTTGTTTGGACACTTGAGCTATATCAATGGATATAGCTTGGGCAGCCAAAATAAGGTGGTTAGATGTATCTGGAGAACCTACATACATGCATGTGCACATGCACACAGAATAACCACACCAACAATAACACATATAACCACTGACATACGACTGAAAAACTTTCTCTTGTTGTACTACTTAAATGCACAAAGGTCACTTGCCCATGTGCTATGGACTAGAGAAGGCTTTAGTTTAGTCAATAGTCTGAGATGAACCTACTTAGGGTAGCAAAACACTTGTACCCTTCACCAGAGAAAAGATTAATTTATAATAACTGCTAATCTTTATTGAGTGCCTACCGTTTTATATCTATCATCTCATCCTAACCCTCAGAACTGTCCTGTAAAATCTTTATGAAAATATGGAAACTTATGTTCAGAGAAGTCAGGTAACTTCACTAGGATCTCAGAAGAAGCAAATGATTGAGTCAGAATTTGAACAGACTTTCTGACTGTAGAATATATGTTCTTTCCTCTACACTACACTGCCTCCAACTATGCCAGGAATAATTTGTGTTTGAGTCACACTGGGAGACCAAAGTATACATGAAAAATTGGGATATCATGTGGAGCACAGATTAGATTATTCTATTTCTAGCAGAGCCAGAAAAAGTGGAAGGAAGACACTGGAAAGCAGATTTATGTGAAGTAACAAGAAGACTTCCCTGGTGGCCCAGTGGTTAAGAACCCGCCTGTTGATGCAGAAGACATGGGTTCGATCCCTTGTCTGGAAAGATTCCACATGCCTTGGAGCAGCTAAGCCCATGCATTGTAACTACTGAAGCCTGTGTGCCTAGAGCCTGTGCTCCGAAACAAGAGAAGCCAATGCAGTGAGAAGCCTGTGCTCCACAATCAGAGAGCAGCCCCTGCCTGCGGCAACTAGAGAAAGCCCGCATACAGCAACGGAGACCCGGCACAGTCAATAATAAAATAATAATAATAAAGAAGTTGCAAGCACTTTCCAGCTATCCCAGCTGTCTGACGGGAGTGTCAGCTTCTGCATGTGGTAGTGAGCTTCACACTGCTGGGCATATTCATACAAAGGCTTGGCAAACAGTCTTCTGAGTTTCTTGCAATGGAAACCTAGTTCAGTGGCTCCAAAGACCCCTTCCAATTCTATTGTTCCTCTGCTCTAACTTCAAATGTCTAAGATGGCATTTTATCTTCTTTGAGAATTTTTTCTTAGGATAATTGCAGTTTTGGTTATACAGACTTCAATAACTGATTATCTGCTTTCTGAAACCATTTTAAGTCCTGTCAATGATTGTAGAATGTAAATGAGAAATGGTAGAGCATATCGGTTGAGAGTTCATTTTTAGAGTCAGATCTTTGGCCCAGTAATTCCAAAACTTACCAGCTGTGTCATTTAAGTCTGCAGGCTTTAGGCTTTTCAACTGTAAATGGGAGTAGTCAAACCTCTTTTACAGTGTTATTGTGTTACATATGCTAAGTCACTTCAGTCATGTCCGACTCTTTGTGACCCTATGGACTGTAGCCCACCAGGCTCCTCTATCCATTGGATTCTCCAGGCAAGAATAATTGGACTAGGTTGCATGCCCTCCTCCACTTGTGTTACATACCATATTATTAATATTTATAAAATCCCTAGCATACCATCTGGGACATGATAAGGGCTCAAAACATGATTTTTTTTAATAAAAAATAATAACATAGAATTCAGAGGCCAATGAAAAATCTTAATAATATCTCTAGTTCCAGAATTCTTACCCTTCTCTTGGTAGACAACTTACATTACTGTAAATGTAAGCTGACTACACACACAACATACAACCACACCTCACAAAGGGCTTGATTAGTTGGTTGTTTATAACCCAAAGTTTACTTGGATCACTTTACTGCCTTCTCCTCATGAAAAGAAGTGTGGCCATGATGATGGGAAAGGAGGAGGGCAGCCACCAAAGAAGAGCTTTCTCATCATTTAATCATTTATCATGTCTCTCAGGGAAAAGATATGCAAAATCATCTGGCCAAGAGTAAATAGAACCTAAAGCTCACTTCTGTGTATACCTGGAATAAGCCACGACCTATGGGCTCAGACAGTAAAGAATCTGCCTGAAATTCATGAGACCCATGTTCGATCCCTGGGTGGGGAAGATCTGCTGGAGAAGGAGATGGCAACCCACTCCGATATTCTTGCCTGGAAATGGCAACCCACTCCAGTATTCTTGCCTGGGGACTCCCATGGACAGAGGAGCCTGGTGGGCTACAGTCCATGGGCCCACAAAGAGTCGGACACAACTGAGCAACTTTCTTTTCTTTCTTTCTTTTAAAATTCTGTGCAACCTGCTCTAGCTTTTCAGAGACAAACTGATATAAAAAGTCAAGCAGAAATTTTTAATGCTGAGGAAGACTACTGGAACAGAATAATTTTGTGATAAGTTTAGGAACGTGCTTTTATGTGTAGACATGTTTAAAAGTTGTTCATATACTGTATCTTTGTTTTCTTTTGTTTCTTCAGGGTGTAGAACTTTACATGTATAATTTATACAATAAACATATTTGTTCTGTTGGTGTAGATACATTTGAATTACTAGAAACCACAAAAAACAGATTTCCTAGGTACCACGTCTGATGCGTGATATGTCTCTAACAATTGGTTTGTTGTTGTTGTTTAGTCACCAAGTCATGTCTGACTCTTTTGTGACCCCATGGTCTGTAGCTTGCCAGGCTCCTCTGTCCGTGAGATTTCCGAGGCAAGGATACTGGAGTGGGTTGCCAATTCCTTCTTCACAGGATCTTCCTGACCCAGGGATCAGACCTGCATCTCCTACAGTGGCAGGGGAATTCTTTACCACTGAGCCACCAGGGAAACCCTAACAATTGGTAGAGAATAATATTTAACACCTACGAAGGATTTGCTGTGTGTTAGGAACTGGAAATGTTAGTCACTCAGTCGTGTCCAAACTTTTGCAACCCCATGGACTATAGCCTGCAAGGCTCCTCTGTCCATGGAATTCTTCAGGGAAGAATACTGGAGTGGGTTACATTTCCTTCTCCAGGAGATCTTCCCAACCCAGGTATCGAACCTGGGTCTCCTGCATTGCAAGCAGATTCTTTACCGTCTGAGCCACCGGGGAAGACCCAGGAACTATTTCAGTACATTATGTGCATTGATTCATTTAATCTTCAAATCATTTATGAGCACGGTGCTTTTTTTTATAATCCCCATTTTGTAGATGAGGAAGAATGCACAGGGAAGTTAAATAACTTGCCCTGAATCACACAGCTACAGTCAGAGACGGAATCTGAACCCAGCTATCTGGCTCCAGAGCCTACCTGCTGATCACCATTTCTGGTTATCTGACTCTGACCAAGTCCCAGGGGAATCGCAGCCAAAGTAGATCAGACTTCAAAGGAGCAGCTAGACAGAGGTCCCAGAGGACCGCAGCTGCAGCCCTGGCTTTAGTCAGCATGCACTGACCATGCCTCATAGCACCTCATGGATGACTCTTGATAAATTGACTCTAGTGTTTGTATGTTTAGTCTCTCCAGCTGCAAGTCACAGTTGCTCATCTGTCAGTTACATTACTAACATGTTCATAAATGTGAGCCTCCATTACTGTCCAGAGTTCTAGGCCTGCCTCTCTCCTTGGTTATAATGCACTGTAGCAATAGAGGCCCTAGGTCCAAGTCCTATTTCCACAACTGATCACCTGTGACTTTGGCCAAGGGACTTACCTCCTAGAGCAGTCATACCTGTAGCCTGAAGGCAATACTTACTGATAGGATTATGAAGGTTTAAGGTAGTAAATGTAAAGCATGCTACCAATTCCCCTTCCCCCAATTTCTAACATTTGAACTCTGTATAATTCCTGATTCCTGAACTGTATTTGTTTCTTGTCACATATGTGTGGCACAAAAAACCCCAGCAATTTAATTCTACCTTCAATATTATTTCTAGATATTAAAAGGCTAACATTCTTTGAGAATCATCCATTTTGAGTAAAGACATCCCATGATGCTAGAGTCTCTTCATGATGGATTAAAAGTCTGGTTTTAAAGCTCTGTTAATAATCTCCCTCTCAAATTGAGGGTGGGATGTATGGAGAGATTAATGTGAAAACATGCATTATCATATTCAAAATAGATAGCCAATGGGAATTTGCTGCATGACTCAGGAAACTCAATCCTGGGCTCTGTAAAATCTAGAGGGGTGGGATGGGGAGGGAGGTGGGAGGGACGTTCGCATGGGAGGGGGCATGGGTAAACCTATGGCTGATTCATGTTGATGTTTGGTAAAAACCAACACAGTACTGTAAAGCAATTATCCTTCAATTAAAAATAGATAAATAAAAAATTTGCCTCTCAAATAAACTGATGTGTGTTTTTTTTTAATTGTAGCAGAATACACATAACATGGGCTTCCCAGGTGGCTCTGTGGTAGAGAATCCACCTGCCAATGCAGGAGACACAGGAGACACAGGTTTGATCCCTAGGTCGGGAAAATCCCCCTGAAAGAAGAAGTGGCAACCCATTCCAGTATTCTTGCCTGGAAAATCCCCTGGACAGAGAAGTCTGGCAGGCTCCAGTCTATGGGGTCACCAAGAGTCTAACACAGCTGAGTGACCAAGTACACACACACACATACAAGTCACCATCTTAGTCATTCAAAAAATTGTATGTATTTTAAGATGATTGCTTTCCAATGTTGTCTTGGTTTCTGCCACACAGCAACATGAATCAGCCATAGGTACACACATGTCCCCTCCCTCTTGAACCTCCCTCCCACCTCCCAGCCCTCTGGGTTGCCATGGAGCCGTGGGTTGAGCTCCCTGTCACAGAGCAAATCCCACTGGCTACCCATTTTACATATGGTGATGTACATGTTTCAGGGCTCCTCTCTCAATTTGTCCCCCCATGCCTTCCCCAGCCGTGTCCACAAGTCTGTTCTCTATGTCTGCCTTTCCACTGATGCCCATCAGTAGCAGTTTTCTAGACTCCATATATATGCATCCATATACGATATTTGTTTTCCTCTTTCTGACTTACTTCACTCTGTATAACAGGCTCTAGGTTCATCCTCCTCATGACAACTGGCTCAGATTCCTTCTTTTCTGTGGCTGAGTAATGTTCATCTTAGCCATGTTTAAGTGTACAGTTCAGTAGTGTTAAAATACATTCCCATTGCTGCAGAATCCATCTCCAGAACTTTTTACCTTGTAAAACTGAAACTCTACACACAAAAAAAATTTATTTTCCTCTCTTCCAGTCCCTGCCAGTCACCATTCTACTTTCTGTCTCTGTGAATAGGCTGCTCTAAATACATCCCATGAGTAATCATACTGTGTTTGTCCTTTTTTTGACTGGCTTATTTCCCTTAGCATAATGTCCTTAACATGTTCATCCATGTTGTATCATGGGTCAGAATTTCCTTCTTTTTTAAGACCAAGTAGTATTCCATTGTGTGCATTTACCACATTTTGTTTGTTCATTTATTTGTCAGTGAATACTTGCATTGCTCCCTCTTTTGACTATTGTGAATGATGTTGCTATGACCATAGGCATAAAAATATTTCTTTGAGGACTATTTTCAATTCTTTGCGGTATATAACCAGAAATAGAATTACTGGTCATATGATCATTCTGTTTTTAATTTTTTGAGAAACTGCCATACTGTTTTCCATACCATTAATATTTTACATTCCCAGCAAGAGCTCACAAGGGTTCAGATTTCTCTACATCGTCACTAACATTTGTTTTTATTTTCTGGTTTTGTTGATAGTAGCCATCCTAAGGAGTATGATTAGGATGGCTAATGAACCATTTCAGTGTGGTTTTGATTTTCATTTTCCTACTGATTAATGATGTTGAGCATCTTTTCATGTGCTTTTGGGCCATTTGTGTATCTTCTTCAAAGAAATGTCTTCTCAAGTCCTTTGTTCATTTTTAAATCAGATTTTTTGGGTTTCTTTTTTTGTTGAGTTGTAGAAGTTATGTATATATATTTTGATATTTGCTTCTTATCAGATATATGTTTTAGAAATACTTTCTCCCACTCTCTGGATTGCCTTTGGGCTCTGTTGCTTGTGCCCTTTGATCCAAAGTCATTTTAATTTTGATGAAGTCCAGCTTACTTATTTTTTTTTTTATTTTGTTGCCTGTGCTTTTTGTTATCATCCTCATATATATAAACTACCATTTTATGCGTAGGACTAATAAGGCAAGAATCACTATCTCTTTAGGGACTGTCTGGGAATCTAAAACCTTTGCCTCAGACATTCCCAAGGGAGCCTTGTGAGTAAATACACAGAACAAACCCTGTTGCAGGAACACGACCAAGGCTACGAGGCATAAAATTGGAAGCCCTTGTTTGCTTGTTCACAGCCTGTGCGTGGAAGCCAGAGGGTCCTGAGATGCCAGAATCAGGCTTGAGAAGAGCCTGCAGTTCAGCCGTGCCTGCTGTCACAAGCGGAACAGGCCGCTCGTGTGGAGGGTCATGTGTCAATGAGTAATCACTAAGAAAAGCAACTCTCTGAAGGGCTGATCAACACGTCAGGGTCAGGACGCATCACATGGACATGTAGATGCCTTGGCGTGTGTGCGCGCATTTTAAGTACCTATTCAGACCTGTCAAACATGATCAAGTGTCTTTAATTAAGTGCCTGGGCCAGTCTGTATGCACACATATGCAACTGCTCTTTTCTACCCACTGTAGCTTAATAAACACTCCCTATGAAATTTCATGTTAACTTATTTACCTAAGTAAGTAAATAAAATACACATTGAAAGAATTTTTCCTCTTTTGCCCACTCTTGAGATTCCATAAACATTTCTATATTTCATACACACAGAATTCTCACCATTTAGGCAGCCAAAATAGAATCTAGAGGTGGGTGGACAGTCACTTAATTGTCAAATATCTCTAGTGATTTTTTTTTTTTCTCTAGTGATTCTGACTGCTCGCCAGAGCATTTGAAACAGTGCAGGGTGTCTAGCACTACTTCTCTTAATTTTTAATCCTGGGTGTATTTCAAGGGGAATTTAATCCATCTGGTTCTGATTCACTTACTCTTAGCTCATCAAAGTGGTACTTTGTAATTGATGTTTGATGTCCAGAATGCCTTGTGGGTTTTCTGGTCATTAGAAAGATTCCCCCTTGCCTGCCCATCTGCCCCTCCACAGCTCTGGCCGTACTCAATAAGTTATATTTTATTTACCTGACTAAGTTTTAAATGACCAGAAATGAGTACTTGACCAAATGTTAGAGCCTTCAGCCCTCCATAGTCACGATTTTGGAGTGTGACAAAGTGAGAGGCCTGGGGTGGCAGGTTGCTGGGGGCTGTGTGTGCACGGTGGGTCCGACCGCTCAGGCGGCCAGACCACACACTCTGCACTGTCCTCTGGCTTGAGGTCTGTGTCCACCGTGGATGTCTCTAGGCGCCGGGAACAGAGTTCTGAAACCTCTTTCATCTAGCACTCGCACACGATGCCACAGCCACCCCCACACCCGTAGCACATGCAGACGTAAACGGGCCCCCAGACAAGGTTTCTCATCGTGCGTGCGTGCAATCTCTTTAAGATGACTTCAAAACAAGCTCTTGACTCAGTAAGCCCTGCTGTATCAGGAAAACAACATGCTCATGCCCTTCCAAATCCTACCAATAGGAAACTTAATACCGTCTTCTCAAGGCTTGACCTCTCTCAAAGTCCTCCAAAGAAGACCCCAGAATGCTCAGCTCTCTCTCATGATGGGAAGAAAATGCAGTCTATTGTGTCCAAAAAACAATGCAGAATTTTAGCACCAGAAGTGGCCTTGAAGATCACATAATCTCGATTGTCTCCTATAGCTGCAAAGGGTAAACTGTGCATTTATTTATGCACTTGTTCTTTCTTTTAACTATTAGTGATGTATGGTCATGGCCTTAGTCAGCTTTTCCATTCAACAGTCATTCAATAGATCTTTGCTGAGCACCTCCCTTGTGTCAGACACCTTGCTAGGCCCTGAGGCTTTCAGAGGGCAAGTAAGCTTATCCCTGCAAGAGCTATGCATCCATTCCCTTCTCTATCACTGCTCTGTCCTTATAAGCCAACTAGTGATGTCATCTGCTAATAAGCAAAGAGTTTCTGAGGTTGCCAGTTTGTCACAGAAAACTTTGGAGAACTCGCTTTCATTTGTAAGGCTCCTATCAATAAATCTTGCCGATGGCCCTCTTGTCTTGATTTGTGAACTATATAACTCTATTAGTTTTCCTACCTGACCAAGACTCTCTGGATGGCATTTTGGATTTCCCAGGAAATAAATAAAACCTATATTGATCAATGTTAGTGGATAAACTCTATTCAGCTAACAAGTGCGCATCCTGCCAGCCAGCATAGAACCTTATACTACCGAGAGCAGCCGAGAAACACCACAGAGAGGGAGAGGAGGCTGATGAAACACCTCTTAAAAAGAGGCTGATTAACAAAAAAAAAAAATTCTTTTTTCTTCCGTTTTTGTTTTAAAAAGGACTGTATATTTAAGCTTCTGAAAACTAAAGAGTCTGAACAGAAATAGAGTCAGTACTAACTTACAAAAACAAGAAAAGCACATGGAGGCAAAGCAGACAAGAGGTGAAGGGCCAAGTGAGCATTGGTCACAAACCCTTCTTGCTTTCTCTTAAAAATAGTTTCCTTAGCTTAAAGTCATTTATCTTTTGCAGCATCGAAACCAAACGCATGAACATTTGTATAAAGTCTGGCACTGCAAATATCACAGCGCAGCATCCCATCTCAACCTTCTGCATGTTGAATATTTTCCTGGTGAATATGGAATTCTTAGAAGTGAGAAGGTAGTCATCCAGGCAACTTCGCCTTTGTGATACTTACTTTTATCAGTTTACAGAAACAGAAAGCTTCTTTTTGAACTGACTTTTGCTAGCTTTTCCATTTCCCTTGACAACTGCATTTTACTATCATACCATAAAGGAAAAGTTTTCAGGCGACTGATTCATGTGTCAGTGAGGTCATCTGAAGTTTTCGGACCTTAAATAGGAATGGTGTTGTGAAAAGAATGAGCCTGGCTCGTACCAGGCGAGCTAAGAGCTTATCTTACCAGGACATGGAGTCCCCAGTGGGTGGAGGAGATGGCCCGGCTGCCTTTCTTTCCTTCTCCATTAGAGTTAAGCAGATGTGGTTAGTCACTGTGTAAGGGAGCGGGTGGAAATGTAAGTATTCAAGCTTATGTGCGTTGCCAGGTCTCAGTCAGCCAGGCAGTCACTTCTCCGGAGCCTAAAGTAGGCACTAAATTTCACCCTCACCCACCAAATGGGCACACTTGCCCCTTAATCTGTCTTCCTGCAGGAGGGCTCCCCTGGCACCATCCCGCCTGAACTTGGGGCCAGCCTTTCCCTGGAGCCCCTTCTTGTGAATTACAGCCTGAAGCCTGGAGGCTGAATAGAAAACAGCCTCCAGAAACCCAACTGGAAGGCCTGACCGGAATTCAGCCTAATGTGGAGAATGGCAGGAAAGCTTCTATTATTCTACTTCATTCTATCTGCTGGGAGGCAGCGCGGCGCCTGGAGTCTGACTGAGCTTAACTCATTTCCCTGGATTTCCGAGTCACAGCCACCATGCCTACTAAAGCCAAATATCTCACTCCCGGGGCTCACTGCACTTCCTGATATAGGATGCACTTGCTTGTCTCCTGGTGACCTAAAACACTAATAAAGGAGTCATAATATGACCTAGACAAGACCTGGAAGCCAACCAGAATGCAAATGATTGACGGGAGTGCTTCCAGTTATCTACTGTTTGTTCTGATTTGGCGTGGTTCTTTTTATTATGATTGTGGGAGTAGGAAGCTTAAAAATACATACAGGCATTACTCTCCACATTGGTGAAGGTTAATCCTAAGGTGTGGCAAAAGAAACTCTGTGTTACAGATTGGAAATCCATAGGCACCAGCTACAATTTTTGCTGCCCCTTCCTTCCCCTGGCTTTCTGCAAGGATGGCCATGGCACTTTGAAAACAATTCTTAAATGTGACTTTTGTCCAACTCTGGGTACAGGGTTAAAGGAGCAACTTCTTTTGTTGAGTTATTTTCCTCACTGATTGTTCTGATGATCTCTGCTTGCTATTTCTCAAATGTTATTAAAGTGATTAGCATTTCTGCAGAAAGGTCATGAATTCACTGTCTTATTCTTTCTTTTTTTAATCTTTTTAATACCAATCTTAATCTTTATTTCCAAAATAAGATAAATATTTGATATAATGCAGATCCATGGTTAAAATAACCACTTGTGTTATGAATCAGGACTAGGGAGATTTTTTGGAGTCATCTCTTAGGTTTGCTGGTTGTCATGTTTCAGGGTCTTTAACCTCAAATTCCTCTTTTTTTTTTTTTTTTAGAGGAAGGCTTTTTATATATCCACTGTTCCTTTTGCTTTTTCTTCATATATTTAGATTCAAAAGGTCATCTTATATCCAAGCTAGATAGAGAGGTAGGCTGCCCAAATGTTAGTTGCCTTTCTGTACTTGGAAAGTATCCTCTGAAGTCAGCTTGCAAGGAGTTCTTGTAAAACCCAACCTGGAAGTTTCAGTCTCCCATCCTCGGAGGCCAATGTCCTAAGGTGATCTATCATAGCCTTGCCTGGGAATGGTCATCCTTCCTGTGGGAGGAAAATCAGATGGAGTCAGAGTCCTCCACCCAGGGTACCAGAGTCAGACTGGACTGGCACATCGTCCTCAATGACAACAGCCCCAGCAGGCAAGGGTATGCTATGAACCTCATTTTAATGCATTCCCTTTAATACCTACATTTCTATGTTAAAGAATCCCTCCACTTTTAAAAATCTATTCTATCAGATTTAGATTTAACTAGTACTTCTGAGTTTCTACTATGTGCTGGGCATTGTGTTAGGGTCTTTCTCTCCTGATGATAATAATAATGCCTAATATTTATTATTATTATATTTATTGTCTAATATTTATCTGCCAGGCACTGTTGAAATACTTTCTGTGAATTAATTCACTTAATTCTTGCATCAATCCTATGAGAAGTTTTATCTCAATTACCAAGAAAAATTTCATGGATTAACATGGTGATTCTTACCATATAGATGATAATTCTAAGGTTCAGAGAATTTTGAGCACCTTGTTCAAGGCCAAGGATCAAGAACCAAGGTTCATACCTAGAACTTTATCTGTGTATAGCATCCTCCACCCTTCTTGGCTGTATTGCATAAATCATGGAAAACTAATTTTAGTTCTGTTGGATGTTGCTTCATCTAACTAATTCTTAGAGTTGGGTTGTTTCTAACATGTTATACAGATTTTTTAAAGTAAAGTTTTGATTTATCTTTCTACTGGTCTGTTGTCAATTGATACTAACACATAGAGAAATTAACCTGATACAGTATCTGAACACAATATAACTGTGGAAGAGAAGATCCAACTATCAGATACCATGGTATAAACATACTTTAATGCTCATCAACTACAAGGTTGCAAATTCCATGTTATACACAAATAATTAATGCAAAACTATAGTTGGCACATCTAGAACTTTAATTCATTTGCTGTGTTTGTTTATTCACACTTTGGTTGTAAAAGGATTGTAACAGCATTAGTGATCTTCTATTGAACAGAAATTCTCTATAAAATAATCTGTAGAGAGGCCAAAATGAAGTCTTTCAAATTATTTAAATATGCTTAAGTTCAAAGGGCTTTTCCTTTCCTTTATTTTAATATTTTGTTTTTTCTTTGGCCATGCCCCAAGGCATGTGGGATCTTAGTCCCCCAACCAGGGATTGAACCCACACCCCCGGCACCGAAAATGGAAGTCTTAACCACTGGACTGCCAGGGAAGTTCCTTTCCTTTCCTTCAAATTCATGCCCATTTCCTTAATCTTTTTTCTAAATGTTAATTTTCCATGCTTTAAATCACTTTTGAAAACCCTCCAAGTCTTCTGTTTCTCTCAAGTTGCGAAGCCCAGAAATGGACACTTACTAAAACTGAGTAAGACATGGAGACGATTTAATAAGGATTCCTACCTTCCCTTCTTATATTCTAAATTCCACATATTATTCTCAAAAGGCACTTTATTCTAACACATTGCCTCTTTAGCACAAAAGATAATCTCCTGATTTTATTTATGTCTCTCTCTCTCTCTTTTTTTTTTTTGCATACCCAGATTAAAATTGACAAATGCATGGTCTGGTTTTCTTCTTAAATTAACAACTTTGCCTTTTCCCCTTAATCTCAGACCTAGGTGGGTTTGGTTTTTGCCTGTCCCTCACTTTGGAGGCATCTGGATCCTTTGTGTTCGCTCTTTTCCTCTGTCTGATTTTAAACACAATGCCGGGATCATAACCTGTAGAATAAGCTGCCTCCCCAGGATACCACAGAGACTTGGTAATAAAGCCCCTCTGTGAGTATGTCGTAGCTCAGTCTAGAAGTGTAGCTGGTGCAAAATTTCATATAAAAATATCATTTGCAAATCACTGGGCCGGTTGTTTTCTAAATCAACAAGCTCCTAACATAAATATGTCATTTGCATGTGGGAAAACTGGGTTGGATAAGTTGATTTCTTCAGTGACATAACCAGCCCTGCCTCAACTCTGCTTTATCTAGAGGGAGGAAAGCAGAGATCCATAAACACACAGGGTTCCCACAGCTCATGTGGGGGTTGGAGGTGGGGTCAGACAGCCTGGGGTCCTTGGTTGTAATCAGGGCTTCTCTCCACTGCAGAATCAGGGACAATCGCCCCTGAATCACCCAGAGTTGTCTTCTTCCAAGAGGCTGATTCAGACACAGAGTCTAGTCTTGTTTATCTTTTCTTTTTTAAAAATATGCATCTGCAAAAAAGCCCTAAGGTCTCTTGTAAAAATGTCACTGAGATACTTCCTAGTGATTTCTCACTAGATATTTTTCCCTGAAATAGATTTTTTCACCAGCATGTCATCAGATATTAATGTAAATGCTGAGCTAAATTTTCAGCCATTGTGATATGCATTGATAATTAATAAACTGACTTCCACTCTGGTTTTATAAATCTCTATTTCTACTCTTGGTTATATGAGTTATGTAATGAGGGACTATTAAACCATGATAAAGTACAATAATTTTTTTCAATTTTGGCATAAAGATTATTCCAAGGATAGAGATTTCTTATGGATTTCTGATCATTTATACATAATGAAATAAAAATACTCTTTTAGAGTTTCAAAAATATTACTTAAGCCAAGATGGGATCTATCAATTGTAGTTTTTATACTTGCTTGATTTTTGTTGCATTTGTTTCAGACCGTGGTTCATGACAGGGTAAAGTTTTTTACAAGTAGGGAGGGGGTTTGATTACATTTGATGTTCTCTAAAGCTTATTAGTCCTGGGAATAAGAATTGTATATTTTCCCAGAGGAAGGTATACGATGTTTGACCTAAGAGAAGCTTCAGGGATTATTAATATCAGTATTGCTCAAAGGAGCTCTAGGGGTTCCTCAGACACTCCTGAAGAGCAGGGGGAAGAAAATCAGTTCAGGTTGGGCTGGGTGGAGACAATTAGTGGAGTCTCCAGACCCTGAACCAGGGCAGCTCCACTTCTGATTAGGTTTACGCACTGGACTCCTGTGTGAGGTTTCATTTGAAAAGGCTACATGTGCTATAGGAATATTAACAACATTACTAACAGTAAGAAAGTCTTGAAATCCAAGTCGAATGCCTAAATTTTATAAGTGAGGGAACTGAAGCTCAGAGAGAATAAATGATTTGCTCAAAACAATGCAGCTAGTAAAAAGTTAGCTGGATTAATGATTCTTAAAAATTAAAAGGCGCAGACATGGAGAACACACTTCTGGACACAGTGGCGGAAGGAGAGGGTGGGATAAATTGAGAGAGTAGCATGGAAACATATATATTACCATATGCAAAATAGATACTTAACAGGAAGTTACTGATTAACACAGGGAGCTCAGCCTGGTGCTCTGTGACAACGTGGAGGGGTGGAATGGGAGAGGCGGGAGGGAAGTTCCAGACGGGGGTGATATATGTATACTTATGGCTGATTAATGTTGTACAGCAGAAACCTACATAACATTCTAAAGCAACTAATCTCCAATTTAAAATAAATTTTTAAAATGTAAAAGGCTATGTTCAATTTAATCAATGTTTATCAAAGCCCTGCCAAGTGTAAAGTACTATGCTAGGCCTCAAAGGAATAAAGAAAATAGCATATAGCCCTAGTATAGAAACTTAGCACAAGATTCTTTAGCATCTTGTACTAAAGTTAGATCATCCCATCTAACTTCTTTGTTTTAGAGTTAGAAGCTTCCTGAAAGTCATACTGCAATTAAATGTCAGAATCAGGACATGAGTCTTACTTTTAAAATCTTCATTCTAATGCACTTCCCACTGTACCATCATGCTGTCAAATTTGGTTCATGAACACTGAGGGTCTCAAGAAAATCCTCCACTTGAAAAACCCAACTGAACATTCGCATTTTAAAAGTTCTGAAAAGTCCTAGAGTAAAGAACTGTGCTTATCTATGGTTCCAAAACCTATGTCTTAGAATACTACTTATGCCTTACACATCTATGTCCCAAAGAACACACTTGAGAGATTCTGCACTATAACTTCTCCTCCTCTAGACTTTACTAGATATGATAATGAACTCTAGTAGGACCTTTTTTTAAAAACCACATTTCCCTATATATAAATAGGGTTTCAGCTATTTACTCTCACTGATGTGTTCGAGCAGATGGATTAGTTACCAATACATATTGTGTTTGAATGTCATGGAAAATATTATATACATACGTCCAAATATGTGTGAATCAAATGCAATATACAAAATGCTAACAATGTATTGTTTCAGCCTCAATATCAATTCACATCTGTTCCTATCTATATGAGAGGCTCAATGCTATCTATTTTCTTCCAAAGTATAATTATGCATTACAAGTCACCAGAAATATTGAATTAATTTTAGTAAGATAAGAATTGGTGAATAACTTTTTGCCCAGTTTTCAGAGATAAAGTTACTGTCATGCAAAGTGAAGACCCATTTGTTTTTTCTTATAAAATACATATATCTTGGTGCATTTTGCTTTGGTCAGAATGCAAAACATAGAAAAGGAATAAATAGTAAAATTTCTCCAAAAAAGACTATGCAGGGTACACCAAACCAAAATGATACTGTAAGCCTTGGGAGGGAACCTGTTCTTGCAAGATTTGCAGACCGATTTTTCAAGATCAAAAGTGTTTACATAAGCACACAAAATCTTGGACCTTTTCCCAGACTAAACCTCCAACACTTCTGAGGTTGGCCCATCACTAATATTTACAATATTTTGACATTTCATAGGATGGACTCCATAGGCCTTTATGATAGGCAGGCTTCCGACTACGGCAGAGTGCTGAAACGGTTTGTGGTGCGTGAAAGACGGTCAGACAGCACTGGCGTTTTGCAACAGGAAGGAAATGATTTGTAGGTCCCACCAGCTTGTTGTATCTTGTCGGCTTTGTTAGATGAGAAGCATCACTGGGCACCCATTAGTATAGGGAGGGCCACGCTGCTCACCTGACAAGCACTCCTTGCCAAGTGATTTGAGGCCTGTGTTTAGGTGATGTTCTTTCCTGTAGCATTGCATTTTTACAAAAAACTTTTAGAAACAGGACCTCCACTGTGCTAATTCTCTTAACTCCTTTATTTTAATTAAAAAAAAAAAAAATTTTTTTTTTCTTTTTGGCTACACCACGCAGCATGCTGAATTTTCTAACCAGGAATCAAACCCATGGCCCCTGCAATGGAAGCCTTTAATCTCAACCACTGGGCCACCAGGGAAGTCCTCTTAACCCTTTTAAATAAGACTGAGCATAGCAACTTACACTTAGTAGGGCTTTAATAATAAGAGTCTTCAACAAATCCATGCACTTACCAAGTTGGAACTTGTAAGATAAAATAAATCCTGTACTCTCTGGTAACATCTACCTCTAATGACCTACTTATCCACTGTGATTTATTATTTTTTTCCATTTTGAAAAGTGAAAGTGTTAGTTGCTCAGTAGTGTCCAACCCTGTGACCCCCACGGACTAGCCTATCAGGTTCCTCCGTCCATGGGATTTCCCAGGCAAGAACACTGAAGTGGGTTGCCATTTCCTTCTCTAGGGAAGCCCCCCAACCCAGGGATCAAATCCCAGTCTACGGCAATGCAGGCAGATTCCTTACCTCCGGAGCCGCCAGGGAAGCCGTGGTCATTCCTAATAAAGCTTCTAATAAATTGCATGATTATTGTATCTTCATTGCCAACAGCAGCAGTTGAATAAAGCCATAGGTGCTCTCTTACATGCTAAATTAGGATTCTCCTCCATAATCATCGTTGTTCCTTCGCTGCTTTTAAGAGGTCCATTTTCCTTAGATGACAAGGGTCCACACTTGGAATATATATGCTCAAGGATCTCCAATCTCAATAGTTTTCATGTGTGAACAGGTAGAAGACACTCTGTTAGAAAAGACAGAAATGTATGAGATGTGAGTCCTGCTCTCAGAGAGTTACAGTCTCATTATGGAATCAAGAAAAACACAAATACAGGCAGTAGTACTTATCAGTGACGTTTGAAGGTGCTGCTCTAGAAGCAGGGATTCAGATACTTATCTTGACAACAAAGAAGGTTAATAATTGCATGTGTTCATCTGTTCTTTAGGGGATGGGGGATATAAATGAGACTATCTCATTCATTGGGCTTCCCTGGTGGCTTAGATGGTGAAGAATCCACCTGCAGTGCTGGAGACCTGGGTTCGATCCCTGGGTTGGGAAGATCCCCTGAAGAAGAAAATGGCAACCCACTCCAGTATTCTTGCGTGGAAAATTCCATGGACAGAGGAACCTGGCAGGCTATAGTTCATGAGGTCGAAAGAGTCAGACACAAGTTAGCAACTAAATAATAACAACTACCTCATTGATCATATGATTTAAAGCCAAAGATCAAGACCGCCATTCTTCCAGAGGCTTGGGTATTTTCTCCTCCATCATCCCCAGGAGTGTCCAAGGCTTTACTCCTTTCTTTTCCTATCCTGGCTCAGCCTAAGTCTTTATGGGAGTTTGATCTTTCACTGTCAGAGCTCCACAGTGGGATTAGAAAGAGGCCAATCTAACAGGAGAGAAGTGGCCACACCTGTAGTGATAACCCCAACTGGGGTTCTCCTAACTGGTCACCATGTCTATCCACATACTTGATAATTTAGAACTTGTGGTCCTGTGACATGGGCTTAGATTATTCGCAAGGCAGTTCCCAGGCAACCTAGGGGTGGTACTGAGCAGTGAAACATTTAAGGTGGCAAGCAGATGGTGCCTGTCCAGGAGTCCAGCCCTGTTAGAATATGTCCTGTGAGGCAAGCCTGCCAGTTGAAGGGAATAATTATAAGAAGCTGTCTAACTGCCATGGCAATAGAAACTTAACCCAAGTGTTTTCAGGTAACTGCCAGCCCTGGGCCTGGCCCCCTTCCACAGGCCCCACCGCACACGGCCCTGTGTGAAGTGGGTGTTTTACGGCAAGTTACAGCAACGCAGCTGTTTGCACTAGAACTTAACCCAGGTATGCCACATAGCTGTGCCAAAGCACGTCTTACTGTTTCATTAATTCAAAAGCAACTCACATTTTAAAAAAACCAAAAAAACAAAACTGTGTGACCCTGACTGCTGGCTTCAGTTCTTTGTCAAGAACTGGTTATTTAGTTCAATTTCATAAAATGTTTCTATGTACCCAATATGTGTTTCAGGCTTCCCTGGTAGCTCAGATGGTAAAAAATCTGACTGCAATGCAGGAGACCCAAGGTTCAATTCCTGGGTCAGGAAGATCCCCTGGAGAAGGGAATGGCAAGCCCACTCCAGTATTCTTACCTAGACAATCCCTGGACAGTAGAAGCCTGGCACGCTACAGAACATGGGGTTGCAAAGAGTCGGACACGACTGAGCAACTAACTACACACACACACACACACACACACACACACACACACACACACACACAATATGTGTTTGACACCTGGAAATAAAGAAGGTACAGGCCCTGACCCAAAGACAAAAACATCATGCCAACTGGTGAGCAACATCCTATCTAGTGGTAATAAACACACACACATTACAATTCAATGACATGTGCAAAAATAGAAATAAACATGAACTAAGATGGACAGGGAGGCCTGGCGTGCTGCGATTCATGGGGTCGCAAAGAGTCGGACACGACAAAGCGACTGAACTGAAGTGGTGAAACAGAAGAAAGAATGGTTATTTCAGACTACTCCAGATAGTCAGAAATAGCTTCCCAAAGGTGATGCTATTTGAACTGAAATTTGTAGTATAAATGAAAATTCTCTAGGCAGATGAGAAAGGGAAAAGGTCTAACAAACAGAGGGACTATAATGAACCAGAGTGTGAAAAGCAAAATCCAATGGGAGAAAAATGAGTAGATTAGATTTATGGAGGGTAACTCTTGAACAAATGAGCTAGGGTGTTGTGTTGATAACTGAGCCAGCAAGTTGTGTTGATAAAGCCCAGGGTGTCATGCTTGGAACTGTAATTCATACAGTGCCCCTGGGGAGATTTAAAGGGTGTTTCCTAGGGTGTGATTTGAGTCTGGCAGCCCCTGCTGGAGGTCCATAGGAGGATGAGACTCAAGGATGCTGAGAGGCTACTGCAACAGTCCAGACAAGAGAAGGTGAGGGGCTGGAGTGAGTTCTTCACCGTGATGATACTGAAAGTGTTAGTCACTCAGTTGTGTCTGACTCTTAGCTACCCCATGGACTCTAGCCCATCAGGCTCTTCTGTCCATGGGATTCTCCAGGCAAGAATACTGGAGTGGGTAGCCATTCCCTTCTCCAAGGGACCTTCCTGACCCAAGGATCAGACCTGGGAATCAAACCTGGGTATCCTGCATTGCAGGTGAATTCTTTACCATCTGAGCCACCAGGAATTCTCCTGGATGGGCTCAAAGAGACTACAAGTTTCCCCTTTCCTTCTGCAGCTGGACTTCGGGGCTTGTACACAGATTTGTTGGTGAGTGAAAAAGGAACCATCGTGGTTAGAAAGAATGGAAGAATACTAAAATGATAGAATTATAGAACATTCAAACTGAAAACTATCCAAAGAGGTCCATTCCAATTCCCTCATATACCTACAGGTGAGTTGGCTAATTAATGGCAAATTCTAGCCTGGCAGCCAGGTCCATGACCAGTGAAAAGCTGACTTATTTTGTGTTATGGGTTGAATTATGTACCCCAAACAAGAGATATTGAAGAAGTGTGAAGCTCCCAGTACCTATGAATGTGACCTTTTTCAGAAATAGCATCTTTGCAGGTATAATCAAGATGAATTCACTGGAGTGGGCCCTAATCCAATAGGACCAGTAACCTTTTAAGAAGGAGAATGCCATGGGAAGATGGCAAGAATGTCTTGGGAAGACAGAAACGAGACAGGAGCTCCTCAGCTGCAAGCCCAGGAAGGCCAAGGATTATGGTCACTACCAGAAGTCAGAAAGAGACAAGACTCCACCCAGAATCTCAGAGGGAGCAGAGCCCTGCCAACACCTTGATTTCAAACTTTAGGCCTTAACAACTAAGAGTAAATTTCTGCTATTTTAAGATACCTATTACAGTAGCTTAAAACAGCCCTAGGTACCAAAGCGGAAGGGGAGTGGAATTAATTAGGAGTTTAGGCTTAACATGTACGCACTACTGTGTATAAAATAGATAGCCAACAAGGACCTACTGTATAGCAGAGGGAGCTCTACTTAATATCTTGTAATAACCTATAATGGAAAACAATCTTAAATTTGCATATATTTATATATATATGTCTAGCTGAATCACTTCAGCTGAAACTTACACAACAATAAAAATTTTAAAAAACAGCCCTAGGAAACTAGATAAGCCTAAGAAACTAATTCAGATATTGCTAAGATTTGAATGTTGTGTTTGTGTGTGTGGGTAAACTTAAATAACTTCAAAGATAATGCATAATGCAGAGCTACCTTTAAAAAAAAAGATGACTATAAATTTTACACATTGTAAATCAATTTGGTTTGACAGTAAATCTCATTATCACAGTGTTCACAGAATGAAAAGATTTTAGAAAGTAAAAGCTGAGTATACTTTATAAAGCATTTCCATCCATTATCTCATGTAATCCTCATACCAGTTCTGGGAGGTGGTAATCATGAAAAAAAACCACTGATTGTTCCAAAGTTACCCTGTGATGGAATGAAAGTCAAATCCCATGCTGGTGCCTTCATTCTGCCCCAGTGGTGACTCTAACGGCTTACGTCTGCTGAGAATCACTCAGGATAAACTGAGGTTACAGGCGAGGAAGATCTCTGCCCTGCAGTTGCGCATGGATGTATTCAAGAAGAGTGAACTTGAGATACTAGTTCAAGTGCCAACAAGCAGGTCTACTTCCAGGAAAGAAATGCTAGTGATACAATGTAATATTATAACTAGTCTAATTCATTCCAACAAATATTTATATTCAGGGACTTGAGCAGAAAAAAGAGCCCGTGAAATGACATGTTGTTACATCTCCTCCCTAACTGTCTAAGTACGAAAAAATAAGCTTTCTTTTTATAAAAAGGGATATTTATAGCCTTGGAAACCAGAACCAACTCAGCTTCTCTTAGACAAGCGGGGGTCTCCTCTTGCTTCACCCATCATCCTATAATCTACTATCTCCCTTCTTACTATGGGATTTTTATGGTTGCTAAGAAAAGTCATGCCTTAGGCAAGTGACACAATTCAGTTTTTGTTGCTTTTGATTTGGAGTTTTTATTTATTTACTTTATTTTTGAGGCCCTAAAAAGCTCATGTAGGTAGTTGCAGGGAGACAAATAGTTGACTAACAATTAAACAGAAGAGGAGGAATTAGATTCTTGAAATAGGGTGATATATGGCCCCAGACCCCATGTATCAGAAATTGACTAATGGTATTATGTTAATTACAGCTGTGCCACGCATGAAAGAAGGAGGAAGGCGACGGGAGAGAAGGAAGAGGAAGGAAGCCTCTCGATTTGCACAGATCAATCAATAATTGACAGTGCTTCCTTGTACAGATCAATAAATGACAGTGGTTTCTACTAGCAATCTTATGGAACTTTATTAAAGAGGCAAGAGAGTAATATCCAGTCTCAGTCAGGAGGAGTCCTTGGCACCGCAGCAGTGAGACACTGCATTTATAAGAGCTAACAAACCTTAGGGTCATTCTCTGTTTTATCTCCTAAAAGTACTTAAAAGTCAAGGATAGTGCCTCAAAGGAGAACCTCAGCCTTTCATCTTTCCGACTGGGCTGAAGGCAAATTCATGACCAAACCTCCATCCAGGTCATAAACGTATGTCATGTTTGGTCTCAAGACAGACACCAGAAACACAGCAAATAAAGTCTGTCTCTCCACCTGCATTAAAGACCTTCTCCATTAGAGCTGTGACTCCGAGTGTGTCGAAGAGTTCTCCAGACTAAGGATGTTTGCCCAGTTGATGAAGAGTTTCAGTTGTTGCTTTTAAAGTACTGACCCATGGTCACATAGCCTTCTCCACCTTTCATCCACTCGTGCATGCATACATGCGTGCTAACTCACTTCAGTCGTGTCCAGCTTTTTGTGACCCTATGGACTGTAGCCCACCGGGCTCCTCATCTACTCATACCCTTAAATAAAAGTCAGGTCAATTATGTTACACTATAATCCAGAGGATATCCAAATTCTTGACTGGTATGTCATAAATTGTCCATTATTTTAAATAAAGAAGTCATGAGTTACATGTCAGAAGGTTTTCTTTTTCCTTTCTTTTTTTTTTGAGGGTGTGTGTGTTGTGTGTGTGCGTGTGTGTGCAAAGTCGCTTCAGTGGTATCCAAGTCTTTGCAAGCTGATGGACTGTAGCTTGCCAGGCTCCTCTGTCCATGGGATTCTCCAGGCAAGAATATTGGAGTGGGTAGCCATTCCCTTTTCCAGGGGACCTTCCCAACCCAGGTATCAAACCTGTATCTCTTACGTCTTGGGCGTTGGCAAGCAGGTTCTTTACTATTAACCAATTTTTTTTTTTTTTTTTTTGTAAAAGGACTTGGATTTGCCCTATGGCTTTTAAAGTAAAAATTGCTTAATCTTGCAAATGTTCAATATCTTCACATACTTGCAAATGTTTACAAAGATTTTATTCAGAAGTTGCAAAGAAGGCTGAGAAGCGTTTCATATGGATAATTGAGACTCAACAGCTAAAGTCAACAGATTTAACACAGACAGATTTTTGTGGCTTTCAGAATTAAAGCACCAGGACCCCCACTCACATCTTTACATCTGTCTCCACATTTGCTTACGAGAAACTGAGCGCTTAGCCAACCCCAAGGCTGTGAAGGGCCGTCCTGGAATAGGAGCCCCCAGCCAACGCAGGGCACCACACACAGCTTTTGACTTTTTGCCCGTTAGTCAGTTACTCTGCCCAGATTTCCAGGAGAAGGCCAAGCCGGCCTGGTCCCCCACTGGCCCCAGAGCTGCGGGTGACCTCCCAGAAGCACAGAGGAGCTCGCGGGGGCAGCTGCTGTGAGGTCTGAGACTCCCCCCAGCACTGAAGCGGTTAACTTGGAGGAAGACCCAGAGAAAGAAAAACAGACTGAGGACTGCCTTGTGCTGGGAGGAGGGCTAGAAAACGAGGCTGTTGCTGTTGTTTTCATTGTGTGCACTCTAATCAGGGAGAGTAAGAACAATGATGCATGTGATGCTGATTTTGGAACGCGTCCATGCAGCTTTTCCCAGGCTAGACAGCCTTGGGAACCACTGATAGAGCGGCACACCAGGAGCACAGCCTCAATCACCAAGCCCAGGGCAGGGCAGCCTTTTCTGCGGATAAAATATGTGAGGGATGACAAGAATCTTCCCAGCATGGGAAGTGGTGGTAACAAAAAAATACACAACGGGGTGGGGGCGGGGGGGAGGAGGGAAACTGTGAGGGTTTTGCAAATCCCAGCCCAGGCCATGGGGGACGTGTTATTTGAAAGATAGGGGAACTTCTCCTTCTGCCCACCCAACCCATTTTACTTTTTTGTTTGTTTGTTTCTCTCTTTGCATTCAACCGGCCCTCCCTTTTCTTCCCCGCTTCCCTCCCCCCAAGCTCCCTCCACCACACTTTGAAGCAGAGATGAAAGCCCTGTGTTGTGGCTGCCGGCCCCAGTCAAGCAGGGGGACCGCTGAAGTGTGCTTTAGTTTAAGACGCTGTATTTTTCTCCCAAGGAAAAGGGGGGAAAAATCAGCTTGAAACAATACATCGCGTTTTGCTGGAGAGCATCCTTTATGTATCTAAGGTTCAAACGTGGTCCTAATTTTTCAAAGCTTTTGTCTCCAAAGGATAAGAGAAGAGCTTAAAATGTGATGTCCTCTCTCAAAGTGAATGCCTATAACTAGGAGGGCTTGGGAGTGCAATTGTTTAATAAAATAGAACAAAAAAGAGGCAAGAAGCAGCCACATGAGCTCTTTGGTATTGACACAACAGCAGGTCACAACTTTCTCAACTTTTTTTGACACAGCTCACTTATTTTGAAATAGCACATCTAAGCTATGAGGTACGAAATGATTCTGAAGGAATGACTTCCATACATTCACTTAGTTATTTGGCTACCAGGTTTAGCAAATAAAAATTCAGAACACCCAGCTAAACCTGCATTTCAGGTAAACAATGATAAATCTTCAGTGTAAGTATGTGCCAGGCAATATTTGGGATAAACATATGCTAAAAATTCACTTATATATTTATTTATCTGAAATTCAAATTTAACTAAATGCCCTATGGCTACTCTAGTAGTTAGGAGAGTTTTTAAATCAACTTTTTCTTTTGCAAAAATTTATGTGAAAACATTTGTAAAGCCTTGTTATAACGTGAATTTATTTGCGATTCATCAAATTTGAACGTAGGAATATTCAGCATATCATTTTTGCAACAACACAGACGATCTGTAATAAGGCCCTTTTGTGCCCCTGTCAACCCATCCCTTAAACATAACACATGTATATAGAACTACACACACACCTGACCCCCCAGCATGAATATCCCACAGGGATTTTAAAAGGATTCTATGTATGTAATTTTTCCATCAAAGAAAGGGCTGGTTAATGTGTTGCCTCAAGCAGTAGGTCAATATTTATAATCAACTCCTACCATGGAAAGTGCATATGGCTCCCACTTGGCCATTCTTAAAACTGCGGCTGCTTTGTCCAATAGTAATAGCTCATGCAGTCTAAATGAAGCATAATTATTTTGGGTTAAAAAATTTTCCCCAATATATCTACTTAATGCCCTGAAACCTGGTTTTATTATTTTATGTTTACTTAAAATAAATGTGCTTATAGACACAAAATCAACACGAAGGAGCCATCTGGAAGGCTCAGCTGATGTAATTCTGGATGTCATGTCTGCAAATCTCCCATGTACACTCTTGTTCGTGTGAACTTGGGTTCCCTTGAACTTGGACAAAGTAGAAGGCCTGGTATTTTTGCCCCTCACAGCTGCCAATCATGGGGACTGAAGAAGGCGCTAAAAGAAAAGCTAAGAATAAAGGAGAAGATTTCTGAGTCATCTTTGAACTCTCAGGGTGCATGAAACTCAAACAGTGCTTAGATAAGTGGTGAAGGCTGCATTTAATCCCGTAGTTGGAAGATTGTTGAGTATCATCTGAGGAGTTATGTCTCCCTTGGACTGCTGCTTTCCTCCCTACCAATACTATTTTTTTTGATTAGGCAAAAGATTACTTTGTCATAAAAATAATTATTAATCAAAATTTCAGTGTAAGTTCTCTGATGCTTCCTCTTTCACTGGTACTAGGAAAGGAATTACAAGAAAATTTCCTGAACATCAGTATACTGTTCAGGAAAACTAACAGGATTTCAACTTGAGGACTGACTTAAACTTGGATGTTTTTACACAAAGCTAGATAGATAATATTACATGATCTTAAATCATACAATTTTCTAAATGTAGTCAAGAAAACCTCCTTAAATGAATTCAAAAATTTACTTTGTTTGTAAAAAAAAAAAAGAGGATAGATATATTCACCTCCTCATCCCACTGTTGAAATACTATCTATACTTATCCCCATTTCCACTCAATACTTATACAAAATGATAGCATGTTTACCTAATTAATCTATGCACATGTTTAACTGGTGAAGTAGCATGATGATTGACTCTGGAGAATTCTGTCTACTTTCAGTTCCGATACTAATAACTATATGATTTGGACAAATCTAGTCTTCATTGCTAGTCAAAAGACTGAGAAATAACAAGACACTTAGTGTCTTCGAAAAATAATGCAAAACCAGATGTTCAAAAACTCTTTCTGATATTACATCAGTTTCCACCAGTTGGTCTTCTTTCTACTCTAAGTATCCAAAGGCAATACTGCATCAATTAATTTCACTTAATTCAACTTTTTCTATGGTAATGGCTTATTTAGGGGAAACCTATGCCCAAGCAGAATTATGAAGAAGTATATATAGAGGAGTGAAATTATCAACTATTAGGTCTATAAGTCCTCTCCTTTGGGAAATTAGAATTTGTGAATACTGCATCTTGGCCACTGAATTTTCAAATAAGGACAACACATGGATATACATGAGTATCTATTCGCTCAGATAGTGTGCCAATTTGTGGGTATCGCAAATTCAAGGATTCCAGCTGTGCCGGAGTACAGACAGACACCCAAGGAAAACATATAATTTCTTAAAGACAGCAAATGACACTCTCATTGCTTTCAGCAGTATCATCAAATAGAAAAGGACTTGGATCACTTATAGGATTGATATGGCATATGGCAAATGCTGTTCTTTTAGGGGGAAAAAATGCAAAATATGGAGACTGGGAACCAGGAACCAATCAAGGGAATATCTAAAAAATGAAACAAGCATCTAGCTTGCTGATCAGAACCAGGCCCCAAGGATTATTGTGGAGAAGTCATTGAAATCATCAATTGGGTCGAGGGAGAGTAAAAATGACAACCTGGATAAAGGGATAGAGAGAGAAACTGCACAACAAAAGTCTCACAAGGGAACTGTTAGAGCCCAGAAGTCCTTTCTTCAGAACTTCAAGCCTCTGGGGTCAGTTTTCTTCTCTCTGGAGCTCCCTGGCACATGAAATCAGCCAGGTTCCTGCTCATTCTTCCCAGATTCAGACTTCAATGATCTGAGGCAGAGTATTCGCCAAAAAGGGAATTCATTGCTTTCTCTGTTCTTAGAGATCTCTTCTTTTCCTTGACATATCATTCCAAGGGTCTTTTAATAAGGAGATCATGTAAAAGTGAAATCACATACCAAGTTATCATGTATGACTTTGCCGCTGCCAGCAGTTGATTGCAACGAAAGCTTTTTACTTACTTAAATATATGTTCTGGGAAAAGAAAACAAAACAGGGTTTTGCTCTAGCTCACATGGTCTATTTTATGTTTGTTTTATTATTTTCCTCTTTATTTTAAGAATTAATCAAGTCCTTCAAAGGATAGATACAAACTGATATATATAAAGAGTTTCTCTCTCCAATATAAAGTTTTCTATACTATTTTTCACACATCCTACTTTAACTGGGCCACATTTTTCAAGCTGGCTTCCTGTTACCAACTGTCTCTCAAAATACAGAAAATTCGCTCAATATTTCACATAAGATGGCTAGAAAAAGTTCATATGTAACACCCACTTCCCTTCTGATTTCTATGTTCACCTTAGAACTCGGTTTCCTCCCTTTTAAAGGGAACAAAAGGGAATCCCTAACAGCTTGCCCAGCACCTCCTTAGCTGGTTAGAGGAGCCTCACGTCTCCTCTCCTAATCAGGTACTAAATACCCTGGACTTGGAAGATTGACCCCAATTCAGATGAAAAATTTCCTGTTTTCTCTAAGATGGTAAGTCACTTTTCCTTATGTCCATGTGTGAACATTCTAGATGCTCTGCCCCAGCCTCCTTCTTCCACTCACTGGCAAGAAATGGAGATCCTTGGGGCACACGAGCCACCAGCACTGTCCTCTTCCTTCTCTGTGAGACATAGGTGTCATGTCTAACTTGTTTCTTCCTCAAACTGCAGTCCCAGAACAAGAATTTGTTCATTCATTTAACAATCCTGTAACAAACAGTATACTAGGGAGCAGATGTTATCTGCCAGAAACTTTGCCAGGCAGATACAAAGGTAAGCAAAACAGATGTGGTTCCAGCCATCAAGAGGTCCAGTGAGAGAGATGACCATTGGTTGACTGCTCACTAAAATGTATGAATAATTTAAAACTGGTTAAGTGTTGTGAAGTATGGGTCTCCTCAACAGCTCAGCAGATAAAGAATCTGCCAGCAATGCAGGTGAGGCAGGAGACATGGGTTCGATCCCTGAGTGGGAAAGATCCCCTAGAGGAGGAAATGGCAACTCACTTCAGTATTCTTGCTGAAAAATCCCAGGGACAGAAGAGACTAGCTGGTTACAGTCCATGGGGTCACAGAGTCAGACATGACTGAGCAAAGAGAAGTTACAGAATATCATGAGGGTATAAGGATTTCTCAACAAATTTCTCACAAGTGCCCTCATACAGTGTCAAAGCACTGATTAATTTTTTTAGGGGAGGAGGGATGGAGAGCATAACTTGAATGCTTAATGCACATCAATTAGTTCAAAAGAGGCTTCCCCAATGCTATGTCCTTCTTGAATTTGGTAAACCTTATATATTCACTGTTTATAAACTTTTATTACAATCCAGTAACACAATGTTAGTTTTCTTCATTTCTACATGCAAGCAGAATTGACAGATTTTGTATGGTATCAATTTCTAACTGGTTTGAACTTGCCAACTCCTGCAAACAATCATATACATGTTATAACAACTTTGTCTTTTCCCAAATTCTGAAATATACTTCACTAAAAGGTTATCTTCTGCTTTAAGAATTTGCCTTCTTTTTGTATCTGGATGAAAGTGTTGGTAATTAGTCAATCAGTCATGTCCGACTCTCTGCGATCCCTGGACTATATTGTAGTACACCAGGCTCCTCTGTCCATGGGATTCTCTAGGCAAGACTACCAGAGTGGGCTGCCGTTCCCTCCTCCAAGGGATCTTCCCAGCCCAGGAATCAAACCTGGGTCTCCTGTGTCACAGGAAGATTCTTTACCATCTGAGCCACCAAGGAAGCCCTGTGTCTGAATGGAATGACTGTAAATGTTCTCAGTGACTGTTTTCCAAGACTTATACAGAAAATAATACATGCTTATGAAATTTGTAAAATTGCAATTAAAAAAAAACAATAGTAAAAAAATTTCATTCCATCCAGGAGATAAAAGATCCAAAGTAACAAGCTTTGGAATGCCATGTATGTTAGTAAACCAACATTTTCTCTCTTTGCCAAGTAGAAAAGTTGGCAATGATAGATGTCAAAATACTTGATTCTTCAAGAGATTTGTAGAAGCTTCCAGTGACCTTAAAACCCTTAATCTCCATTTCTTGCCTTTAAAACATGTAAGTGATTTCAGTTACACCATTTTCTCAACTGTATCATAAAGTTTTTTCAAAATGTATTAAAGATGGCAGTGCTTCCACTATTTATTTTTTCCAAATTCTAGCACAAAACTTTAACAGCTCAAAAAAGAAGAAGAAGAAGAAACCCACTGCTGCTACTGGTAATGACAATAATAAACTCTGCCACTTGCTGTCTGTGTAATCTGGGGCAAGTAAATTATTTCTCTCATCTGTAAAATGAGTGAATTAAGACCTGTCAAGATTAAAGATAACATGTGAAAAGTGTCTTAGACTTACAAAAACTCCATGAATTGCCATGGGACAGTGGTGATTATTATAAGATGCTGGTGGTTTAATTTATCCTCCAAACAAAAGAAAACAAATACAGAATCCCATATGTAAATCATATTATGAAAATAAGAAAACTTCAACAAAATAATTCTTTTTTATAAACTGGATTGAGCATTCAATCATGTAGTTAGCAAAGTTAACAAGTTCCTACATGAAGCTATGCTGTTCAGGTAGAATGAAACAGCTGGGCTCTGAGAATGAGACCAAAGGGGGAAAAAATTGACCTAAAATTGCAACCAGAAAGATCTCTGGTTATGAGACATCAGAGTCAGAGGATAAAACAAAACTGGCAGCTCCTTGGGTGGTTCAGTGAGTGGAAGTTCTGGGTTTGGTTAGCTGACAGCCCACCAGAAGAGTGAAGAAGAGTTAGGAAATCCATCATGGTGCCAATGACCCACTGGAAATTGTCCATTACATTTAAAAATGAAATCAAACTTAAACTAAAAGGACTAGTGTTGTATGCTGCAATACTGTATGTGGTATCATTTGATGCAATAGAACAATCTTTTCTCACAACTTACAGGAACTGCTGTTACCAACTTGCACATTATTGAGTCAACCAGAGGTGAGGGCAGTTACTATGACCGGTTTAATATATTATGCTTGTTCATTCTTCACGTGGTATTTATCCCAAAGGACATCATGCTCCGTAAGATAGTGCAGTTTGCGTTGCCAATTGGTCTGAACTTCTTAAAGCTATTTTCAGAAACCATGATTCTGCTCTTTGGCAATACAACCAACTCATACATTCTACATTTGGTAAGCAGACACTAGTTCCTGTAAAATTGTTTATTACTTAAAATTATCTACAAAGACAGTCCACTGGAAATACTAAACTGGGACTCCAAGCAGACTGCTAATAATTTAGAAGCAAATGCTTCCTGATTTAACCACTTAGGGGAAACTACCAAATTTACATTCTCTAAAAAAAAAAAAAACTTTAACAGTACTTCTGTTGCAATTTGCATAACATATGCTATGCATACAGAGATCTTTAAATAGGATTAGGTTAATCCACAGTCTTAACCTTAAAAAGTGTTTGACTTTGTGTAGCATGGTCTCCAAATGGGTGAGAGTGACCCGTGGACTGGTCCTCACCACCATGAAATACTTAGCAAGATTCCATCAAGCACTTGAATCTCAACTGAACGCCTTGGATTTACAGTTACAGTGTGTCTTCTGTTCCTAAGGAACTCTCTTGTTCAGAGGAATTTACAAGTTGGCAAGAAGATATCAAAATTCAAATAAGGTATATGTATATAAAAAATATATATGTGTGTGTTTCAACACTCAATGCTAAGAAAGCAAACAACCCAATTTAAAGAATGGGAAAGAGACTGGAACAGACACTTTACCAAAAAAATCATGAATAGCAAATAAACACATGAAATGATGCTAAATATTATTGGTCATCAGGGAAATGCAACTGAAAACCATAGTAAGATACCACTACACACACATTAGAAGGGCTAAAATTAGGAAAACTGGCCATAGCCAGGATGGGTGAGAATGTAGAAGAACTGAAACTCTAATGTGTACGTGCTGGTAAGAATGTAAAATGGTACCCCCACTTTGGAAAACAGTATCTCTTTCTTTTTTAAAATGGTTCTTCATTCATAAATTTGATGCAAGTTTACAACATTTATTGTACATTGCCAAATAAATATGAAGTGAAAATAAACTTTCTTAAAAACCCAAGAACCAAAAAGCAAAGAATGTCAAACGTGCAGTTGTCAATATGCTAGCCATCTTGCTAAATCTATGAGAAGGCGTCTGAGAGGCATGTTAAAAGATACAATTACGGAGTAGTATGGACAAACTTCTAGGCATCACTATTGACCTCCTAGTCTATGTACATAGTTTGTCCTTGGATATGTAAAAAGCATAATCTGGGTGGCCTTACGTGGCACATCTTACTAAGGAAGTTGTTTTGAGGTGAGGAATAGGATGTGGCTGGGGGTAGGGTTAGGGGCATGCTGAAAGCTGGAAAGCAAGCTCATTCTTGATGGGTAAGAAGCCAGTTTTGTTTGTTGACCGCTGTGTGAGTGTGTGGGTGTTAGTTGCTCAGTCACGTCTGACTCTGTGGCCCCATGGACTATAGTTCACCAGGTTTCTCTGTCCATGGGATTCTTCAGGCAATAATGCTGGAGTGGGTTGCCATGGAAGGCATGTGTGATTCAGTAGGCAGGTCCCAGTGGTGTGCGTCCCCAAAGCTGGTGATAAGGAATGGAAAAAAAAATATTCAATACAAACCAATATTGGGTTTTCAATAGAGAAAAATGAGGTTAATTAAACGAAATTGCTATTATGGACAGTTTTCTGTTAAGAAATATTGACTTGCAGAAAAAATTGAGAGCTGTAAGAAAACAGCAAAAATTTAGTAGGGTAGGGGGAAGGATTGGTGCACATGGAGACAGATATTGTTTCTAATTTCTTAAGGAGAACTCAGTTGTGGAGTAGGACTAGGAGAAACTAAGATTGTTGGGCATCTGTCTGCTGTATGTTGATTTATTGTAATGGGAAAGCTAACAACTAATAAGAAAGTTATAATAGCTGTTACTTATTGAGACTTCATTAAATCCAAGCTCCAACTTGTTCAAAAATCTTTATACAGAATCCAGTTTAATCTTCACAACAACTAAATGAGATAATTATTATTGTTTCCATTTTGTAGGCAAGAATATCAAAGACTAGAGACTTAGGGAAATTGCCCATTGACCACACAACATGGAAGAGGAAGAGTTAGGACTTTAACTTGGGTGTTACTTAATCTTTCATTTATCCAAAAGTGAGACCAAGAATATAAAATTCTATTCTAAAAAATAGTAAATAATATAATTACAGGAACTTCTACTTAGTAATTATTGTCACTAATTAACAGAGAGACCAAGAATGTATGAGAGGCAGAGAAGAGTAAAAAACGAAGAACATCTTGTTAACAGTCACCACTTCAAGGCTTGTCCTACCTTGAAGTTCTCCAGGGTCATTCTAAGACAGCAGGGTCAATCATCACCCATTTTAATCTGTCCTCCAAAAGGACCTGTGAAATATGAAAGCAGTTTGTTTTCTTTCTAAACAAATTACACTTCTAAACTGAAGTTTGATTTTCCTAGAAATCCTGGAAATTTTGCACAGATGCGATAGAATGACAAACATAAATTTTTAAGTTGCTCCCTACCCTGAAAAAATGTTTACTTTCCAATGCTTCTTGGCACAGGTCTCATGTTAGAATCATCTGGGATACCAAGGCCACACCTCACATCAGTGAACTCAGTCTCTGTGAGGTAGGCCTGGGCATCACCATAGACTTTTATATATATATTAATTTATATAATTTTAAAATTTATTTATTTTTGGATGTGCTGGGTCTTTGTTGCTGCACAGACTTTGCTCTAGTTGCAGCAAGGAGGAGCTACTCCCTAGTTAAGGGGCTCGGGCTTTTCGTCGAGGCGGTTTCTCTTTTCGCAGAGCGCGGGTTCTCGGGCACTGGGGCTCCAATAGTTGCAGCATCTGGGATCAGTAGTTGCAGTTCCCAGGCTCTAGAGCACAGGCTCAATAGTTGTGGCACACAGGTTTTCCAGAGCATGTGGGATCTTCCCAGATCAGGAATTGAACCTGTGTCTCCTGCACTGGCAGGCGGATTCTTTACCACTGAGCTCCCAGGGAAACCCCCACCATAGTCTTTAACCAGCAACTCCATCAGGTATTTCTAACATAAAGTTTGAGCACAGAGTTTGAACACTTCTGGGTCACAGCTAATTCATTTAACTAGTAGCCCACAAGTCATGTGACTTTAAAAGCTATGTGGTAGCCTCATCTATGGAAAATGGAACTGCATCATCTGTGCCTCCTTGTCTCACTCAAGAGGAAGCAAACATCTCCACTTCTTGCAAACAGCCTACCCTACCCAAAGATCAGAAGAAGCCCTGGATCCCAGTTCAAGTTCCCTGTCCTGCGTATGGATCACAGGGGCCCCAGGAAGCAGTGAGAGATGATAGGCTCTACCAAGAGCAGGCCAAGTGGCAGTCTCTGCTGTTTGGTTTTTACACTCATGTCTTGTAAAAGTTTGGGAAGGAAACACACATATGTAAGTGTCTACATCAACATAATATGTATAATTTTTCAAGTTTTCAGAGATAAACATCAAAGGACTGAAAGGTCCTTCCGCTTACAGTTTATCAGGAAAGGAAGAAAAATATACATCTGGAAATACCTGATGTCATTCATTGCAGAATGATCTGAGACCTTGCTTTCTCCATCTCTTGCACCCCAAGCACCCGCATTGCATGTACTTCACAGGCAATGGCTGATGCAAAGTGATTAGATAACAATCAGAAAACTCTGGATCAAATCCAGGCTCACTCCCTAGAAGCTCTGTGACCAGGTCACTGATGACCATGACCTGTAGAAAAGGGGAGAGATACTACCTCTGGATACCAAGTCAAAGAGGAGGTAACACATATGAAAGGATTTTATATGAAAGCCCTGTATATAAACTGTTTTGATTATTCGTTTCATTTGCATTACATGAGTTTTAGCACCCTGCCTCTGGGCAGGAATGAGGCTAACCTCAGACTAATTGGAACCAACGCTTGACAGCTTCCCATTGCCTGCTTCCATGTGCTGTGGAGGCCTCAGCCTTGACTCCTGGGCCCCCAGGCCAGTGGAATGGCTAAAAGGAAGTGCAGGTGATCTTCTCCTCCACTTGGTACACTGGATTGATTGAACACTGGCAATTATTGGGAAGCATCATGTCCTTGATGACAGGGGGAGCTCCATCACAAGGATCACCACCATCACCACCATCACACCTGTACCTTACCCCCACCTCCAGCAGGTGGCCAGTGACTGATGGGAGATACAAAGCCTGGCTCCTTGGCCTCAAGTAGGGCAACTCTGCAGAGAGATTTAAATTTTCCACAATCAGATCAAGGATCACACCCTTGCCTGGCTCCTTCCCCTTCCTTATCTTGCTTCCCTCCCTCCCTTACAAGGGTTTCCTGAGAAATGCTGATCAATAAATCACATACCTTATTGACAAAGGTCACAACTGAATCCTTGTCTGAGGACCTGTCTTTAGGCAACCTCACTAAGACAATTATATTAAAGTTACCTGCTCTATATTTTATCTACTGAATATTTTAAAATAGAACCTTAGCCTCATTATTCAACCATTCGCAGAACACTTCTCCCTGTCATCTAGCACTGATTAGAAAAGAATGTAAAATAATTTAGTAGTACCCCAAACGACACACATATAACAGGGTGAATCCATACGAATTCAGCATTCCCATGTCAATGTCATCTAAGTAGCCAGAGAGAAGGAGCTAACATTAGATCTCCCAAAGAAGCAGAAGAGAGTTACGATCATCTCCTGAGCTTAGAATAATGGCTATTCCTAGAAGTTTGATGAAAGTTAGGGAATCTAAGAATTTGATGGGAGTTAGAGATCCTCTCCCCTCAATAGGCACAAACCACAAATGTATAATATTTTGCATGAATTTTCAGAAATTCATTTCAGAAATGTTGTTAGCTTCCGAAGTAAATTCTAGATCTCAAGTAAAGAATGTAGGGCTGTAGCAATATGACCTCATCATTTGAAGGATTAAAAATTGCTTATATTTAGTACTGCTAAGTTAGTGCTAATAATAAGTTTAATTCCTATCTCATCTTCCATATTTAGCATATGGGGGGAAATCTACTAACACTCTCCCAAATGGAGACTCTCAGTCCCTTCTCCCGGGAACTGTGGACCCACATTTCCTGAGAAGCTGCCTGCAGATTGTCCTGAAGCTGCCAGCTTGACACCAGGAGGCCCAGACCTCTGGTTCACAGACATGTCAGCCCACCCCAGCCCCTAACAAGGCTGACTCAGAAGCAACGAGGCCCAGATTTAACACCATTTGGAATCAGTCCCATCCTTTCCCTCTGCCTACCCCTATCATGCCTCATTATCACTCCAAACATAACACCCTCCAGAAGTCTCTTCTCTTCCAACTATCTCCATACTGTTTTCCACTTCCTCTCCTCTCCTCTATCTTCTCTCTGATCTTCCAGATCTTTCACTCTTCCCTCTGGATCCTCCACGCCAAGATAAACAAAACTCTATATACCCTCTACCTCTTTATTGAACGTTCATTTCCTTCATTTCTTTGCCTTAATTAAAACTGGGCTTTTCCACTATAGAAGACAGCATAGAGATTTTTTTAAAAACTAGGAATAAAACCACCTAGCAGTCCCACTCCTAGGCACTTTACCCTGAGGAAACCAAAATTGAAGAAGATACATGTACCCCAATGTTCATTGCAGCACTGTTTACAACAGCTAGAACATGGAAGCAACCTAGATGTCCATCAACAGACGAGTGTATAAAGAAGTTGTGGTATACAAACACAATGGAATATTACTCAGCAGTAAAAAGGAAAACATTTGAGTCAGTTCTAATGAGGTGGATGAACCTAGAACCTATTATACACAGTGAAGTAAGTCAGAAAGAGAAAGATAAATATCATATACTAACACATATATATGGAATCGAGAAAGATGTACCAAAGAATTTATTTTCAGGGCAGCAGTGAAGAAACAGACATAGAGAACAGCCTTATGGACATGGGGCAAGAGGAGGAGAGGGTGAGATGTGTGGAGAGAGTAACATGGAAACTTACATTACCATATGTAAAGTAGACAGCCAATGGGAATTTGCTGTAGGTCTCAGGAAACTCAAACAGGGGCTCTGGATCAACCTAGAGGGGTGGGGTGGGGAAGGAAGTGGGAGGGAGTTTAGAAAGGGAGGGGATATATGTATACCTATGGCTGATTCATCTTGAGGTTTGACAGAAAACAACAAAATTCTGTAAAGCAATTATCCTTCAATTAAAAAAATAAATTTTTAAAAATAGAAGAAACAAAAACAAAACAAAACAAAAAAACCTGGGCTTTTCCTCCAGAACCAGCTGGAGCAGATGCTTCTATCCAGTCTTCCATGCTCCATAGACCAGGAAAAATGATCAGTAAGAGAACTGAAATATTTTGTTTGCTTGGAGCAGTGCCACTCTCATCTGTTGGTATATTTCTCCTCCTAACAGATCCCTTTTGTACTGCTCAAAAGTAGGCTGCATGTTCCTTATTTATTTTGAGAAATTTCATTATGTACCCGCTTATCAGGGGCTTCCTTGGTGGCTCAGATGGTAAAGAATCAGTCTGCAATGCAGGAGACCTCAGTTCGACCCCTGGGTTAGGAAGATCCACTGGAAAAGGGAATGGCAACCCACTCCAGTATTCTTGCCCAGAGAATTCCATGGACAGAGGAGCCTGGTGGACCATAGTCCATGCGGTCATAAAGAGTCAGACATGACTGAGTGACTAACACTTTCACTTTCTTCCACCAACTTATCCAGAAGACTTTATTTCAAAAATTGCAGTCACTAACATACAAAATAGGAGACTGGTGGGCCACAGTCCAAGGGGTCACACAGAATCAGACATGACTGAGCGACTAATACAACATGCAAACCAGGTAACTTTAATATAAATGTATTAAAGTCAGGGTTCCCGGAAGCAGATCCTAAACAGGGACTCAGTTATATGTGATTCATTGTGAAGATGGTCTCAGGAAACTCTTGAAAGGGAGGGAATGAAGTAGGGAAGAGGGTGACCAAGATCCTTGCCTGATTGCAGCCAGACAAGCTCTACAGTTGAAACCTCCTGGCAGACTTCTCCCATCCTGGGGCAGAGGGGGCCAGGCGCCATTCAAGGTCCTGAATATACAGAAATAAACCAAAGAGACAAAACCCCTTCTTCCATGGGACTGCAATTCTGCTGGGGGAGGCAAGATAAATACATAATGTGTCAGGAGGTAGCCCTTGTTACAAAAACACAGGTAGGGGAGGCTAGAGATGAGATGGTTCAGGAGTTTCGTTTCGGATGCAGTGGTCAAAGAAGTCCTCTCCAGGAGGTGATAAATGAGTAGAGAACCTGAATGAAGTGAGGAACTGAATTATACAGGTATCTGGAGAGAAAGTATTTCTGTGGGACAGCAGAGGCAGAGATCCTGATCCAGAAGCACATTTGACGCGTTTAAGGAAAGGCAGGGAGACCTGTGTGGCAGGAATGGAGACATAGCTGGAGAGTTGGCAAGGAATCTGCTGGTACTACCACCCACGGGCCAAGGTCAGAGGTTGGGCATTTATTATGAAAGTGGTCTTACAGGTCCCACCTCCCTAGGCACAGTGATTGGTCCATGGCTGGACTCGTGATCCTAAATGGACCGATCATAGCCTTCTCACTTTACTGGCCACAGTATTAGACACAGCAGTGGACACCCTACTGAGCTATGCCAGAGTTCTCTCCCCCAAATCTTCACATTAGAGCTAAGAGAAGAGGGAGAGATCTTCTTACATAGCAAAGCTGAAAAATATGAGACTAGAAGCCAAAGGTGAAGAGATACAAAATGAGTGGTAGAGAAAGACAGTACCATTGGCAGGGACATCCTTGATTCTGATCACCCAGGAGCAACTCCATCTACTCACATCCTCAGTTTGGCCACATGTAATAAATTCTCCTTAACCTGAACTAATTGGACTTGGATTTCTCTCACTTGAAAGTTATCATTCTCCTAATTCCTAGCACTCCTTCAAACTTAATCCTTTTCCTCTTTGGGGAAAAAATAGCCATCTGCTTATACTTCCCTGCTAGCTCAGATGGTAAGAATCTGCCTGCAATGCAGGAGACCTGGGTTAGATCCCAGCGTTGGGAAGATCCCCTGGAGAAGGGAATGGCTACCCACTCCAGTATCCTTGCCTGGAGAATTCCATGGACAGGACTGCGATAGCAAAGAGTCAAACACGACCGAGCAGCTGACACTTTCACTTCCTTGTGCCATCGGTTTATGGCATGTACCATCTTTTCTTGTTCCTGTCATCTAGCAATTTCCCAGTCACTCTTTTTCATTCAAGTATTTCAAAGTGGTCCTTCCTACCTCAACTCCAGCATCATCCTGAATGTGTCCTTGTGAGGTATCCTGATCCCAGCCTCACACTTCCTTGGCTTCCTCAGTTTACCCTACTTCCATCTCTACCTTAATTTACTTATCTGCATGGCCAAACTCTGAAATATGTTACTCATGAGAAGAGTTCCATGTCAGAAATCTTAAATACATTCCGTCATCTCAAAATCAACCCACATCCTTCCAAACAGAATGAAAGTCTGTAATAGAGGACCACCTGCTTTAGAGTTAGAACAACTCAGACAGGAGCAGAGACTGAAAATTACTGGGGACACTGCTTCCCATCTAATCATTTTCTGTTTTTTTCCTTAAGACTTAGCAGACTTTTTGTCCCTTGCAATAGAAAGAGTCACGGCTAATGACTAATTCAAGGTCTTCTGCCTGTGCTGGGCCAGTTGCCTGTTATTTCCCTGAGCAAATATCACATATATGTTTTACTACATTTCGATATATATTTACTACTCACTATTCTCCTCAAGCTTTCTCACCTTTCAAGCATGCTCATATTTATAATTGTTGACCAACCACATCATCTACTACTTCTTGAGAAAATTAAGGTGGACATGCTCGTACATACATATGCACTCATTTTAAAATTCTTCTTCCTTCCTCACACTCATCTTCTTCCTTCTGGTCTCAGAGAATGTGCTCTCTCTCCCACATGCCAAAACTCCACCTAGTCTAGACCCAGTTCTCCACTCTGTCCCTACCATTTTCCCCTGAGAAATCCCATCTCAACCCTCTTCAGTTCCTCCTTTCTCAAAGCAAGCTCCTTTTCCTCAGTTTAAAAACAGACTCCCTGATTTCTTAGAAAACTGGAAATAGAACTGCCATATGACCCAGCAATCCCATTTCTGGGCATACACACCGAGGAAACCAGATCTGAAAGAGACACGTGCACCCCAATGTTCATCGCAGCACTGTTTATAGTAGCCAGGACATGGAAGCAACCTAGATGCCCAACAGCAGACGAATGGATAAGGAAGCTGTGGTACATATACACCATGGAATATTACTCAGCCATTAAAAAGAACTCATTTGAATCAGTTCTAATGAGATGGATGAAACTGGAGCCCATTATACAGAGTGAAGTAAGCCAGAAAGATAAAGACCATTACAGTATACCAACGCATATATATGGAATTTAGAAAGATGGTAATGATAACCCTATATGCAAAACAGAAAAAGAGACACAGATGTACAGAACAGACTTATGGACTCTGTGGGAGAAGGCGAGGGTGGGATGTTTCTAGAGAACAGCATCGAAACATGTATATTATCTAGGGTGAAACAGATCACCAGCCCAGGTTGGATGCATGAGAGAAGTGCTCAGGGCTGGTGCACTGGGAAGACCCAGAGGGATCGGGTGGAGAGGGAGGCGGGAGGGGGGATTGGGATGGGGAATACATGTAAATCCATGGCTGATTCACGTCAATGTATGACAAAAACCACTACAATATTGTAAATTAATTAGCCTCCAACTAATAAAAATAAATGGGAAAAAAAAAAAAAAACAGGCTCCCTTTCCTGTGCGTGTCCTCCTCCATCTCTCTGTCTCCACAATTACAAACTTGGTCTGCTAACCTTCCCAGGTAAGCTCACCCACTTCTCACTTGACTACCTGGCTATAAGCTGGTATCTGACAAACTTTTATCCAGCCCAAATCTCCCCCGATAGCTTCAGAATCCTAAGTTCAATACCTCCTTACTTTTCAATGTTTCAATTGATATGTCTGTAATTGAGTTCACTATCTCTCTGCCATCCTAAACCTCCTCTTCTTCCTGTTATCACTGCCATCCACCTACTCACACAACCTAGCCAGTCATTCGCCAGTCCTGGTAATTGACATTCTAAATGTTCCGGAATCTCTGCCTTTCCACTTCACCATCTAGACGACTGCATTTAAATGAGGCATCCACGTGGACCTAGAGACTCTCATAGAGTGAAATAGGTCAGAAAGAGAAAATATCTTATAATATCACTGATATGTGGAATCTAGAAAAATGGTACTGATGAACTTATTTACAAAGCAGAAATAGGCACATATGTAGAGATCAACATAAGGTTACCTAGGGGAGAAGTGGGGAGGTGGGATGAACTGGGAGACTGGGATTAACATAAATACACTGCCATGTATAAAACAGACAGCTGATAAGAATCTGCCGTATAGCACAGGGAACTCGACTCAGTGCTCTGTGGTGACTTCAGTGGGAAGGAAATCCAAAAGAGAGGGGATGTATGGATACATATTAGCATACATGTGCTTTTTTGTACAGCAGAAACTAACACAGTATTGTAAACCACCTATACTTCAATAAAAATTAACTTAAAAAAAAACCCATCCACGGATCCATCCTCCACTACTGCAACAAATTCCTGTCCAAAACGCAAACATGACCATGCCACCTTCTACCAAAACATTGTCGGTATTTTACAGATCTAACAAACTAAACAAATGTTTCTAGGAACACTGATTTTTCATCATTTAGTAGAAACACACTAGTCATTCTCAAACCAAATGAATTTTTTTCTCTTTTTGGTCAGTTTGAATTGTCCATGGCACTTTTATTCCTCATTACAATGCCATCAAAAACTGATTATGTTAAGCTTTGGTCCATCAAGTTTCAATTATTTGTCCCTCTCTGTGTAGAGTTTAATGAATGACATAAATTTAGAAATGGGTTGGCACAGTCATGGAGCACCTATGAGTATAAGGTATGGCATTTAAATCAACATGAAATATTTGGAGTGTAAGCAGCTTTGGGTATCCAGTATGCCTGATCTTAGCCAAACACAGTTTCCAGAGAAAACCTTGAAAAGTTTCCATAAAATGGATTGAAAAGGCTCTGCAGACTTCAAAGCACTGTTTAAAATATTTTGATGAGTTACATGTAAATGAACATGCAGATTAAATTTCCATCTAAGGCCACATGCTCTTAAAACATTGAAGAAAAGTGCTTTGCCAAACATGCTCTGGGTCATTCTGAACTCAAAACAGTTTGCAATATTCAACAAACCCAAATGTGGCAGGGCTCACCCATCTCTTCATTAGTCTCCTTACTACTTCAAAGCATAGGCACTAACTAGTAAGTGTCAATAAGAAAGGAAAATGTACACAGAGGATTGAACTAAATGGAAACTAAATCCTAAAGGAAATCAACCCTGAATAGTCATTGGAAGGACTAATGCTGAAGCTGAAGCTCCAATATTCTGGCCACCTGATGTGAAGAGCCAACTCATTAGAAAAGACCCTGATGATGGGAAACATTGAAGGCAGAAGGAAAAGTGGCGGGGGGGGGGGGCGGGGCGTGACAGAGAATGAGATGGTTGGATGTCATCACTGACTCAGTGGACATTATATTGAGCAAACTCCAGGAGACAGTGAAGGACAGGGAGGCCTGCTGTCTTACAGTTCATGGGGTCACAAAGAGTCAGACACGACTGAGTGACTGGACAACAACAAAGGAGAGGATGATGATATCTTTGAGCTATGGAAGAGCAACATGGATGGGCCTAGAGATTATCATACTAAGTGATATACTAAGTCAGACACAGGAAGGCAAATATCACATAGTATCACTTATATGTGGAATCTAAAAAGATGATACAAATGAACTTACTTACTGAACAGAAACAGACTCACAGACTTCGAAACAAATTTATGGTTACCAAAGAGGAAAGATAAATGGGGAAGGGATAAATTAAGAGTCTGGGATTAACATACAAACACTACTATATATAAAATAGATAATCAACAAGGACATACTGTAAAACACAGGAAACACTACTTAATATTCTATAACGACCTATATGGGAAAAGAAACTGAAAAAGAAAGACCAAATGCATACGTATAGCTGAATCATTTTGCTGCACAGCTGAAACTAACACAATGTTGAAAACCAACTACATCCCAATGCAAAATAAAGATTAAATTGAAAAAGGTAAAAGAAGGTTATTTTCTTTCTCCAGATTTTATTCGTCCAATTACTGCTTTAATTGACAAGCGTATTTTTGAGCATCTCCTACATACCAAGCACCATAAAGAAATCGAAGAGTTATATGGATTGCCCTTGACTTTCCTGGAGATAGAAAAAAGATTTCGTCTGTTAACCCAAAGGACAGTATCCAAATGCACATAAGCCACGGGAAAAATGGAGTGGAAGGTGCAGAAGATGTTCCCATACATACATTCTCCAGCCAGAAAGTGAAAGTGTTAGTCACTCAGTTGTGTCCAAACCTTTGCAGCCCCATGGTGTGTCCATAGAATTCTCCAGGCAAGAATACTGGAGTGGGTTGCCATTCCCTTTTCCAGGGGATCTTCCCGACTCGGGGATCAAACTCAGGTCTCCTTCCTTACAGGCAGATTCTTTACCATCTGAGCTACCAGGGAAGCCTGTTTTCCAGCCTACAGAGCAAGAAAGGGGCATACTGTGGCTTCTGTTCTGAGACAGCTGAAGGGCTGGGAGCCACACCCTGAACCTCGTGCCCCGCTCAGCACCAGCAAGTCCTGCATGTCTTGGATCTTAGTATCCCAGCCTCCTGCCTGGAGTAGTCAGCTTGTCACTGGAGTTCTGGAAAGTCCAGATTGCTAAACATTTTTGACTGCCCCAAATGGAGAACCACCTAACTCAGAAATCCACTGTGTCAGCATAAAGTCTGGTGACAAAACCACGGAATGCCTAATTTGGAGTTTTCTGGCTTAAAAAATGTTACCAGCTCCCCCGTGTTGACCATGCTGCTCAAAATTCCTTGCCATCCAAGTTTTCAGTCCCAAAGTTTTGAGAGTCTGCCTGATTCAAATGTAGCTGCTGGTAAGTAACATTTTTCTAAAATTTCAGAATTATTTCACTTTCTCTTGATGAGAAATAAGGTGTGATCATCTTACTGTCCCCTAGAAGACCCACAAAAGAGAGAAGGATAGTTGAGTGACTATCCTTAAAGTGTTCAAAAGAGAAAGGGAAAATATTACAGGGTACAGACCTCTTTGATTATAGGCATTCTAAGAGTAGGGATCTCACATTCTTTTTTTCTTTTTCATGCTTCCCTATAACACCTAATTCAAAAAACACCATCCATTAACTAACAAAAAAACCCCAACACTAAAATCAAGGCTAAATGAGGGAAGGACAGAGTTGTGGAGGAGACTGAGGGAAAAAGGGTCCCTGAGAAATGACTCTCTGATGACAAACTATAACCTTTTCCTCTCCTCCTGTTTTGTACTTTGTCGGTCACTTTTGGCTAAGTAAGAAATGAAAACATTCCTCACCTAAGACACGATACACATTTGACTGCACATCTTTAACATCCCCTGGACAGGTTGAAAACAAACACAAGAGGACGAATGAAAGGGAAAGGCCCATGCTGTAGAAGTAAGAGGGTTCTGGTGTGGGTCTTGCTATTAGTCTTTTCTGTAGCAACTGTCACACGGTGATTAAGTTACATTAGATATTGTGGGAATGAATTGCTAAGCTGGCAGTTGCCTCGTGTTGGAGAAACTCTTCCTTAGATCAAGAGTTGCAAAATTGAACAAGAAAAATGCACCCCCAAATCCCTTCCAGAATGTGGAGGCTTTATTATTTCCATTTTGAGTGGTGCTGCACCCTTGCCACAAATTCCAAGGTCATGCAGTGAATTCTCAATTTTGACCTGCTTCTGAGCTTCACAGAACAAAGACTCAGCAAATCAGATTTTCCCAGTACATAAATTACATCCAGGGAGTAAATCAGGCACCTCTGGAAGCAGCGATGACTTTTTTAGGCCACCAGGACAACTATAACTGAATTACTGCTTCTGTGAAATAAGTGGACTCTTGTCTTGATCTGAAAGAGCTAATTCAGTTTCTTAAAGGGCCAAATGCAGTATTTTTGGAAGACATGGGAAGATTGTGGGTTGAACAGTGTGGGTCAGAGTGCTAGATGTTGGATTCCACAGGTTTTCGATGGATCAAAGCCAGATAATCTGGTGGTCAGAGAATGTGACAAAGACCTGTAGTAGAGGGTAAGTGATGTCATGGATGGATATACTCCTGAAAGACTAGTCCTATCTATCTCCTCATGTCCACTGCTTATCTGGTAAACATGGTGATCCTAGATTGGACAAGAAGAGGTTAGACAAGCAAGCCGTAGTGGCCCCAGACCTCCAGCCATCATGCAGCAAGGCTATTATTACCCGTGGTGAAAGCAGCAGGAGGGGACTGCTGACACATGGGCCCAGGGCTAGGGGCTGTCTCTTCCTACCTGAGCCCCACCTGGATCACAGAAGTGCTGTGCGAATTTGCTGCTTGAATGAAGCATACATGTGCTCAGCTAGATATCAAACAAAGCAAGAAAAAATGATTCATGTAAGTATACATTTAATTATTAAAGTTTTTAGAGAAAATTTTTAATTTCACTAATACTTTCAAATTAATGAACATCTTCAAACGTCATCATAATAAAAAAGACTATAAAGAACAATAGAATGCACTAAATGATACAATTAAATTTTTGGATAAGATTTACACATTGCGAGTGCTTAAAGTATTCCAGGAATTATTTTAAGCACTGCAGATTTTAAAATTTTTATTTGTTCCTCATATGGAAATACCTATTCTCAGAATAAGAAAATTTGAAAGTATCTAGAGAATATTTAACCTGATCCCTTTGTTTTTACCAGTTGGCTTCATATTATACTATATATTTGTAAATGTTTTTACTTGAAAATATGAAAAACAAACAAACAAAAAAAGACACATTCCACCACTCAGAAGCAGCTTGGGGCCTTTTCTTTCTTTTTCCTATATTTATCCAGCTATTGCTACATTGAAAGAGAAAGAGAGAGGAGACATCTTTTTTTTCAATCCTGTTCTACCTTTTCATTTAGAAAATGCATTTTCAATTTATAGCAAATCATTGACATTATTCAGGATAAGCAAACATAGAGACTCATCATTGTTTTTAGAGGCTGCATAGTACTTTATTACTTTATGCACTGTAATCTAATCCATTCTTCCTGTATTGATGGACAATTAAATACTTTTCATTGTTTTTACTACAACCTGAACTAAAATGAAGAATTTTACATATATCTATCTATACCTATATCTGTACCTATATCTATATCTATACCTATGTGTGTGCTAAGTCTCTTCAATTGTGTCCAACTCTTTGCAACCCCATGGACTATAGCCTGCCAGGCTCCTCTGTCCTTGGGATTCTCCAGAGAAGAATACTGGAGTGGGTTGCATGCCCTTCTCCAGGGGATCTTCCCAACCCAAGTATCGAACCCGTATCTCCTGCATTGACAGGTGGGTTCTTTACCACTAGCGCTACCTGGGAAGCCCACATACATATAGATAGATAGATAGATAGATAGATAGATAGATAAATTGTTCTAGGCTCTGAATGACATGTTGAAAGGGGAGATGCTAGATCAAAGATCTCGCATTTTGTCCCACACAGCTCCATGGAGGTTAGCTTGTATAAACTGGAGGCTTCAGCACCTCCATCTCCCAGAAATGGAGAAAGAAAACTGAACAGAGGAAACATCAAAGGAATAGTCAGATATCAAGGACTCCTGTTTCACTCTGAGAGTTAGGAACCTGCTTGGAGTGACGTATGTTGCTTTCAGAGCCTCACTACACGGGGGACTTTGAACAGAGTGAAGGGACTAATTAGTCTCCTAATCCCATGGAGGACCAGCCATGGTGGAAACAGGGAACCTTGGCTAACTGCTTGACGGCAGCCCCCAGGGATGGTGTGAGGATGGACTACAGCTCAGAGCAGGAACAGAAAACAGAAGAGAACATGACAAGAACTCACAGCAGAAGACGCCCGGCTGTACGGCCACTGGCGAAGACCACAGGCAAGAACACACTCCGAGGGGCTTCAAGTCATCAGCTCTTCTGCGGTCATTCTCCTTCATCCCCAGACCTTCAACAAAAGCTGCTATGCACCAGAGCATGGTAGGAGCAGTACCTTGGGGAACAAAGAAAGAGAAAGACTGTCCCAAGTTCAAGAGTGTCAAGGACAGTGGAGGCTGGGCTTACGTGGGGAGATGGAGGCAACGGCAGAAAAGCAGGCTGGTGCCTGGCCTGACTCTGAGCAGAAGAGCCCAGGCTTTTATCCAAATGTACTGGGGGCAGGTGGCCTGGCAGGGGCGGGCAGAGTCCAGATTCTTCTGTTTCACTATAAAAAGGTCCGTCCATGTAGCAGACACATGGGCCACAAATAAACAGCCCTGTAATAATCTTAACTCTTTTTCCCTTCAGCAAATGTTCCAGAAACACATTCATTTCAGAATCCAACAGCAGTTTCGAGAGGATTTTTAGCCACTCATTCCTTGCCACACAGATCCTAAACTTTAGCTACCAAATCTCTGTGCTGGATGCAACAATTTGCTTCCAGTCCTTCCAGCTTCTGCCAGCCCCTCACCCACGCAGCCGGCCTCCCGCTGGCCCCGAGCCACGGCTCCCCCACTGCTGTCGCTGATGGTGCAGGTCTGCAGATGCTCCTAGCAGCAGCGCAGACCCAGTGGGCAGGGAGGGGGAGAGGCAAGGAGTTATGGGTTTTTTTTTTTCAATTTGGGGCTGCACCCCCAGGGCCTGTTGGATCTTCATTCCCTGACCAGGGATCAAACCTGTGTCCCCACATTGGAAGGCAAAGTCTTAATGACTGGACCACTGAGGAGAGTACTGGCAAGGACTTATTTTTTTCCCTCCACCAGTTCTCTCTTTCTCTCCCCTCCCTCTCTTCTGTTGGTCTCTTGGCAAAAGAAACCTGGAGAGACCAGATGTCAGCCATAGTTTCAAGTTTACTACACTCCTACTGTTCCTTCTAGAGATATGGTCCCTCTGAGGACCAGGACATCTCCACCCACAGAGCCTAAAGCTGAGATCGCATGATTCACTTTGGAGGACAATACCCCATCCTCAGATGGTATTATCTCCGAGCTGGCATCTCACTTGTGTATTTAAAAGGCCATGACACCACTCTCTCAGGTCAGCAACTTCCAAGTATGATGGGACCAATGGATCCATAATCATGAACTCAATGGTGCATATCCTTTGCTGTAAATTAGGCTCATTGGTCCAAGACAATGTTACACAGTATTCCATGTTGATGAATCTAACCCTCTGTAAGTACTCTGATAGTGGTGCTGGCAGAGTTTCTGTTGGCAGGAAAAGCAAGTTTATACCTCAGAATACATAAAGATTCCAGTAAAGAAGAATCGCTGCATTTTCCAGACAGAAAGAGATCTGGAGTAATCAACTTGCTACTATTATTAAACCTATATTGGCCCATCTTAATAACAAAAGTCCACAGTTTAGCTTAGGCTTTACTCTTGGTATTGTATATTCTATGGTTTTGTGCAAAATATTTCTCTGCTCTAAAAATCCTCTGTTCTCTGCCTATTCATTCTAACTACCCCTTCTCACCAACCCCTGGCACCAGGCAAGCGATGAGCTTCTTACTGCCACCATAGTTTTGTCTTTTCCAGAACGTCATACAGTTGGGATCATATAGGATATTCTGGTTCTCAGACTGGTTTCTTTCACTTGGTCATAGCCATTTAAGATTCCTCCATGTCTTTTCATAACTTGATAGCTAGGCTACCCAGTCCAGTATTCTGGCCTGGAGAATTCCATGTACATTTCTTTTTAGTGCTGAATAATAATCCATTGACTGGATGTATCATTATTTATTTAGCCGCTTAACTTCTGCAGGACATCTTGATTTCTTCCAAGTTTGGCAATTGTGAACAAAGTTTCTACATACATCTGATACAAATTTTTGTGTGGGCATAAGTTTTCAACTTCTTTTGGTAAATACCAGGGAACGTGGTCGCTGGAGTGTGTGGTAAGAGCTGTTGTCATTTGTTGGATCACCAGGAAGGAAAGGGAGGGTAGATACTGGGGGAGGGGCAAGCATTTTCCTCATTGTTGAGTCTTCCACAAAATCCTCAAGCAAAGCAGAGGCACCATCTTCTAATAAAGGAAGATGCATCATTTCTGCAAGCCCAGCAAATTTAAGGGAATTAGAGATTTCAAAGTTTACAACTGCATTTACCCAGGTATCCTCAGCCCAAGTCTCAGGATTCCACTCCTCTCCTAGTTCGGCCCTAACACTGGCTCCAGAGAATCACCAGGATGGGAGTTCAACCTTCTCTGAAGCTTCAGTACTCTGAAGATTAAGTCCTCAACTTGGTTCTCCTGTCTGCCCTCCACCTACAAGAGATTAGGATTTCCCTAAATGCTGCCAAAAAGGCCCTCTAATTTTTACACTCTGCCTTGAATTGGTAATTAATCACCCTAAGCTTGTCATTATCCCTCTTCGATGCTAAGCAACAGTCATCCAATTCCAAAGTCCTTATAGTTACATTTCTTTCATACTTCTCAATACCAGTCAATATGTGATACCAGCCAGTATATCTTCGTCCACTAATGTCCCAATCCAGTTTACACCAAAGAAGTTTTAACAGTAACACCAGAACAACATGGCAGGGACTATATATATTCTACCTGTATGTAGTAATGGGATCCTCATTGCCACTGAGCCAGCAAATAATTTTTCTCTTAGAGTCTATTTCCTGTGACCATTCTTGGTACCAATCGTCTTCAACTGGGTTCACTGACAATTTAAAAGATGTCTAAAAATGGAATGTTGCATACAGAATGTTCTCAGAAGACACACCTATCAGGAAGTTAAAAAAAAAAAAAGGTAGGATCAGTCAGTCATCGGGAGATGGTGATCTGTATGAAATGACAAGTAAACTTCACAGACTTCAAGATGAGCTCTAGAGCTTCATGGCCCTTTGGAGTTTTTTCCAAAATGAAGCAAAGGGGACAGGCCTATGAATCCCTAGAGAAGGCAAGCATTGGTTTTAATTCATTCTTTGGGAGGAGATGAAACCTTGGGTGGAACAATTCTCTACAAAGGAGGGCAGTTCCCAGAGAGGACAGTGGCTTTGAGCCTGGCTATTATCCCCAGGAGCAAGGGTCGGGTACATCAGCCTTGAGAATGTGATCTTGGAAGAACTTTACAGTTTTGTTTGTTGTTGTTATTCATTGGCTCAGTCATGTCCAACTCTCTGTGACCCCATGGACTGCAGAACGTCAGGCTTCCCTGTCCTTCACCATCTCTGGGAGCTTGCTCAAACTCATGTCCATTGAATCAGTGATGCCATCCAACCATTTCATCCTCTGTCATCCCCTTCTTCTCCTGCCTTCAATCTTTCCCAATACCAGGGTCTTTTCTAATGAATTGACTCTTCGCATCAAGTGGCCAAAGTATTGGAGCTTCAGCTTCAGCATCAGTCCTTCCAATGAAAATTCAGGATTGATTTAGAATTTAGATAATTTAGATTTAGATTTAGATCTAAATCTAAATTTAGATTTAGATCTAAATCTAAATTTAGATTTAGAATTTAGAAAATTCAGGATTGATTCTTTAGATTTGACTGGTTTGATCTCCTTGCAATTCAAGGGACTCTCAAGAGTCTTCTCCAACACCACAGTTTAAAAGCATTAATTCTTCATCACTCAGCCTTCTTTATGGTCCAACTCTCACATCATGGAAAAACCAGAGCTTTGACTAGACAGACTTTTGTCAGCAAAGTCTCTGCTTTTTAATATGCTGTCTAGATTTGTTATAACTTTTCTTCCAAAGAGCAAGAGCAAGCATCTTTTAATTTCAAGTCTACAGTCACCATCTTCAGTAATTTTGGAGTCCAAGAAAATAAAGTCTGTTACTGTTTCCATTGTTTCCCCATCTATTTGCCATGAAGTAATGTGACCAGATGCCATAATCTTAGTTTTTTGAATATTGAGTTTTAAGCCAACTTTTTCACTCTCCTCTTTCACTTTCATCAAGAGGCTCTTTAGTTCTTCTTCACTTTCTGCCATAAGGGTGGTGTCATCTGCATATCTGAGGTTATTTATATTTCTCCAAGAAATCTTGATTCCAGTTTGTGCTTCATCCAGCCCATGTTTCTCATGATGTACTCTGCATATAAGTTAAATAAACACGCTGACAATATACAACCTTGACGTACTTCTTTTTCTATTTGGAACCAATCAGTTGTTCCATATCCAGTTCTAACTGTTACTTCTTGGCTTGCATACAGGTTTCACAGGAGGCAGGTAAGGTGGTCTATTATTAACACCTCTTGAAGAATTTTCCACAGTTTGTTGTGATTCACACAGTCAAAGGCTTTAGCATAGTCAATGAAGCTGAAGTAGATGTTCTTCTGGAATTCTCTTGCTTTTTCTATGATCCAACGGATGTTGGCAATTTGATCTCTGGTTCCTCTGCTTTTTCTAAATCCAATTTGAACATCTGGAAGTTCTCAGTTCATGTACCATTGAAGCCTGGCTTGGAGAATTTTTAGCATAACTTTGCTTGCATGTGAAATGAATGCAATTGTGCGGTAGTTTGGACATTCTTTGGCTTTGCCTTTCTTTGGGATTGGAATGAAAACTGACCTTTTCCAGTCCTGTGGCCACCGCTGAGTTTTCCAGATTTGCTAGCATGCTGTGTGCAGCACTTGAACAGCATCATCTTCTAGGATTTGAAATAGCTCAACTGGAATTCCATCACCTCCACTAGCTTTGTTATAGTGATGCTTCCTAAGGCCCACTTGACTTCACACTCTAAGATGTCAAGAATAATACTTTTGTTATTCAGTCGCTAAGTCACGTACAACTCTTTGCAACTCCATCATGTCAGGACTGCATCATGCCAGGCTTTCCTTCAACATCTCCCAGAGTTTGCTCAAACTCATGTCCATTGAGTCAGTGATGCTGTCCAATCATCCTCTGTTGCCCTCTCCCCCTCCTGCCCTCAATATTTCCCAGCATCAGGATCTTTTCTAATGAGTCAGCCCTTCACATCAGGTGGCCAAAGTATTGGAGCTTCAGCTTCAGCATCAGTCCACCATACATATTTAATCTACACTACCACTGTGTACAATTGAGCCTGCAACCTTCTTTTTTTTCCCCTGCCTCCACAACAGTGGTCAAAGGCGTGTGAATGACAGAGACAGTAGGATCAATCAGGTAAGCTGGTTAAGTCACTATGAGCATCAAGCAAGTGATGGAATCACAGTCTTCATTTGAAGGATCTGAGCTACATACAGGAAGTCTCTAGAAGAGCTTCAGTATTTGGAGTCCAAAATCTTATGGAACTCATTGTCATAGCATAAGTAGACAGATTTTGGCCCAATTTCTCATTGTTGTTGTTCAATCACCAAGCCATGTTTGACTCTTCATGACCCCATGGACTGCAGCACGCCAGGCTTCCATGTCCCTTACCATCTCCCGGAATTTGCTCAAACTCATATCCATTGAGTGAATAATGCCATCCAACCATGTCATCCTCTGCCACCTCCTTTTCCTTTTGCCTTCAGTTTTTCCAGCAGCAGGGTCTTTTTCAGTGAGTAGACTCTTCACATCAGGTCGCCAAAATACTGGAGCTTGAACTTAAGCATCAGTCCTTCCAATGAGTATTCAGGGTTGATTTTCTTTAAGACTGATTGGTTAGCCCAATTTCTCAGATTTTAGCAAAAATGCTTCTGCTTGCTTTTGAAGGGAAACAGTTAAGGCCACGCTACCCAACCCACCTTTCCAGAGCAGATTTACATCATTAGAGGGGCCTGACTGAGCCCTGTCTAGAACCCTCCACTGCCTGTCTTCTGACAACCTAATGTTGCCTTGCGGCTTTTAGGGCACCGAGAGAGTGCTGTGAATCTAGCAGTCTCTAGTCTCAGAAACCACCTTGTTTTCTTCTCGTTTTCTCAGCATTGGGCAGAATCATGGTCACTCTCTAAGTCAGTGACTTAAGCCACAGTTCTGACTCTGGAAAATGTGTTGCAACATTACTTTGCAGTTGTCTAGTGAGACGCATTCAGAAGATTCACAGATATTGCCACAACTTCTACCAGACACTCCTTCAAAGAGCAGAAAAATGTGAATTTGTCCCAAAGTTTACCAGAGGTCAAGTTCAGTGACCAGGGTCCACTTCCAAATCATTGTAGTTACTTCACATAGTTGGTGCTAACAAATCTGAGCACCACTGATTTTGTTGCAAAGTCAATCTTGTTCTCTGACCACGGGCCACACTTTCAAACGCAGGCAGCTTGATCCCAGCTGCAGACAGGGTTCTGGAGAAGCAGCCTGGGCATGTGAATGGACCACAAGGAAAGATCACAGCCCAGAGGTTACCCTCTTGATAGCAGGCCAACTATCTTAACCTCCGCAGGGAAATAAAATCACTGTGAGGGATCTATGAGTGCTGAATAGCTATTTATAAAATTAATGGACAAACTTCTTTAAGGGAGTAATTGTTGTCTGCATTTCACATGTCTGCCCATGGCTTGTCTGTTTCCGTATGGAACCAGAAATTAATGCTGAGCAGAGATTTCCCTCCACTTCATCCACTGGCAGAAAGCATATCATGTCTCAGCACACCAGGGGATACCCGGTAACCTGCTGGGGAGCGTGAGCTGGAGCCGTTCCTATGACAGCATGTGCCACTTTGCCTTAATAAAAATTACCAAACCGAAAACAGATGACAGCCACAGATGCTGAGAAACTGAAATGTATAAACAGTCTCCTTTCTTTGCTATAGTTTTCTCTTTTTTTCAATTTGGTCAGTTTTTTTTTTAATCAGTTGTGTGTGTGTGTGTATGTGTGTGCGTGTGTGTGCACATGTGTGTATGTGTGTGTGTGCATGTGTGTATATGTGTGCGTGTGTGTATGTGTGTGTGCATGTGTGTATGTGTGTGTGCATGTGTGTGTGCACGCGTGTGTGTGCATGCATGTGTGTATGTATGTGTGTGTGCATGTGTGTGTGTGTGTGGATGTGTGTATGTGTGTGGATGTGTGTGTGCATGTGTGCATGTGTGCGTATGTTTATGTGTGTGTGTGTGTACGTGTGCATGTGTGTGTGCGCGCGCATGTGTGTGTGTGCGCGAATGTGTGTGTGCGTGTGCATGTGTGCCTGTGTGTGTGTGTGTCCCATGTGTTAATGAAGACTGCAGGAGGCCCTTGGCCCGGTGTTGTGCACCAGGTTGTGGCCTGAAGAGAAGGCTCCCTGGGACCCTGACCAGACACGACGAGATGACAGGGTGGTCTGCTCCAGAAGACTCCACTTCACACAGGGGGTCTCCTTTGATTATTTCTACTTTTGTCATCAGAAAAAAAAACACGGGAATCCAGTCAATTTTCCTGAATCTTCCTGTGCTGTACCAGTTCCCCTCGTCTTACACTGTCTTTCCCTCCTAGGTCACCCTATCAGTCAGCAATATTTATTAAAACTCTGTTGTAGGCCGAACAGCAGCACTAGATTCCATGAAATACAAAGAAATAAGCAAAATAATCCCTGCCTTTGAGGAGCATATAGACTATTGTAGGAACAACCACGCACCAGCATGAGCAACATGGCAATTTGTGAAAGCAACAGCATTCCAGAGTGTAAAATGTCATTATAAGTTGGAAAACAATACGGCAGAAGTGAAAAAGAGTGAAGTGACATGTAAACAGCCCTCCTAGAAGAGGTAAGTTCTGAAAAAGATCATTGATAACACCGCCAGGGACTATACACCAAGATGCAAATAACTCAAATCATCCAGTTTCTTTGAATCTACCTTCAAGTTTCCTTCAGTCTTTTTTTCAACCCTGGCTTTTTCTTCCTACCACCACCAGGCCATAAAGCACTTTGTTCCAATAACATTTTAACTGGCCTTCCTGTGTCCAGGCTCTCTTCTGTTTCATCTCTTTCATGTGCAAGTATCAGATTTTCTTTGCAAAATATAATGATTTCCATTAAATAACTGGCCTGCTCAAAAATGAATAATGGCCCCACATTGCTTCTCAGGAAAGAGGAGAGGGACTGTATGTATAGAATCTGGGTATAATCTACATATAAGTCAGCATGTAATAGCTTAACAGTATGCAATAGATTATTAAATTATTCTTATTAATATTTGGATAAATGCTTAGCAAACTGTATGTATTCCTTTTCATAGCATTGGTTTCATCATTCACAGAGAATTGAGTCCTGAAATAAAAGAATCCTTTCAAAGCCATAAACCTAAATCATGTAGTTGTAAGCAAAAATTTAGGATAATTAGCCTAATATGCAAAGTGTGGAGAAAAAGAAAGACATACTGTTGAAATATAGATGGACCATCCTTTGCCAAGGTACTCACCACCTAGATGGCAAACTGATGAGGCAACAAGAAGGAACGATCTCAGGTTGAAAAGGGCTGATGTTTAAATTAATATTATATTCCATAATTTCTCCAGCAAAGCAAGTGACACTATCTTCCTTTCACCATGGAAACTTTTACTCACTTGATTTTTTTCATCCTCCCAAGAACTCCTGGTATCAAATGAACTCATCAAACCAAGAAGAATGGATAAAATAATGAGTTGAAAACATTTTCTAAAATTATAATACATAGGAAGCTAAAATAATTAAAACAACATGGTATGAGTTTCTAAATAGACAATCAGATAAAATAGACAATAATGAAACAGAATGCATAATGTCCAAAACTAGATATTAATTACCTATAAGAAATTAATATATATGACATTTTTAACCAATGATGAAAAGACAGTGCTCAGATAACTAGGTAGCCACCTTGGGGGGGAAAATTACTTGTTGTTTTACTTCACCTCTGATTTCAAAACAAAGCTCAAGATAAAGATAAGATTTAAATATATTTTTAAAGAAGCAATGAAAGTCCAAGAAGAAAACGTGCCAAAAATATTTTATGAAACAGAAAGGCAGGGTAGCTGTTTTGGGAAGCCGTTTGTTATTTCCTCAAAAACTTAAACATAGATACCACATGACTCAGCAATTCCACTCCTAGGGATACATCCAAGAGAATTAAAAATACATGTTCATACAAAGACATTCATGTATGTGAATATTCATTGCAGCATTATTTGTAACAGGCAAAAGATGGATATAATCCCAGTGTCCTTCAACTGGTGAATGTATAAACAAAATATGGTATGGCCAAACAATGTAGTATTATTCAGTCATAAAAAGTCATGAAGTACCCACACATGCTACCACATGGATAAACCTTAAGAACCATATGCTAAGTGAAAGGAACAGGCACAAGAGGTCACACACATCTTATATGATTCTATTTATATGAACTATGCAGAATAGGGAAATGTATAGAGACAGAACGTAGATTAGAGGTTGTCAGGGGCCAGAGGGAGTGGGGATGAGGAATGACTGCCAATGCGTAGAGGGTTTCTTTTTTGGATGATGAAAATAGTCTCAGGTTATGTACTGATGATATTCATCTTGGAATCATAATAGAAACAGCAAGCAAGACCTCACAAGGTGAGAGCAAATCTCTTTCCCATATCAGCTGAATCTCAAAGAACAACTTTTGGATTCTGAGAAAATAAGTGTATTTTTTATTTTACAATTTGTTTTAATTAATATCATAATATTAACTTCCTCCTTTAATTATATGATCTTATACATATGTTAAGCTATTTAAAGTTATTTTTATTGTAAAATGAGGCCAAAGCTGGTTATATAGTCATATATATCATATAGTGGTGGTATCTATGGGTTTCTGTTATTTGGGGGAACTAAAGTAACCCATAGGAAAATATGATTTATACTGAAAAATTCATTTTATAGTCAACTGTTCAGGAAGATGAAAGACATAAGGAAGAAATATCTGTAAATAAAACAAATATACAGTGTTACTGTGAACCATTGATTTTTTTTAAAGTCTATTTAAATTTTGTATAAATCTATATAACAGATTCAATGGAAGTTCAAAGAGCTATATTATAATATATTATTATATTGTTATATTATATAATACTATATTTGTAGTCCCTCAGCTGAAATCCATGTGGCCATGTGGATTTCAAACTTCAGAATCTGGGGATTTTACAAAGGTAACACAGCATATCTACTGCATGTTGCATATCAAGTCAGCCAAGGCTGGCGCCATTCTCTGTAATCAAACCCATTGATATTTCTGCAGGAAAAAGCAGAAAAATTCATACTAACTGAAGTAAATAAGACTATAAATAAACTCACATAAGTTCAAGTCAGGTTTTTTTTTCTTTGTTCAGGTCACCTTAAGTTTTGCCATCATATAAAGTGAAGGAACCTAGTTTTCCTAGCCTTTTGCATTTCAGAACTGTGTCTAAGAGATTATGGATCTGTGTGTGTGCACACACACTCAGTCATGTCCAGCTCTTTGCAACCCATGAACTGCAGCCTACCAGGCTCCTTTGTCCATGGAATTCTCCAGGCAAGAATACTGGAGTGGGTTGCCATTTCCTTCTCCAGGGCATCTTCCCACTCAGGGATCAAACCCACATCTCTAGCATCTTCTGCACTGGCAGGCAGATTCTTTACCAGCTGAGCTATGGGCGAAGCCCTTATGGACCTAGTATATTGCTTTTTTAAAATAATTTGTCTTGAAACTCTCTATATAATTAATTTACTAAGCAATTCTATATTTTAGCATTTCTGAGTTTTGAAGGTGTTCTTTTTTTTTGATGCCTGGGAGTTTTGTTTGTTCAATCTGTGGGTTCTTCAAGAAAAGATTACACTTCACTTTAAACAGTAAATGTGCTTGACGATCAAATCATACTATGTGCAAAGCTAGATGTTTATTTAAAGTAACATTGCAAAGAAATGATCATTCCAGAAGTGATGTGTTTTGTAAGTAGGGATTTTTACAGATCAGAATTTGTTAAAATAGCCCTATTAGTACCATAAAAATCAGCAAAAGGCAAATCAAAGTTTTTAATCTGAAATACAAAGGCACAACTATGAAACTATGAAGTTACAGGCATAATTTATCAACTCTCTCTTTGGTTTGTGGGGAGGAGCAGTCACACACACACACACACCCTCCAGTCTCAAGTTCTCAAAATGTCACTACTGTAATTATTGTTCTGCTACCTCTCATGGGAGCTTCTGACTCCTCTGACTCATTTGCATTTTTCAATTCCCTTCCTTTCTCCAGGGTTGTGATAACATGCACCTTGTTTTATTTGTGTTAGTATTATGTTATTAGCTTATTCAATCATTGTAGCTATGCCTTATAAATATTTCATACTCTGGCATTTAAAAAGCAATGTTGTTTTCAAATAGAATGACTCAGGACTTGAATGCCAGCATGAGCTAAAAATATAAGTCCAAAGAGTTTCTCATCTTTTAGAGTAAAGATTACTAAAAACTTTAGGATCCTGACCTTCTTTAACTTTAAAAATCTCAGAAATAATTCCTTATATTGTATAAAACTAGTAATTTTTAAAATTATTCCACTATATAACAAATTTCTAACAAAGTCTTCACTGCTTGAGAGATTGATAATGTCACTACTGAAAACACAATTTTGAGTTAGAAGGGAATCTGATCAACCCCTCATTGCACAAATAAGAGAACTGAGATTAGTAAAGGTTGTCACCTGCAATGCAGGAGTCGCAGGAGACACAGGTTCAATCCCTGGGTTGGGAAGATCCCCTGGAGAAGATCATGGCAACCCACTCCCATATTCTTGCTTGTAGAACCCCATGGACAGAGGAGCCTGGCAGGCTACAGTTCATGGGGTCACAAAGGGTCAGACATGACAGAAGCGACTTAGCACGTACGCACTCATCAGAACTCAAGCCAAGATCTCTAGGACTAGTGCTCCTCATCCCACCAATTCGGTTGCTGTTGCCTTGGTCTGTTTATCTCATATCCCCATTAGAACCACAAGCAACCTGACCAGAGGAATCAGGCATCATTCTCCCCTTTCATTTCCTTCATACAATAGATTTTTATTTCATACATGTGGAGCTATCAGCAATCTCATAAGAGCTTGAAATTGCCACTCATTTGTCTTTCACTGTGATTTTAACAGCGTCCAAGACTGCTCTAATTTTCCAGGCCATTTGCATGTATTTTCAAAGAATTCCCAGCTGCAAGTCCTTAGGCATAATGATAAAGTAAGAGCCCAATGCACAGCAACAAGTCACAATGGTTATGTCAAGTGAAGATTGTTTTACTCTCACAATATATCTTCCCAAAAATGAGAAGATCAGGTAATTAGACCATTCTGGGAATCCTTCTTGATCTAAAGCATCAGATGTGGGTGGAAATTTACACGAGAAGCTTTGCTGTTGGAAAAAGTGGTGGAGGGTAAAAGCGACCCTTTGCCTCTGCCGGGCACAAACATCACAATGGACTTAGGTGAGGATATGGCTTGTTGTTTCTACACACGACAGTGTGTTCCGTGAGAGAGGGGGCACTAGGATGATTCATTTAAACTTTTCAACTCTATGATCTGTAAAATGAGGACAATCCTTGTAACCGGTTTACATGATTATGAGGTTACCATTAAGAGCTCACTGGGCCTTGAAACACCAGAAATCTGACACATCCTGCGTCCTTTTTCCATGTTCCATTCCCAATTTGAGATTACTATTGAACGCCAGAGTGTACTATGTTAATAGGCATTTTCCCTTGCCTTTGGACAGAGGGGCAAATCTTTAATAGTGATTATGTGTCGGGGTGGAGGTGGGGAGGGAATATTTTCTGGGTTGAAACATCACTGCTAAAAATTTCTCACATTTTAAGCAAAAAATTCTATTGTTACTTTTTTGTTGTTTTAGTCACTAAGTCATATCTGACTCTTTGCAACTCTACAGACTGTAGCCTGCCAGCCTCCTCTGTCCATGAAATTCACCAGGCAAGAATACTGGAGTGAGTTGCCATTTCCTCCTCCAGGAGATTTTCCCAACCCTGGGATCCAACCCCTGTCTCCTGTGTTTCCTTCATAGGCAGGTGGAGTTACTTTTTAGAACTTTCTATTTTGATCTAATTTTAAATATACAGAAAAGCTGTAAGAATGAGTAGGAAAAGGAATCTTCATATACCCTTTACCCAGATTATATGAATTGTTCATATATTTTTCCCATTCTTTGTCTCTCTCTCTCTCTTGACCATTTGAGAGGAAACTGGAAGCATCATGTCCTTTTACCCCTAAACTCTTCAGTATGCATTTCTTAAGAGTACTGACATGATTATCACTTAGCAAAATCGGGAAATTTAGCATTGATAACATGTACTAATTGTAATTATTAATGCTTTTTCTTCTTTTAACTTGAATTTAGTTGATGTAAAATATTATATAAGCTACAGATGTTCAATACAGTAATTCACAATTTTTAGAAGTTATCCTCTATTGGAAGTTATTATCAAATATTGGTTATATTCCCCATGTTGTATACTATATGCTTGTAGCTTACTTTATACCTAATAGTTTGTATATCTTAATCATCTACCCTCATCTTGTCCTTCCCTCTTCCCTCTCCACACTGGTGATCACTAGTTTGTTCTCTGAATTTGCTTCTTTTTTGTCATATTCACTAGTTTGTTTTATGTTTTAATCCACATGTAAGTGATATCTTACAGTATTTATCTTTCTCTGCCTGATTTATTTCACTTAAGCATAATACCTTCCAAACCCATCTGTGTTGCTGCAAATGGCAAAATTTTCATTTTTATGACTGAGTAGCAGTCCATTGTGTGTACACACAGACACACACACACATATATATACTACATATTCTTTATCCATTCATCTACTGATGGACACTTAAGCTGCATCCATATCTTGGCTATTGTGTTATAAACAATGCTGCTATGAATATTAGGGTGTATGTATCCTACAGCTAATATCTTCTATATGGTGTAGACTTCATACTAATGTCAACAGTTGTACAATAATATGTGGCTCATATATTGTTAACTATCTAGAGATCTCTTGCTATAATGACACACTTGGCTTCCCTGCTCACATTTTTAAAAGCTGGCCACATTAAATAAAGATCAAAATTATGTAAGAAGTGTAGAAGACACGAAAAGAGTGATTTATGTTAAGGAGAGATGAATGCCAACTAATAGAGAAATTTAAATTTAGAAACTAAGCTATTTTCTTTCTCAAATTTCAGCATTCATTAACTCCAGCTTCTCCCACTTCTGTGTTATCTGAGTTTTCAATTGTATGGCTATCAGGGGTGTTCCATTATCAAATATTTTAACTCATCAAAATATTACTTATGCCTATAATTCAGTTCAGTTTAGTTCAGTCGCTCAGTCGTGTCTGACTCTGCGACCCCATGAATTGCAGCACTCCAGGCCTCCCTGTCCATCACCAACTCCTGGAGTTTACTCAAACCCATATCCATCGAGTTGGTGATGCCATCCAGCCATCTCATCCTCTGTCGTCCCCTTCTCCTCCTGCCCCCAATCCCTCCCAGCATCAGGGTCTTTTCCAATGAGTCAGCTCTTCACATCAGGTGGCCAAAGTATTAGAGTTTCAGCTTTAGCATCAGTCCTTCCAATGAACATCCAGGACTGATCTCCTTTAGGATGGACTGGTTGGATTTCCTTACAGTCCAAGGGACTCTCAAGAGTCTTCTCCAACACCACAGTTCAAAAGCATCAATTTTTCGGCGCTCAGCTTTCTTCACAGTCCAACTCTCACATCCACACATGACCACTGGAGAAACCATAGCATTGACTGGATGGACTTTTGTTGGCAAAGTGATGTCTCTGCTTTTTAATATACCATCTAGGTTGGTCATAACTTTCCTTCCAAGGAGTAAGCGTCTTTTAATTTCATGGCTGCAATCACCATCTGCAGTGATTTTGGAGCCCAAAGAAATAAAGTCTGACACTGTTTCCACTGTTTCCCCACCTATTTCCCATGAAGTGATGGGACCAGATGCCATGATCTGAGTTTTCTGAATGTTGAGCTTTAAGCCAACTTTTTCACTCTCCTCTTTCACTTTCATCAAGAGGTTTTTTAGCTCCTCTTCACTTTCTGCAGGCATAAACAATATTTTTATTTATATCCTACTTTATTTCAAAAAGAATTTATGAATGCTTTAAAATTACATAACATATAACAGGAAAAGATAAACATCAGAATTATTGGATTAAAAAAATGAATGTGACAAAGTTAAGAGATAGCCCATTGCAAGTTCCCTTCCCAGCCTAGCATTTAGTACACAGCAGGTATTCAATAACTATTGCCTGATAACAAAAGAAAACTCTATTAAATGCTTTTCTATGTACCACATCTGGTATCTAATGGCAGTAAAAGCCCAATTTCATTTAATCCTCACATTCACCACAGAGGTGAATTCTCTTCTTATCCCCATTGTACAGATGCTTACACTGAGCTTCAAAGAAGCTAACTTGTCCATCAGTGGTAAAGGTAAGCTACAAGCCCAGCTAGTCTAATTCCTGGAATTTTAACCGCTGCAGCATGTAGCCTCCAAAATGAATTCTCTAGAATCTCTGCTCATGCAAACTTGGTAGAAAACAAAGAGGGCCACCTTAGCATCACCTCAGCTCTGTCAAATGAATGAAAGAACAAATGAATGTGGTAGGCCACACATTTTCATCTGCTTGGTCTTGAATAAGTCATGTTCTCTCTGTCTGTCAAATAAAGGTGGAACAAACAATTTTCAGAGTTTCTTTCAACACGATAATGATTGCTTAGACTATTCCACTTTACAAACAAGGACCTCAAGATCAGAGAGTTACGGGGATTATAGGCTTACATTTACAATAGAAAAATCAATTATTTGATAAAATTCATTAACTCATTCATAGATATCTCCAAAGTCTTCAAGTAACATCCCTCAAGTTAGTTGGAGCTCTTCAGTTTGCTTCTCTTAATGACTACTTTCATCCATAAGTGAAAGCCCATTATGAACTACCCTGATTATGATCAGAGTCAAATTTAAAGAACCCTGTACTTTGATTATTCAGTATACAAATAGTGTTTAGCTTCAGCCTTGATGGTTTAGTCACTAAGTCATGTCCAACTCTTATGACGCCATGGACTGTAGCCCACCAGGCTTCTCTGTCCATGGGATTCTCCAGGCAAGAACACTGCAGTGGGTTGCCACTTCCTTCTGCAGGGGATCTTCCCAAACCAGGGATCAATCCCTGGTCTCCTGCACTGCAGGCAGATTCTTTACTGGCTGAGCTAACAGAGAAGCCCAGTTTCAGCCTTACAATCAGTTAAAGTGTAGTTAACCTACTTATCTGGTAAGGATGGGAAGGTGAAAAAAGGTAAGAAAAAATATTTATTGTGTGCCAGGCACTTTGTGAAAGTTGTCTTGTTTAATGCCCAGGAAGGTTAGATGAAACAGCAGAATAGGAATCTCAACCCAATATCTTTCTTCCAAATCTGTTTTTAGACCATAAAGAAGTTGGGCCATAAAGAAGGCTGTGTCCCAAAGAATTGAAACATTGACATTGTGGTGCTGAAGAAGTGTCTTGAGAGTCTCTTGGACAGCAAGGAGATCAAACCAGTCAATCCTAAAGGAAACCAACCCCAAATATTCACTGGAAGGACTGATGCTGAAGCTGAAACTTCAATACTTTGGCCACCTGATGCCAAGAGCTGACTCACTGGAAAAGACCCTGTTGCTGAGAAAGATTGAGGGCAGGAGGAAAAGGGGGTGACAGAGGATGAGATGGTTGGATGGTATCACCGACTCAATGGTCATGAGTTTGAACAAACTCCAGGAGATAATAAAGGACAGGGAAGCCTGGCGTGCTTGACTCAACAACTCAGTTCTTGTTTAGAAAACAGAAATATTAGTCTTAACTTTAGAATAAAGTTGTGAGGATTAAATGGGGAAAAAAAGAGAAATGTCTTTTAAAAAAAGCTTTGTAAACCATAAAGTACTATACCCACATAGAGCACAGTACATGGTCTCCTAAAGAACATGTTACTTGTAACTTTTAATATGTCCAGGCTCAAGATTATCATATAGAAAATATCTAGTTCCTTCTGTGGGCTCCCAAACAGAGTTCTGAAAAAACATATTAGGGGCATCCTTCAATTCCAATTCCTTCTCCCTTCTACATACATCTCCACCCACAAACAACTGTCCTAAACCAAACCTGTCTTCTCTCTACCTTCCCCAGGACTGCCCAGTGCTATAGAGAAAGAGGAGACACACAGATTGCTATACGTCTATTGCTATAGCTAAGTGTATAGCAGGAGACATCCAGGAAGTACTTTTCAAGACATTTGACTGCATTAAAATCATCACCCTTCTATTTCCCTATAAATTGAATTTCCTACACAAACTGCAAGCAAGCTGCCATAAAATTTTAGATTCCCTCTGGCAAGCCCAGCCTCATGCATGGATTTCTCTACCCTAAGTGAAGGGTATTGTCAGATTTGAACCTTTCCCAGAGAAACTGGGACACCAAGCACGATTGGAGACAGGAGCTGTGCATGCCAACCTGTGGTGTTCATTCTAAATGGATGACACATGAACTTCAAAGAGCATTTTACAATGCACAGCATAAAAGAATTCAAGTCAGGGGTGGCTGGAACTGAAAGACAAAGCAAACATTTCCATTTGCTAGGTAGGGAGTGAACCAATTGCACTGAGCCCCCCCTTGTTAAAATCAGGGCCTGGAGTAAAAAGCGTAGTGAACATGCCGAGCTCATTATTGTGCTTCCTAGTAAAGTGGACAAAAAGCATATTTCTGAAATGATGTTTATTACCATATCGTGTATTCTCTTAAGAAGCTGAACAGCTGCTGTCTACCCACTGTCTTAATGGAAAGCAAATTTAAGACTTTGGAAGCTTTTGGTGGTATTGGGGATTGGGAGGCTGGCAGGGAGAAGGGGTTTCTTTCCTTTCTTTCTCCCTGTCTTTTTTTCTCTTTTTATTTCTTTCTATAATCTTGCAAAGACTTTACTACTAGATGATTGATTGGGTTATGTAACTAAGTCAGTGTAAAAGCCTCAAGTGTGCCAAGAACAAAGAAAAAGTTAGAATTTAGGCAAAGATGAGAAATTTTACTTTGCCCAAATAACTAAATCACTGATTGCTCCAGTGATTGTCCTTGAGAGGAATGGTGTTATCATTCTAACAGAATGGAAGGGGTAACACTGAATACTGAGTTTGCAGACTCACTTTGTAAACTCACTGAAGCATAGGATCATCACTAAGTCAAACTTTACAGTTTATTTTCTTACCCGGTTCAAAAACATAAAGATGTTTTGGCAGAAGCATCTGTCAAATTCTCAACACTATCCAAAAACAACCTGCTCAGAGGTTCAGCAAGTCACACCCGAAATAGACACACACAAAGTCCAATAATGTCACAATACACAACAGAAAAGTGGTTGGGAGCCCAGGGTAGTAGTCAAGCGATGCTGGGCTGCCTTGGGAAAATAGCACAAAATCTCTGAAAGGATGACTGGTACACACGTGATATGGCACCACAGGGTCAAAACAGGGAAAAGCGGCAGCTTTGACAAAAAAATGGTAAAGAACAGAATTTCAGTGGTATCTCAATAAAGCTGGAAACAATTCTCTTTCATTTTAAAGAAATACTAATAGACACAAACACAAATTTTTAATTAAAAAAAACAACTGAGCACAGAATTTCAATCTCCAGTTGCAGGATTGAAGTTGCAGTTTTTAAGCCCTGAATCCATAAACCTGTAAGTAAGATGAAAAAGCAAAGAAACAGGGCAAGGAATACATGAACATAGAATGGCCAAAAGAAGGCTCTCGAGGAAAATCAACACTTTAACCCAGAATAATTCTTCATTATTACTACAGAGGATTGTGGAGGCTACCATCAAAGTGAGAATGTGTTTGAGACTGATTGGGTGTTATTATATACTTTGGGGGATTAAGCCTCCCCACACCATGGAAAACTCTCAGATTCATCCCATTTCCTGATTTCTGATGATTGGTCCTCATCATCCAACTATAAAGACCTGGATCATCCCAGTTGCATTTTGTAGTTACAAGGGGCTGAGCACATCTGCCGCACAGCAGTGAGCACTGAAGACCTCAAAGGAAAGTCATCCACATGAGATCCACGATGTGTGTTTCCAATGTCAAACGCAATTAATTTTTAAACGGGCACTTGGGTTTTAGGAGCATCCACCCAAGGCTTTCGCTGGTGACTGCCTGAGTGATGATTTCAGTTCTGTTCATCAAGGGCAGCCAGCCCTTCTATCCACTCACTCCCAGAACAACCTGACACCCATTGCAGTCTGCTCAGCCCAGATGGATAACAGTATCAGGTCTATGCTTGTTCATTATCATCTCCCAAAACGTGATGTCATGGGAGTCAAAGACAATGCTTGTGAGAAACATTCTCCATTACTTTACACCATTAATAATTTTAAAATTCCACTTTAAAATGTACAGATTTGATGTAGAATAGATATCAGAGCATAAGGTTTAGATTTCTCTGTTGCTGTTTTGCTATTTAGTCACTAAGTTGTGTCCAACTCTTTGTGACCCCATAGACTGTAGCCCACCAGCCTCCTCTGTCCTTGGGATTTCCCAGGCAAGAATACTAGAGTGGGTTGCCATTTGCCACTCCAGGGGTTAGACTCCTCTATCTCCTACATAAATGTTCATCTACTGTAACTCTATGTGGCATTTCATTGAGGTTTCCATGAAGTAGAGGTTTCATTTGTAAGTAATGCAGAATTGTCCATTTTATACAATTATTATTTCATCATCTTGAAATTCAGAAATGGTTTCATTTCTTTCATTTTTCTGCTCTCAAAGGGGTATCATTTCATTCACACGTGAATGTTTTTAGATCACTGATATACAGTTAAGTGGTTTTGAGACACTGATCAGCAAAATAGGTAGTAAGAAAAAATATGCTACTTAAATCTATCTGATTTTGAAGGTTAGAATTTAGGATTAAGATTCAAAACCATAGGAGCTGAGTGATGATCCTGTTATATTTACCTGGAAGTCGGTGCTGCTACGGGCTTCCCCAGTGGCTCAGATGTAAAGAATACGCCTGCAATGGCAGGAGACACAGGAGATGCAGGTTCGATCCCTGGATAGGGGAATGGTAATCCAATCCAGTATTCTTGCCTGGAGAATTCCATGGACGGAGGAGCCTGGTGAGCTAGTCTGTGGGATCGCAAAGAGTTGGACACAACTGAGCAACTAACACATACACACACACACACACACAGAGTGCCACTATATGGTGAGTGGGTAGATCAGCTACATATTTTTAAGAGTGTTCTGTAGAAAAGGCCAAGTAGAGGAGTATAAATAAGAATGAATAAATTCTGAAGCAGGTCTGTGCTACAGGAGCTCTTGGGAAAGTTTCTCTTTCTCAGAGGTGTATGAGGTTCACCCTGCAATTTTATTTATTGGTTCTCAAGCTCCCACCTTCAAATGTATTGGATAAGACTACACTTTCAGGAGGGGCTTCCAAGACCCTGCTGCACCAAGCTGAAGGAGGAAGTACAGGCGCTGTCAGACAGTGAGCAATTCTATCTTCAAATCCCTGGGCCGAAATTAAGCACGTTAGGTTTGTGACTGTCGTGCTAAATAACTTTAAAATGGTAAAATAATAATAATAAGTTCCAAAAGGAAAAGCATGGGATTTAGAGTTTATTTATGAAAAGAAAGAGGAACTAATCAGGATTAAATAGCCTTCTTCAGGTATTATATAGAGAAGAGGGTAATCAGCTGGTATTTCATTCTATTGCTTCTAGAATGAGAAAGAATTTAATTCAACTTAAACATGCTGAGTGCCATGTAAAAGCTTCATGTTAGCCTGTGACTGCTCAAGTTTATGTTAGATATTTACATTGTATAATACAAGAAAAAAGGATGTCTGTTATTCGACAGTGAAATTGGTTGTGAGGGAAAAAATGACTATGCAGTATCTTTGGTGACTTTAAGGATAAATATCTACCTGTCTATAGAATGAATCTATTTGGAAAGAGGGGAATCTATCATATCACCTCTCATCTAATATATTGTCTTTTTAAATTAAAAAAATTTGTTTGGACCTCTCTGAATAAATTATAATTGTAGCAACCTAAAACTTTAGATTTGCATAACATGTATGGTGGTCTGTGGTCACTTCCATCCCTTCATCAAAGAAAGTAAAGCAGATTCTAGAATGAAAGAGCTGTCTTGCTCCAGATAGTAGTAGAAGCAGCACTAGACTTGGTGGCAGAAGGCCTGAATTAGCATTTGAGCTCTGCCACTTACCAGCCAGGTAACTATAGGCAAATTGTGTGTGTGTGTGTGTGCATATATGTATAGATAGATAGATAGATAGATAGAGAGAGAGAGAGAGAGAGAGAGAAGGAGAAGCTATATATAATTATATAATTCTCTAAGTCTCATTTCCTTCACACATAAAATGCAGATATTGAAAATAATCAGTCAAGCAATTATTCTGAAGGTTAAGTAGTTCCTGGAATGTAAGCTCCCAGCACCTAGACTGATGCCTGGCATATATGTTTAACAAATATTCATTATTGAATAAATGATAAATTAGTGTGTATATATATATATATATATCCATAATCACTAGCCAAAAAGAACGGAAACTGACGTAACCTCCTTGGTCCCATTGCCCTTCTGCAAACATGACCGTGACATTTTTATCTGGGAGCTTCTAAGAATGTCTAACAGGGAAACTTCCTACTGCAGCTGTGGTCATGATGATTCTTGTCATCCCCGTCACAGTAGCATTTGTTGAGGTTTACTAAGTACCAGGCACTGCACTAAATGTTTCACACGCTTATCTCTTATGATCCTCACAATAGCACTGGAGGCAAGAAGATTATTGCCCCCATTTTATAGCTGGGGAGACCAAAGCTAAAAGAGGCTAAGTAACTTTTAAGAAAGTTCACAGCTAGTTAGTGGTGGAGCCCAGGATGAGAATGTAGACATCAGAGTCCAGAGCCCAGGCAAGCGTTTGGAGCAAAGAAGCCTGTATTTGAGGATCTGTATGGCCCCCTCTGAATGTGAATATATTGACAACTTCTCGCAGCCTAAATAATCAGAAAAATAAATCCCACATCACAGGGTTATTGTGAGTACCAAGTAAATGACTGTAGTTTACTTTCCTATGAACATTCTGAAAGTAGGACCATGTTCTATTAATATTAAAATCCAAGGTACCCAGACCTTTGAAAAGCTCTACTGTACTTGTTAGATAAACAGAATTTGAGTAATCTAATAGGAAATTCTGCTGTATAACCAGAATTCTGTTGAATAAGTTAATATTCACGAGTTGCTTTGTAACTATAAAACACCACAAATTCCAGTAATCCTCATTATCAACAACATAACCATAGGTTGACCAAGAGCCTCCAGCCTACAGACTCTAAGTGATTCCCAAACTCTCTCAATGAACCAATATTCTGCCACAATACACAGGTGACTTTGATCACCACTGCCCATGAAATCATGATCTAGGCCTTATAATAGAAGATGACTAGCTGGTCACCCTAATTACCAACAGATGATTCCAGAAATGAACCTTTTTCTCAAAGAAGTAGTTGAAAAATCATTAGAAAAACATTCAAAATGTGGTCAACAGCAGGGGCCCAGCGTGAGGCTGAAAGCAAACAGTGGAATCTTTAGAAGCCTACTTTGCGTTCCCAGGGTCAGGAGAGCAGACACGGCAGACTGCAGCCCTGAGCCGCTGCGGGGGCCAGAGGCTCTCCTTCAGCCATCTTGAATTTAGCAGGAATAAAAGGATTGTAATTTAAAAAAAAAGAAAAAGGCATGTGATATTGCTCATAATATCACGATAATGAGCATATCAGATATGGCATCTCAGCTACTCAAAATAACCATGGCCAAAACATAATTTGTCAAATGTTTCCAGTTCTGAGATGAGAAAATGAAATTGTGGCTAATGGTAGCCTGGAACAGGGTCCAGAAAAAATACAGGTTACCTACCTTGATGCTGCAATAAGTACATCCCTGGGCTTTAGCCTCTTGGAGCACGCCGCAGATGGTCTGAAGGTTTAGTAAGTTCTAGAAAAGACCCAGCCCCGATCACTCTTCCTATGTGAATAAATATGCCAAACAAGATGAAGGCTGCAAAAACATCACAAGGAGTTCAAATCTTAGCTCATAATGTGTGATTTGACACATGGTTTCACTTGTAAATCCATCAGTATCAGTCAATTCTTTCACTTAAAAATATCATTATGATAGAACTCTGAATACAAAATATGGTAGACCAAGTAGGGACAAAAAGCTTTATCTGGGTCAAAATTTTCTTTTGATTCAAACCTAAAATATTACTTAAGAAAATATAAAGAGGACACTGCATTTACTTCTAAATTCTTTCTTTCATGGAATAATTACATTCTGTGTCAGAGAGTGTGTGTGCCTGTGGTGGTAAAGAGAGTGTGTGTGTGATAAGTCACTTCAGTCACATCTGACTCTGTGCAACCCTGTGGACCGTAGGCCGCCAGGCTCCTCTGTCCATGGCATTCTCCAGGCAAGAATACTGGAGTGTGTTGCTGTGCCCTCCTCCAGGGGATCTTCCCGACCCAGGGATCAAACCCAGGTCTCTTATGTCTCCTGTACTGGCAGGTGTGTTCTCTACAACCGGAGCTACCTGGGAATCGGTAAAGAGAGTACCTGTCTAGGAACTGGGTCACTGAATTTCTGTTCCAGCTCTAAATCAGTCTGTTTCAGTTTCTTCATCCAAGATCGCCATCACACCATTCTGAACTGGGCATCTATCGTGTTCCATGGACTCCCTAAAAGGTTAACAGGTTACTTCATTTAACCCCTTCATTATTATTCCCATATTCCTTTGACTGTGTGGACCACAACAAACTGTGGAAAATTCTTAAAGACATGGGAATACCAGACCACCTGACCTGCCTCCTGAGAAATCTGTATGCGAGTTAAGAAGCAACAGTTAGAACTGGACATGGAACAACAGACTGGTTCCAAATTGGGAAAGGAGTACTCCAAGGCTGTATATTGTCACTCTGCTTATTTAACTTATATGCAGAGTACATCATGTGAAATGCCAGGCTGGATGAAGCACAAGCTGGAATCAAGATTGCCGGGAGAAATATCAATAACCTCAGATATGTAGATGACACCACCCATATGGCAGAAAGTGAAGAAGAACTAAAAAGCCTCTTGAAAGTGAAAGAGGAGTGAAAAAACTGGCTTAAAACTCAACATTCATAAAACGAAGATCATGGCATCCAGTTCCATCACTTCTTTGCTAATAGATAGGGAAACAATTTTTTTAGACTCCAAAATCACTGCAGATGGTGACTGCAGCCATGAAATTAAAAGAAGCTTGCTCCTTGGAAGAAACATTATGACCAACCTAGACAGCATATTAAAAAGCAGAGACATTACTTTGCTGACAAAGTCTGTCTAGTCAAAGCTATGGTTTTCCCAGTAGTCACATATGGATGTGAGAGTTGGACCATAAAGAAGGCTGCGTGCCAAAGAATTGATGCTTTTGAACTGTGGTGTTGGAGAAGACTCTTGAGAGTCCCTTGGACTGAAAGGATATCCAACCAGTCCATCCTAAAGGAAATCAGTCCTGAATATTCATTGAATGGACTGATGCTGAAGCTGAAGCTCCAATATCTTGGCCGTCTGATGCGAAGATCTGACTCATTGAAAAAGACCCTGATGCTGGAAAAAACTGAAGGCAGGTCAAGAGAGGATGAGATGATTAGATGGCATCACCAACTTGAAGGACATGAGTTTGAACAAGCTCTGGGAGTTGGTGATGGACAGGGAAGCCTAGAGTGCTGCAGTTCATGGGGTTACAAAAAGTCAGACATGACTGAGCAACTGAACTGAACTGAACCCAGATGAAAAAATAAAGGATTCATAAGAAACCAGCTGCTAGATGGAGATAAGAGCATAGGATGTGGGGTGAGAAGACAACCTCACTCTATGCAGCTTTTTGTTCCCTGGTCTTACTTTTATGTAAAGTGCATCCTGGCACATGCCATAAGCACAGACTCTGCTTCTTTCTCTCCCTATATGTGCGACTCTCCAGTGCCAAGGCTAGAATTCAAATTCAGACCTGTTTACTTAAAAGTCAATGAATAATCTTTTTTTCTGCAGAGGATGTGAGCAGGACTTCCCTGAGCAGAAGATGACTCAGAGCATGCCAAGAAAGAGACAGCTCAGAGGCGGGGAATCAGCAAGACCAAGCCCTCCCCAGGGGTCACTTCCGATGAATCACAGAGTAACAGGCTGCAAGACCTACTGATAAAGAACATCGCTTTCCATATCTCCTTTCTGCTGATTATAAAAAAGTATGTCCTGATGTTGAATATAAAGCAGGGCTTTGCAGAGGCTTAGGTTAAGGATATTTCTTACTCTAAAATATTAAAAACATAAATTATATAGGTTATTTCACAGAGATCATATCTCCCCAGATAATGAAACATTCCATCTCTGGAAATAGCAGAATAAAAGTAATATCTGCTAGTAATAGGAAAAAAAATATCAGCTATAGTTAACTGTGTAACTGTGCTCCGTTGTTTCTGACACTTTGCAACCCCCTGGAGGGTAGCCCGCCAGGTTCCTCTGTTTGTGGGAATTTTCCCAGGCAAGAATATGGGAGTGGGTTGCCATTCCTTTCTCCAGGGGATCTTCCCAACTCAGGGATAGAACCTGCATCTCTTGCATTTCCTGCATTGGCAGGCTGATTCTTTACCACTAGCGCCACCTTTATACTACCCTTAACAAGTCACTGTTAACAATATGGTGCATTTACATCCAATCTTTTTTGATACAAATATAGTGTAAATTTAGAGACAGCATATGTATATGTATGTGTGTATATGTATATATGAAAATCCGAAACTGGGATCATACTGTTTATACATCTTCGTATTCTGCTCTTCTAAATTAACTTAAATTGTTAATGAAACTTTCCAGACTTCAGTCCTCCATTGTTGGGTTTGTTGGCTGTGTCCAATCTTTCTAACCATCATAAACAATGCTACAAGAGCATCCTGGTACATAATTTGGCGAAGCCTTTCAGAAAGATATTCTAGGTAAGCTTAGAGCATGTTAGGAGTGTTTACTGTGTGCCAGACATTGGGCTTTGATTTGCGAGCATTACCTCAGACCCTGCCAAAATCTTATGAGATAATCTGTGATTAATATTTCCTTTTACAGATAAGAAACCTGACTAAGTATCTTGCCCAAGTTAAAAAAAAAAATGGCGAGAGCCAAGATTCAAAAATATCCAGTCTGCCTCCAGAGCCTAGACTTTTCATTAGAATGATGCCATGTCTTCTAACATTCTCCCTACTTAAAGGGGGATTTCCTGCCACATCAGATACATGTACAAAACCTCTCTGATTAGACAGTCCACCCTGGACAGCCTTAAAAGACTCAGGAATCTGAATCTGTGGTCATCTGGGCTCAGGGTGTCATTCACATGTAACTACATATTCTATGAGGTGGTAGCACCAAACAGTCCCTGAGACCACTCTGGCATAAAGGACATATACTTCACACACCGCTATATTTAAAAGAGATGACCAGCAGGGTCCTACTGTGCACATGGAACTCTGCTCAGCGTTACATGGCAGCCTAGATGGAAGGGGGGTTGGGGGAGAACGCATACGTGTATGTGTATGGCTGAGTCGCTCTGCTGTCTGCCTGAAACTATCACAACATTATCAGCTATACCCCATAAAAGGCTTCCCTGGTGGCTCAGATGGTAAAGAATCTGCCTGCAGTGCAGGAGACAGGTTCCATCCCTGAGTTGGGAAGATCTGCTGGAGGAGAGTATGGCAACCTACTCCAGTATTCTTGCCTGGAGAATCCCCAAGGACAGAAGAACCTGGCAGGCTACAGTCCATGGGGCCGCACAGAGTCAGACACGACTGAATGACTAGGCACACAACACATACCCCATCAAAAATAAAAAGTTAAAAAATAAAGACAGTTACTTCAAGAATCCTGACAGCACAACCTAACAAGCCACACTGCAGATGTTCCTACAAGCTCTTCCCCCAAAGCTGACTTTTCATCTTGTTGCTTAAGGACATGTATCTTTCTTTTCTAAACTTATATTCTCATTTCTACAAACATAATTTGTCATCATCAAGTGTATAACAAAGTTGATCTGTGAAGATATAGCCTATTGAGAGGAAACACAAGAGCTTTATAATCATTAACAGTATTTGGGAAAATATTAGAATCACTGGTGTTATAAAAACAAGGTTTTAATAGCACCCCCACTATATAATGAAAATTAGACTTCTACTCCTTACTCATATATGAGGAAAGATACGAACAAAACGTGGTAGAAGGAATCCCCGAAAGCGACCTGGCTTTCTCCAGAATGGAGGACAGGATGTGTAAAGGAGACTGAATGACACAAGAGGGGTTTTAATCCACGTGGGCTGGAAGGTGGGAAGCAGCATGCAGCCACCGAGGGGGAGACTTGGTACAAAGGCAGTGCTGGGAGGTCATGGGACCCAGCTGAGGAAGGGAGAGCTTGAGATGGGAGTCAATGAAGACTCCTGGCGGTGAGAACTGCTGGACTAGAGAACAGCCTCCCCAGGGAAGGGCGAGGAGCTCCTTCCCGCAGGACATGAGGAACCAGACAGAGCACGACAGTGAGGGCCAGGCTGAAGGAGGAAATCCTGCACTAACAGAGGATGAGCTGGATAACCTGCAAGGTCTTTTCTATCTGGAGTTACTTTGATTACACTAATATAATCCTTCAGGGATGTAGGAGAAGAGGTAGGGGCAGGGTGTTTTAATTTTTTGAGTGAGCTGAATTCTGATGGAAGGTGCTGGACCAACATCCTAAGAGACAAAAGCTCCCTGTTGACCCACACCACATTGAGAGAGATACGTCTCCTCACTGGGCTTCACCAAATGTGTCCCCAGTCCTGGCATTAAAGGAGAAGGAAAGCTGTGTCCTTTTGCCCTTCGACTCCTGGCTTCTCCTCATTGCCTTCCAACAACAAAAGGGCTGTCAGTTCTAAATGCTGGCCCTTATACCCCTCCCCTGTTCACCCCACCCCACCCCACCCCAACAATTGCAATGCTACATTTTGAAGGAACCACAGAGAAGCTTTTAAAGCATCCATCTGGGAAGTATTAAAATAAGCAAACAGTTTTCAAAGGCTGGTGTGTGGCAGCCACTCTTGGTCTCTGTTATTCTCTCTCCTACATGGACAGATGTAAGGAATGGATGAGTATTAATAAATGGACCGGGGTGTCATTACTCCCTACCCTCCGCTTCTGTGTCTTGAATGGGAGATTTCAGTGCAACTTCCTGCTCCCTTTCCATTCTTATCTTCCATCTCCTTCCACACCTCTCCGTCCAAAGAATACTCTTTGTCCTTCCTTAAATTTGTTTGGAACTTGCCAGAATGGGGGGTGGGGGTGGGGAATCTCAGTCACAGGAATTTGGAGTTTAGATCTTCACCCACCAGACACTGTGCCAGATAATTCAGATCTCTTGTGTCTCTCATGCATTTCTCCTGAGTTGCTGGTTTTCTGTTTTCTTTACTTGAATTTTCGCAGAAGTAACCTCAAAGTGTTGGCTAGGTTCTGCACAAAAACTAAACAGGAACACTCATCTGAGACCCAGGTCTTTGATCTTCTCTACAAAGAGATCATCTCTTCTGTGTAATTGTGAGGGTTTAGCTTTCTCTCTCTCTCTTCTGCTCAAGCAAGACATCCCTGGTATGTCCACGTAGTTACCTATCTTCCTCTTATAGAAAGCCTTGGTCTCTCCATGTCCCATTTTATCTGCTTTTCTAGAAGATGTGTGAGCAGGATGAATGCTGTTTCTTCACTGTTGGGCTGAGTAGACCTGACCAACCTTGCCTCCCATCCTTGTGGATTCATCTCAGAGAGGTGAAACTTTTGGTTAAAACAACAGTGCAGGAGGCAAGACAGAGCCTTCCCCAGGTCCTAGTACTGAATTCAGGGATACCAGGCATAAAAAGATGGAGAAGGCAACGGCACCCTACTCCAGTACTCTTGCCTGGAAAATCCCATGGACGGAGGAGCCTGGTAGGCTGCTGTCCATGGGGTCACACAGAGTCGGACACGACTGAGCGACTTCACTTTCACTTTTCACTTTCATGAACTGGAGAAGGAAATGGCTACCCACTCCAATGTTTTTGCCTGGAGAATCCCAGGGACGGGGGAGCCTAGTGGACTGCCGTCTATGGGGTCGCACAGAGTCAGACACGACTGAAGCAACTTGGCAGCAGCAGCAGCAGGCATAAAGAGAAAGTCTCCTTTTGACTGCCCCCCATTTTGTGCAGTGATTGTTAACAAAATTCCCTGCATGTTCTGACAATGAACATATCCAGTTACTTATTTCCTATAGAAAGTTTCTCTTACACCTCAATGGACTTGGGTGAAAACAAGGCCTGACATGTGGCCCCCTAAGCATTTGGAGGGCGTCCTGGCTGCTGCTTGCCTTGGGAGGTTAGAACTTGTTCCCCGCCCCCCCACCCGTGTTTAAATAATCAAACGAACATCTACTCCATGACAGAGAGCTGAATTGGTCAGGAAGTAGTTGTTACCTTTGATTTCCTGCCCCTTCATTGCAGACAAAAGCTGGCTATATAGTTACCTCCATGGCGTATGGTGTGCATTGCAGACCACAATGTGGGTAAGTAACAAATCCTGTGAGAATCTGAGAGACCTGACCCAAGACCCCACTCACAAGTGGGCAGACAGCCTGGAGTCTGTAAACACACTGTTTTTAAGTTACTTAAAAGCAATTTGTAAAACATTAAAATCACCTAAAAATAGAACACAATGACTCTCCAGTGAAGAGTGATTATTTGCATGGCAAATAAGAAGAAAGTGATTTGACACATACAACACCCAAGGGTAAAGCATCATCAAGAATAAGAAATACACCTCAGCAAATAATCACCTCCTTGAATCCACTTACTGCCCAAGAGTATCCTGCTTCAGGACTTGTATATCTCCACAGCTTACCCAGCTAACAAGAGAAAGTTTCCTTGAAAAGGGACCTGACGTAAACTTTGTAATATAGACGAGCTGTGATAACCTCTCCACGACCCCAGGAAGAAATGTATCACTCTGTCTGCAGACACTTGGCACATTGACTCCCTTGTACAGCCCTTCCAACATTGCTGCCGAATTGTTGACTTATCGCTTGGTTAGTCCTTCAGTCCCTAAACAGAAGTGCCTTTTGCCAGGAGTGCTTCTCCTGAACTCCAGGATCACATCCTTCCTGGAATATAGCAGGGCTAGTGCAGCCTGGTCTGCTGTCTGTCGCTCAATGAATCTACCCCATGTTGTGGGGTGGAGCCTACCCTGGCCTTGCAGGTCTAGATCTAGTACATCAGCCATGGAACGCCTAAAGTCTTATCCTGGGTCTTTTACACAGGGACCAAGTTCCTGGCCAAAGCAATCTGATGCCTTTCATTATAATCAATCATTATCACATGGTCTTTATTTTCATTTTAACTCCCTCATAAAGAGACCTCCCATTCATCTGGGTCTCCTACATAAAGGAGCTCTTATTATGAGTATACAAAGTAAGTCATAGGCTTATAAAGAGATTGCCTGTTGCCCCAGTCCCTTTGCATCCATATACTCAACCCACATCAATATAATCCCCTTCCTATATAACTCGGAATGGCAAGATCCAATCTGGACATGAAGGAGTTAGGTTCCCCCAAAGTTTTCTTGATTTGAACTAAGGGAATCCATGAAAGCTTATCCACAAGCCTCCCAAGACACCACCTGCCTCACGTCTTAATTGAAAATTTCTTCCTAGAGAAAACTATGCATTACAAGAAGCTCACGGTTAAAATGCTGGCTACTTGTCCTTTCCAGTTAGTGTCCAACTTAATCATCCTTTCAGTCCCACGTGCAGCTTTTCTACACTGTTTCACAGAAATAGCTTTTAAAAATGTTTTATTTCACAGAAATAGCTTTCAAACTATTTTCTAGGACACCTGAAGCATGCATACACACACATAAACATGCACAGAGCCTTCCTTTAAAGGTCACTGAGTGACTTAAAACAGTCATTTTGTTTTGCTCATAGTTTTGTGGGGAGAGTTTGGCTGTGTGGCTCTTCTCTGATCCTGATGACATCCTCGTGGGGGTATTAAGCTGAGAGTTAAGACTTCCTCTTCTTTAATGATTCTTCATTCTAGAATCTAGTCACTCCGTGCTCCTTGGACTCTCGCCACATGACGTCACCAGGGTCTCTCCATGTGGCTTGAACTTGACACATAGGAAGGAAAGGGATTGATGGTGGCCATCTTGGATATAAACTACAACAGAGAGAATGCCACACTTCCTCCACAAGCATCACGTTTTCCCACAGAGGTGTAAAGAGCAAAGTCATTTGTGCCTCACTTTCTCACAAAGTTTTATTTTGAAAGGGTTGCTTTTTTTTCTCATAGAGGTCACTTATTCATAGACTTCAGATATAAATCCATGAGAGGCTGGACTTAGATATCTATCTATGGATGACAAACACTATACTTGACTTAGAAACTCCTCTCTGCTAATAGTATGTTAGAGAACCAAGTTGTCTATTGAACTGGATCTTCCTTCAAGATAAGTTCTCTTCCCAGGTGCTTCTGAGTTCTCCCAAACTTCTAGAAGATCCATTTTGCCAGGTCACCAAATGCACCTAGACATTGCAGGCTCCAAATGGTGATGGTAGTCTGGGCTCCAGCTGAGACCCTGCTACACAAATTAGCCAGCACACGTTCTGGCACATCTGCGGATGCCCAGGAAGCAGTAGTTCTCATTCCTTTCCTTCTCTGACTATGTACTAAGACATAGGTTAAATATCGGATTACGATTCCCACTTGCTTGTGCTCGTGCTAAGCCACTTTAGTCATGTCCAGCCCTTTGTGACTCTATGGACTGTAGCCCTGCCTTTCTCCTCTGTCCAAGGGATTCTCCAGGCAAGAATACTTGAATGGGTTGCCGTGCCCTCCCCTAGAGGATCTTCCCAACCCAGGGATCAAACCCACATCTCTTGTGTCTCCTGCATTGGCCAGCAGATACTTTACTACTAGGACCACCTGGGAAGCCCACGACTCCTACTTACAGATGATAAAAAAAAAACAAAACTACGAGACTTGTCCAAGTTACATATCCAGTATGTAATACAGTTGAAACTTGAGCCCAAGTCTTCTGAAGCTTAGTCTAGAGTTCTTTCAGCTCCACCAAAGTTTAGCAAAGTGCATTTTTTTCCCTTGAATTCCAAGGTAGAAAATAAAGAACAGATTCTTCAATGGAAAGGAATATAGTATTAAGAAAAATGGGATGCCAGGGTTGGTGGAGATGGGCATTAAAACAGAAGTAGCAGGACTTCCCGGGTGGTCCTGTGGTTAAGAATCTGCCTTGCAATGTGAGGGACATCAGTTCAATCCCTGGTCCGGGAAGATCCCACATGCCACGGAACAACTAAGCCCATGCGCTACAACTACAACTCTGAGCCTATGCTCTAGAGCCCATGAGCCATAACTAGAGAGGCCATGCATTGCTACCACTGCAACGTGCCACCTAGAGCCTGTGGTCCACATCATGAGAAGCCACAGCAATGAGAAATCTACAGACTGCAAGGAAGAGTAGCCCCCACTCTCCACAACAAGAGAAAAGCCCGCACAAAGCAATGAAGACCCAGCCCAGTCAAAAAAAAAAAAAAATAGAAGTAGCATACTATAAAAATCACACCACCTACTCATCAGTTTTGCCTAGCACTAACCTTATTACATTCCCCAGAAATAGTATTCCAGAGGATTTATTCCTGCAAGTATATACCAAGGGTGCTTTTGATGTTTCCAGTGGAAAATATCAGTGATTCTAGTAGATAATTTTTAGCCTTGTGCAGCCCACTCCAACTCCCTTTTAATCTCTCACATCCTGCTTACAGCGGATGGAATGCCGAAGTCCATCTAGCCCTGTTCTGCAGATCTCCCAGCAGGACGTCCCTGCTGTGTATCAGTTACTAGGTGTGGGTTTCCTTTTGCACCAGCTTGTCTGCCTTCCCAGGGATGAAATGAAGCTTTCCCCAAGGAGAGAACCCAATATCATTGCCTCTGGCCTGGTCAGCGTTGCTGCAAGGCCAGTGGCAGCCTTTGCTTCCAGCAACAACAGGCTGTATATCCATAACAAAGGTGGCAGGAGGCTGTGATCTGGCCATCTTCAACTCTGTCATTTAGCCAAGATGGTTTCCAAACCTTGCCCAGAGCCATCAACCTGTGGTCTTCAGTGGTCCTACCACCTGGCACATACTAATGGCTCGGCAGTCAAGAAGAGTCTAAGTTCACCCCTCCTTGACTTACCAGCTCCCTGGGACTATGCTGAATAAAGGTTACTTCCTTTCCTCAAATGGACAAGGGAATGGCAACCCACTCCAGTGTTCTTTCCTGGAGAATCCCACAGACAGAAGAGCCTGGTGGGTCCATGGGTCACAAAGAGTTAGACACGACTGAGTGACTAAGCACACACACCCTTACTCAAACATCCAGAGGATATCTGCAAACGGTGAGCGACCTTAGACCACAAATGTATATATCACTCTGAAAGGCAAATGCATAAAAATTGGCCAAAATCACAGCATTTTTATGCTATCCTGAAGCAAGAAATAAATGTGTTTCATATTCTGTGATGACTTTATTTTAAATTATAAATTATACTATTTAAGTACACTGTGCTTATTAAAATATACATGTTGAAATTCTGGAAAGAAGTATGAAAATTTTCTCCTTGAATTAACAGCTCCTTCCTAGGGAAATATGCCCTAGGGTCTGGTGTAAATAATAAAAGTAGCTCCAATCCTGCAGACAACGTATTTAATTTTACTTTCACCAAAACAGGGCGGGTTGAAAGGAGACCACACACACATGTTCACCTATGTAAAATAGACTGGATCATCAGTCGCATCCAATCCATTTTACTAACTTTTTAAAATATACAAGTGAAATGGAATCATTATAAAAATTAAGGGAAACATCACTTCTCGGCCTTTTGGCTAAGATCAAGTGTGAAATCAAGGAAAACAATCAAATAAAAAATTAAAATCACCCAAAGTCAAGAATTACATATAAGTGACATCTAACATATATGTGACAACCACGTCACATATAGACATAACAGCTATAAATGTCTTGGGATTTCTATCCCTCTAGACCTTTCTCTGTGTGTGTGTGTATGGGTAAGTGCTTTTAACAAAATTGAGAACTTTGCATTTTGTAATTTTCTATTTTTAATTAACAGAGCATGAACATCACTCCATATCATAAACATACATCTGCATTTCAAAATGTCAGATCACATTAAATTGAAAATGTGCCTTTAAGGAAAGGCACTTACTAGTCAAGCCAAACTTTGCTAATAATGTGATTGCCTCATATTATGTGCCTCCTGACATAATGTTATAGGAGGTACATACATCATCTATGAAGTATTCTTGCCTGAAATGTCTAACCTGAATTTAATTACAAAGAAACAGATTAATCCAGAATTTGGGGCTTTCTGTAAGAAGGCTGAGCTGGACTGTTCAAAGGGTTTGATATCATGGGAAGACAGGGGAACAGTGTTCTAGACTGAAGGGAACTAAAGACAGACAGCAGTTGAGGCCATGAGTGAAACTTCATCGGAATTTGGGTCAGAAAAAAAGAACAAGAAATTTTTTAGGATAATTTAAAAGTTTGTGAATAATGTAATTGAATTAATGATGATTTTATTAGGTGTGGTAATGGTGTTGTGAAAGAGAATACTCTTATTCTTGGAAGAGGCATGATGAATGAGTAGTAAGAGATACAACATCACAATATTGGTAACCTGCTTTCAGTAGGGTTAGCAAAAGAAAAGAATGTGCATATACATACATAAGTAGACAGGGAGAGAGAAAGAGAAGGTATTGCAAGTTGTTAACAGATAATCAGTGTACCATTCTTTCAACTGTTCTGTGCATTTGAAATATTTCAAAGTAATATACATATTTACCTTTATATATAAATATATAATAAACATATCTCTATCCCATCGTATTTAATGACCAAATGTGATTCTATTATGTGGATTCACAATAATCTAACAAATTCTTGATTGTCAATACTTCATTTTTTCTAATTTTTAACCAAAGAGAAGTTTCAGAGAATCCTTGTAGTAAATTGTTTGCACATATTTTTAACTATTAGGATAAATTCCTAGAAACAATTGCTCAACCAAGTCCAAGGACATTTTTTAAGTTTTTGGCACTACAACCTACAACACAATTATTTAATTCAGTCCTGAATATTTTCTATGGCCCTCTATTCCCAGGACCTAATAATTCTCCTTAAAATGGTTAAATTTGTCAAATGATAAGACTTCTAATGCTGATATCCTATTTTCTTGGTTGTTTGGTAAAATCAGAGCTCTCAGTTCTTGGCAACACCTAGTAACTTAATGTGCATAACCATGGACATTTCAATCTCTACCAAAAACTGCTTTGTTGTAACCTCAAGTCTCCCTGTAGAACTTAGGAACTGTCAGTCACCTTTCCTGTACCCATCTGTTCTAAAAAATGTCTGTCTTAATTACTGGCCGCAACATATCTTTGGACACTATCCCAACAAAGGTGGCACTACCCTGACCCCGCCAGAGATTAGACCAAGCAGTGTGCTGGGTCACTGGCATTGTGTGAGACATCTCTGAAGACCAGAGTCTGAATTCTGTCACTGCCTCAACCATTGCTTCCAAGGTTACATCTCCCAACACTCACTATGTGATCCACACATCATGAAAATAACACTTACTCGGCAGCCCGAATCGAAGCTTAGCCAGTCTCAGTGCTGCTCCTAACAGGTTTGGTCTATTGAACAAGCCATGCTTACTGTTATAATTCATTCAGATGCAGCTAATTCAGTAGAGTGTGCGCTCTCTCTCTCGCTCTCTCTCTCTCTCACAAACTCACGCACACACACATTTTCCCCACACTTGAGCATGTGGGAAATATTTTCCAAGACCTCACTTTGGCTAAGTGACCAAAAAGGAAAGTTTGGAAAAAATAGACGCAATCCTTTTAAGTAGTATATTTCTGCCACTAGAAGTGAAATTGTTGACCCAAGAATCCAGGCAAATTCTGTTTTAGCTGGATCCCTTTCAAATAACAATAGTCAAGAAGCCTTCAAATAACTAGAATCATAGTCGCCATTTATGGAAGCACCGAGATAAATCCGTGCCTGCTTCATGCTTCTCACAAGCTGTAGGATCAATATTTTCTTGTTACTGGTTCTAATGTGGTACCCAAGCCCAGGTCACGTTGACTAATAATGGAGTTTATCCAAAGAAAACAGATAACATTTTCTATTGAAATTCTTAGTGCCTTTCCAAAGCAACTATTTTTCCTAAGAACTCATGGTAGATCCAAGCTCCAGTGCCTCTTTGCAGTGGTTTTGGCTGCACCTTTTGCATTGAAAATATATTGGCCCTGGTTCTTTCATTGACTCATATGGTACAACACATAACCTCCTAGATGCTATGGAGCCATGGTGGAACGTTCCTTAGGGTTAAGCAATGTATAAGGAGCACCCAGGGCATTCATATTCCAGAAAGGGGTACGTGAGGCCTAGATCACCTGCACGAACTATGTAACCTCAGGTAAATCTCATAACCTCTCAAAACCGTAGGTTCCACATTTATGTTCTGGCCACCATTTACTCAAACCCACAAAGCTACTGTGTGGAGAGGGTGGAAAACTCATCTACAATAGTTCAACATTTATTATGTTTATTATTCATTATGAAGTACATTAATTCAAGTGAGTATTTAGTGCAAACATTGAGACGGTTTTCTGGTCCATTTTTAAGAGAAGATCAACTAACATAAGACCTAAAAGAAGAATCTTACATGGAGTTACTTTTAAACCATAAATTATAAAGAAAAACTTTAGTGGCAAAGAAAGTTGTTTTGAAAATTTTATCAATAAAAGATGATTTTTAATAAAGTATGTGCTATTACCTATATTATACCAAAAAAAAAAAAAAACATGCATATCAGATAACTTTAAAGAAAATCAGAGGCACATTTATTTTACTTCTTAGGTTGGGCCAGTGGGAGACCTTATTCCATCCTCTTCCACCAGGGTTGATGTATTATCTGGCTGTGACCGTGGGTCTAGAGTTCAGTGGCAACAGGACCAGACCCCAGCTATTCCACTCAGAAATTGTATAACTTTCAGCACCTACTTTAACACTCTGAATCTCCATACCTGCATAATAGAGATAAAAATCCTTTCTTTGTGCATCCTGTGACTGATTTTTATTCAGAACTGACATCTGGGCCCCCATTTGGAATAACTCTCAAGTATTACTCCAGCTGCAGAACTCCCAGTAGGAGGAGCCCAGGCCTTTATTGCAAAAGCATTGTAATTCAGCTTCTTCTCTGCCTAAGCCTGCTTTCCTCACCTCTCAAAGGCATTGTTGCCAAGAGCACTCCCCAACACATTTACTGTTTATAAATCTCAGTCCTTGTATTAGGAGAACCCAAACTATGACACATCTCTTCCATAAACATGGAGGAAACATCTGTGTCACAGGGATTTGTGATGCTAAGTATACCTTCCAGAAAACATCAAAACTGGGATAAACAACAAGAAAACCTTGGTGATCTGGTTTCTAGCTTCTTCAACAACTTATGCTATAGGATCTTAATAAACAGCAACTTAAGGAGATACACAAGCATCTGCTATCAACTGGTAGTCCCCACTCCCAGAAGCAATTTCAGTGTTACTTGTTTCTCTAGATTTGCCTCCCTTTCCCATATCATTTATTCTTGCTTTATCTTCCAAATATACAGACCATGTCTGTGATGGGATCTTGGTATATCCTCAAAATCGACTCACTGTCCATCTTCTACAATTACATACCTGGTTCTGGCAACACTTGTTCTGGTTTTATTTCTCCCTCAAAGCTCTGTGTGCCGCATTTGATCCAGCCTCATCACTGTCTGTATCCTCAACCAAAGATCAGAAGGCTACCTAACACAGAGGATGGGAAGACTTCAAGGCTGATTTCAGCTGGCTCAGGGTATAAGTGCCTCAGAACGCTGAGAATACCGAAAAACTCCCAAGTGGCATATAAAACCCTCTGTTTAGAAATAGAGCCTTTAGGACTATATTTAGCCCAGGACATTGTCTCCTCCCATTTTACTGTTAGTTTTCATCTGTTCTCTCTGGAATCTGGTTCTATCAGCTATCCAAGAAAATGATGGAGCTGTCTCAAGGGTATTGCTGATATCCACCTTCCCCACTGTTTCCACATTCCTCAAGTTCCAAGTGCTTCAGTCAATTAGGTGACAGCAGACGGTGACCATCCAGACACCTTCTGCCCCAGCTGCTGAGCCAGCCGTGCTTTTCCAGATGAAAAGTGTAAAGTTGAAGGAGTGCACCCTTGACAGCACTCACCTTGGCAGAAAAAGGCCTTTTAAAAGCCCAGGTGTTGCCAACTGAACTCTCAAATTGTGGGGTCCAATAACAGTCCAGGCAAACCACTAGTAGATTCAACATGTTTTTAAAAGGGTTTAGAACATATAAACTTTTCAATAAATGCCTCTGTGGTACGATCTTCATTTTTGAAGTGCCTTTGTGAACACTGGCTTATTTTCCCTTCTGTTCTGGCCACACCAGAAGGGAGGTGTCCAGTGAACTCACTTCAGGACTGAGTCAGATCCATCCCTGAAACAATGTTTTGAACAATGTAGTGGTGGTTATAAATGTCTTATTGCGTATCTTGCCTCACAAGTTTAAACAAAGAAATTCCAATGTGTCTAGCTTGTTTTTCTTTTTTTTTAAATTTAAATTAGTGTCTCTCTCAACAAAATTTCTAGGAGGTCAAGATTTTTCATTATCTCCAGTAAGTAGCAAAAAAAAAACCAAAAAACCCAAGAGTCTTTAGGTGAATGCAATTTTTCATGAGATATTAATATTTCATCCAATATTAATTTTCCATGAGAATCGCTGGGCTGGACAAAGCACAAGCTGGAATCAAGATTGCCAGGAGAAATATCAATAACCTCAGATATGCAGATGACATGATCCTCATGGCAGAAAGTGAAGAGGAACTAAAGAGCCTCTTGATGAAAGTGAAAGAGGAGAGTGAAAAAGTTGGCTTAAAGCTCAACATTCAGAAAACTAAGATCATGGCATCTGGTCCCATCACTTCATGGCAAATAGATGGGGAAACAGTGGAAACAGTGAGACACTTTATTTTGGGGGGCTCCAAAATCACTGCAGATGGTGATTGCAGCCATGAAATTAAAAGACTTCTTGGAAGAAAAGCTATGACCAACCTAGACAACATAGTAAAAAGCAGAGACATTACTTTGCCAACAAAAGTCCATCTAGTCAAGGCTATGGTTTTTCTAGTAGTCATGTATGGATGTGAGTGTTGGACTATAAAGAAAGCTGAGCACTGAAGCTGTGCTTTTGAACTGTGGTGTTGGAGAAGACTCTTGAGAGTCCCTTGGACTACAAGGAGATCCAACCAGTCAATCCTAAAGGAAATTAGTCCCAAATATTCATTGGAAAGACTGATGCTGAAGCTGAAACTCCAATATTTTGGCCACCTAATGCAAAGAACTGACTCTTTGAAAAGGCCCTGATGCTGGGAAAGATTGAAGGTGGGAAGAGAAGGGGACGACAGAGGATGAGATGGTTGGATGGCATGACTGACTCAATGGATATGAGTTTGAGTAAACTCTGGGAGTTGGTGACGGTCAAGGAGGCCTGGCATGCTGCAGTCCATGGGGTCACAAAGAGTCGGACACGACTGAGCAACTGAACTGAACTGAATATTAATTTTTATGATGTGTACAGGTCATAGCACCTCTTCAGTTAAAGTAAATACTTTCTGCATCTTCATATGGATTATTTTCCTAATTTGCTAGTAATATTAAGTCATTAAGCAAAAAACAGTTGCTTGAGTGTAGCTTGACTAGGACTAAGGAGGCATTACTACCTGTTTAAAATCACCTCATGATTAAGAATCAAAGCTGGCATAAGATTCATTGAGCTGAAAGAGGTTTAGCAAGATGAATTTTTATCAGGGATTATCCCTGATAAAACTATAAACTATATCTGGCTCTCCTAAATGTAGATGGAACTTAACTGAAAAATGAACATTTCTGAATGTCACAAAAACATTTTGCTTCCATTTTTGGCCAGAAACAAGTCTAAAACATTTCCCTGCTTCTTTTCTAAATCCTCTGTATGTAATTTATAAAGTAGTAAAAATTAAATAAATAGTATATAGTCCTGACTCTGATAAATGTAAATTAATTGCATTTACAAGATTTACATTTCCTATTCCTGCTAATATCTTTTGATGTTACATCAATATTTTTCAATAATAAACATTTCATTATTGAATAGGATTTTGTGCCCTTAGGAAGAAATGAGAGGGAAAAAAGTTTGAAATTATCCTCCCAACCACTCCTATAATTGCATGTTTATAATTATAGGAAAATATTCTTAGAAACCAACTTGAGTAAATCTTGGGGAGTTCTATAAACCTTTCACAACTTTTTGAAATGGAAACAATAATTAATTTACAGTAAATGTTTGTTTCTTCATGCTTGTGTTTAAAGTATTTCTCTGAGGGTAGAGCTATAGAAAAAAAAAAAAAAAACAGGTTAAGAAAGTTTAAAATAGCTCATAGAGGTAATTTTAAAACCTTTTAAAATTATTACTTGTAGCTAGAATTCAGCATCGTTTGATTCTGCATCTAGGGTGTAAGTTACCATGGTTGTGCCTAAGAGATGCAATGAGTTATATCAGAAAAATCAATAGAACAGGAGTCAGTAATATGTGGGCAGGACAAGGGACCTTACCATGAGCAAGTTATGAAAGCCAGCTAAGTCCTCGGGGTCTTGATTTCCCATCATTACCAAGGTCTCCTCCTGCTCCAACATTCTGCAATTCCTTATCCACTTGGCAAACTTGGCGTGCGTGTGTGCATGCTCAGTACACTCAAGACCCAGAGGACTTAGCTGGCTTTCGTAACTTGTTCGTGGTACTTGTCATGCCCCCATTTCCTGACTCCTGTTCTATTGCTTTTTCTGATATAACTCATTGCATCTCTTAGGCACCAAGAGTTTATTAAATGCCAGTTAGCTTTGAAAAGATCATTTGTTACATTGCCCTTGTTTAAACACAGAGCCAATATGCTTGTGGTAATGAACCTGCCTGCCAAAGCAGGAGACGTCAGAGACTCAGGTTCAATCCCTCAGATGGAAAGACTCCCTCCAGTGGGAAAAGGCAGCTCACTCCAGTATTCTTGCCTGGAGAATCCCACGGACAGAGGAGCCTCACAGGCTACAGTCCATGGGGTCCCAAAGAGTTGGACACAACTGAGCACTCATACATAATGCCAAATATTACATCTTATATAACACTTCACTTTTCACCTCATCTCCTTAGAATCATATTCAGATAGACAGGTCAAGCATCACCAAGCTCATTTTTGGATCAGTAAACTGAGCCACGCAACAACTAAGTGACTCGTCCAGCACCAGTCCGGCTAGCAACAGAATTAGTTCAAGAATTCAGGTCTCCAGGTCTCTCTATTTGACCACTCTTTGCACGAATTAAAGCATGTACCTGGCCATATTACTTCTCCTTTGTTTCTTTCCCACAAAGATATCTTGCATCAGCATTTTAGGGGAGTTGCAGACAGTTATTTGTACAGAATTTGAGGCCAGGGCTGTGGCTTGGTCCCAACCTCTCCTCCAACATCCTGGGTGACATTGGGCTAGTGATCCACCCATGGAATAAAGATCTACACCCATGAGGATACTCTTGGTATTAGGTTATGTTACTGCCTGGGTATGTTGTAGGAGCAAATGTCCATGGAGTCCTTGAATAAAAGCAATAAACTTTATAAATAGACTTCTACCAAAGTTTCTTTCAATAGAAAAACTGAGGTTTCCAACCGTTGCTTTCTCAAAGCCATTTTTGACTCACATCTCTTGGTTTCCAAGGACACAACAAGGCCATAAAGACTGTTATCATGCTTAGTTCCATACTACATTCCCCAAAAGGCAGAGATGGTGCCAGGTTCCTGGAGATGCAGGGAGAAGAACAGGAGACTCACAAATGCTTATGGAGGCACTAAAATATTTTGTGTGCTTTTCATATGTTGAAAAGTTCAAAACAAATCACAGTTTTTCTGTAGCAAAAGATTCCAACAGAGAAATTCTCTAGACTCTACATTCAAACTAAGATTTATTCCCCAGAACTTGGCTCATACTTTCAAGCTTATTTTGAGCATATTCTTTTTATGCCCCCTTCTTTAGCCCCAAGTGGGGAAACTGATCAAACACATTCTGCACATACCTCTGAGCCCACAGACTCAGCCTCCCAGCTGTAGCATTAACCTCACAAATTCAGAGGCCATCTCCCATTTTCAAAAGGACAGTGGCTTTCTTGACTCGAGAAACACCCCCAGACACACCCACTCTTCTCAGCTTGGCTGACTTTTGTATCTCTGTCTCATTATCCCTGACACCATGTTCCTGTCCAATCAGGCCACTGGATAAAAAATGGATTTCTCTTTAATATTAACAGAAAGAACTTTCCTTCAATACTCTTGATCTTTCTCCCCACAACACAATTTCATCTTCATATTCAATCCCGCATTACAACAGTTGCCTTATTTCCCTATCAAGGTCCTGACAGTGATGAGGTGTCAGGACATCGTCATGTTTTAAGTTGAAAAAAAAAAAATTGGCTTTATATAGTTTGTATGTGAAGAGTTTGGCAGATGAAAATTCAGAAAAGCTGCCAAGGGGGCAAATATTTAATCTTGGAGAAAGCCCTTCACACAAATGCAGCTGACATAGAGGAAGGGAAACCACAAAACAGGGTAATAATATTAAAGGCTGGTTTCCATACACCAAAAGAAAAGGAAACTCAGAGCTGACTTCCATATCTCTTCTTATAATTCATCACAACAGGACGAAATATGCAGATGATGTTTCCTCTATGAAACTGGAAAAAGAGCACAAATTTCAAAATCAGATGAACACAAATGTAGCAAAATGTCAAAATAGCAAAATGTCTGGCTACTTGCACTTTCATGGTTATAATCCACTTAAGGTTCTCATAACACTTTGTAATAATGAGTCTCCACATATTACAGCTGAGAAAAGTGAGATCCAGGCCAGTAAAGTGATTCCTTCAAATACACAGAAAATCAAAGCCACAAATTGAATTGCACCTCCTTTTCTCACACCTGCTATAAAAGTAACCCATGGTAGAATGCTTTTCTCAAAAAGAAACTGACTCTCACTCAAAAGCATTTAAAACCATTCTCAGTCAAACAAATTTACTATAAGATCATTGTAACAAGGACTCTGAATATATGTTTTAAACCAAATTTTAACTCATTTGTAGTTATTTGAAAATTATTGATAGGTCTTTTCCAACTCATCTTCTAGTTTCAATGATTCAATAAATTTTCATGGCATAATCATGTCTAACTATTCTGAGAAAAAAAGTTTTTTTACTTCTTAATATTGAGACATAAAAATCATAAAGCATAGCCCTAAGTCCCTAAAACAGGGAAACAACTTAAATATTTCAGATAAAATGTATATCTACTTAAACAAGATTTTGTATACATATGTTGGGAGTTTCATTTGGTTTGTTCTATGTTTAAATTTTTACTTGATAAATTGTGAGAGAACTTCTCCCATCCACCCCAAGTTCCTGTCTGTTCCTTTTTTAATTAAATGTGTCATCAACAAGAATCTGAAATTTTTGAATCAACTTACCAAAAGTCAGCACCAAAGAATTGATGCTTTTGAACTGTGGTGTTGGAGAAGACTCTTGAGAGTCCCTTGGACTCCAAGGAGATCCAACCAGTCAATCCTAAAGGAAATCAGCCCTGAATATTCATTGGAAGGACTGATGCTGAAGCTGAAACTCCAATACTTTGGCCACCTGATGCAAAGGATTGACTCATTTGAAAAGACCCTGATGCTGGGAAAGATAGAAGGCGGGAGGAGAAGGGGACGACAGAGGATGTGATGATTGGATGGCATCACCAACTCAAAGGACATGAGTTTGAGTAAACTCAGGGAGTTGGTGATGGACAGGGGGGCCTGGCTTGCTGCCATCCATGGGGTCACGAAGGGTCAGACACGACTGAACTGAACTGAACTGAACCAAAAAATCATTCCCATAAATATTGTACCAAGGTCAGAACTTCCTTGATCCAAGCCTAACTTGGAGAGAGATTTCTCCAGAGGGGCTAGATGCAGCAGAGCTGAAAGAGAGTTTGGGTGACAGTCAAGCAGGGGGCCAAAAGTGTAGCCAAGAAACTGTGCCAAGCCTGGTCTAAAGAAGCAGAGCAAGATTACTGAAGAGGAGAATGTGAAGCGAGGTCAAAAGGTAAGAGGTCAAAAGGTAAGGTAAGAGAAGGACATGAAAGTCTAAAAGATCAATAGGTAGACCCTCTATATGGAACAGGGAAAGTCAGTGAAGAAGAGAGAATGAGGGTAGAAATGATGAAAAGTTGCTGAAGTTCCCATTTCAGTAGAGCCAGATTGCTGAATGTGGCACAAAAGAGCCAGTCATGTAGGGCCAAATAGGTCCAAACAAATAACGCTGAAAAAAAGAAAGTCAGGTGAAGGTCAATAAATGTTCACATGAAATTTTTTTAAAAAACACTGCTGATTCTCAATGCAGAATAAAGATAAAATAAAGACGTTTTTAAAATGTCTTGAAGAACTCCAAAAGTACTCACCACTAGCAGACATGCATCAAAGGAATTCCAAAGGCTGTTCTTCAGACAAAAGGAAAATGGTCCCAGATGGAAAAATAAAGATATAAGAAGGAATAAAGAGCATCCAAAAAATGGTATGTTGGTTAACCTAAATCATTATGAAAGAATATAACAATGGTAGAGTTAAGCTCAAAGCTCACAAAACATAGGATGCAGAGAACAGGATAAAATCGAAGGCATTCCAAGAAGGTGAGTGAAGGGATATCCCAGGATGATAAGCTATATGGAAGGAGAGGGCAACTAGCTAAGACTGGAACAATGTGACTCAAGGTCTTCTTTTCTTCACGAGCTGAGAATGTCTGGGTGATCCTAACAAAATTGTTATCTGTACTTGGTTTTTTTTGACTACATGTTGAGTAAGTTACTGCTGTCCACCCCATGCCTTGGAGCCTAGATCAGCTGAAGATACTCAGTTCATACCAGGGAAGTGTTCTGCTTTGACCTGCTCTCAAGAGCTGGGGGTAAACTTAGAAACTGAGCAGCAGTGATTAGCTGAGAAGCAAAAAAATAAAAATAAAAAGCAACTCCCGTTACTATGATTTTCCTGCTAGACATCTAGAACCCAGCCCCCAACACAGTCCTGGTTGTTGGCCCGACTCCAGTAGGCCAGCCCAGTGTCTCCCAATAGTCACACAAGACCTTGCCCAAAGACTTCTCCAGGTGAAGGGTCTTGTCAACTTTCAGAAAAGCTGTAGCCAGATTGTGATCATGCAGTCCTGGTCACTCATCTCCTCCCAGAAACCTCTATCTCACAGTGGCAGGATTAGGGTAGGGATGTGTATATCACTGGTAAATCTATAAAGATGCACAGGAGAATGATCAAAAAAGGCAGGATGATGGTTAACTCTGGGAAGCATGAAAAAGATATGATTGAGAAGGGGATCGCAAAGGCTTTTAAGGTATTGGTCATATTTTTATTTTTTAACCTAGCTGATGAATAGTCAAGTGTTCATTTCAGGATAAATCTTTACACTGTTCCTGTGAATTCTATAAGCAATCAAAACTAAAAGAAGTATGTCACTTAGCTACTGTATACTTCCATTTTTCTCTCACCAACTCAAACTAACAGAATTTAATGTTTCCCTAGAAGCACTTTCCCTTTTACTGTCATAGTCTAAACCAGCATCATCTCTTGCCTGGAGTATTAAATAGCTTCCTCATATGTCTCTCTGTTTCTATGCCTGTCCCCCTACACTGTGTTTTTCCCATGAAAGCCAGAGTGACCCTATTAAACCATAAGCTGGATCTTGTCACGGCTCTGTTCAAAACCTCCAAGGCTCCCACCCAACTCAGAGAAAGCTGGGAGTTCTTACTATGTGCAGCCAAGGCCTGAAATGACCTGGTTCTGTTATCTCTCTGCCTTCACCTACTGGTTTACCTCTTCTGTCTCTAGCTACACAGGGCTCCTTGTTGCTCCATGAATTTACCCAGCAAACTCCTACCTCAAAGGCTTGCTTTTTCATCTCAAGATAGTCATATAGCTCACTTTTCACTTTATTCTGATTTCAGATCAATGACTTCTAATCAGAAAGGCCTTCCCTAAATATACATTCTGTTTAAATATTATTTATTCCCCTGACCTGCTTTACTTTTCTTTTTAGAACTTATTAACACCAGACACATGTATTTATTTGCTTATTTCTTTACTTGTATTACCTTTTTCCCATAACTAGAATGTAAGTTCCATAAGGCCAGGAACTTTGTCAGTTTTGTGAGCTGTTGAACACTGCCTGGCAATGTAGTAGGAGTTCTTCTAATATCTGTTAAACAAATGAAGGGTAATCATTTTTTACACACATTCAATCTTGGCCAAATTTCCCCCAAAGTCATAAGTTTACTGGACTTTCATGTTGTATACTCAGGTCCTTATAAATGATAACTAGAGTGGGAGTTTGATGTATGATGCAGGGAACCCAAAGCCGGTGCTCTGTGACAACCTGGAGGCATGAGGCAGGGAGGGAGGGGTCACATGTATGCCTGTGACTGATTTATGTTGATGTATGGCAGAGGCCATCACAATATTGTAATTATCCTCCAATTAAAATTAATTAATTAAAAAAATGATAACTGGAAGAATGATGGTATGTCAAACAAGTCACTTGGGGGGGAAAAATGGTAGTTCACAAAAGCAAGGGAATATAAAGATATTGGTGAACTTTGAAAAACTCAAAACTCAAATATTAGCATGAAAATGAATAAAATAGAAAATTGAAAAATCTGAATTATGTGTTTAAGACTTAAAAAAAGTATAAAAATATAATTAAAGAAAATAAAAACACCTATAAGCCATGCATGAAATGTGTGACTGACTTTAGTTTAAGTCCACATCTCTAGGAAAAGTGGCTGTTTGGCTTACAGAATAGAAAAAGACACAACTTCAGCTATGCCAGGCCAATAACTATACTTAAGTGACTGTGAAAGTAAACAATGAAAAGATATTTGAGATTTAAATCACTCTAGAGTTTAATGTATTTCATTGAGATCATAGACTACTAAAAAAAAATAAAGTTAATTTTAAGAGAAAGATTCATAGACATCTTGGGGACACACACACATACAAAAAAACACAACATACCAAAATGTATGAGATGTGATGAAAGCACTGCTCAGAATAAAATTTATAAGAGAAACTAGAAAAGAGCAAATTGAGCCCAGGTTGAGAAAAATGAAAGAAATATTAGCATGAAAATGACTACAATAGAGAATTGAAAAATAGAGGAAATCAACAGAACAAAAAGTTAGTTATTTGAAAAGATCAACAAGATCAAAAAACCTTGAGGTAAAGTGACTGAGAAAAAAGAGGAAAGACTCAAATTTTGAATCAGAAAAAAAAAGGGGGTATTATTTAGTCTTACAGAAATAAAAGAAAAACTATAAGGAAATACCATGAACAATTACATGCTAAAGATTAATAACTAGATGAAATGGACAAAGTCCTAAGAAGACACAATCTAACTAAACTGAATCAAGAAGAAATACAAAATGCAAACAAGCCTTTAATAAATTAAGAAATTGAATTAATAGCTAAAAACTTCCTACAAAGAAAAGCCCAGAACCAAATGGCTTCACTGGTGAATTCTACCAAATTTTATTTTATTTTTTTTTACCAAATTTTAAAGAAGAGAATTAACATGAATCCTTCACAGTTCAGTTCAGTTCAGTCGCTCAGTCGTGTCCGACTCTTTGCGACCCATGAATTACAGCACTCCAGGCCTCCCTGTCCATCACCAACTCCCGGAGTTTACTCAAACTCATGTCCTTTGAGTTGGTGATGCCATCCAATCATCGCATCCTCTGTCGTCCCCTTCTCCTCCCGCCTTCTATCTTTCCCAGCAACAGGGTCTTTTCAAATGAGTCAGCTCTTTGCATCAGGTGACCAAAGTATTGGAGTTTCAGCTTCAGCATCAGTCCTTCCAATGAACACCCAGGACTGATCTCCTTCAGGATGGACTGGTTGGATCTCCTTGGAGTCCAAGGGACTCTCAAGAGTCTTCTCCAACACCACAGTTCAAAAGCATCAATTTTTCGGTGCTCAGCTTTCTTCACAGTCCAACTCTCACATCCATACATGACCACTGGAAAAACCATAGCCTGACCAGACGGACCTTTGTTGGCAAAGTAATGTCTCTGCTTTTTAATATGCTATCTAGGTTGGTCATAACTTTCCTTCCAAGGAGTAAGCGTCTTTTAATTTCATGGCTGCAGTCACCATCTGCAATGATTTTTGGAGCCCCCAAAAATAAAGTCTGACACTGTTTCCACTGTCTCCCCATCTATTTCCCATGAGGTGATGGGACCAGATGCCATGATCTTAGTTTTCTGAATGTTAAGCTTTAAGCCAACTTTTTCACTCTGTTCTTTCACTTTCATCAAGAGGCTTTTTTAGTTCCTCTTCACTCTCTGCCATAAGGGTGGTGTCATCTGCATATCTGAGGTTATTGATATTTCTCCCGGCAATCTTGATTCCAGCTTGTGCTTCCTCCAGCCCAGCGTTTCTCATGATGTACCCTGCATATAAGTTAAATAAGCAGGGTGACAATATACAGCCTTGACGTACTCCTTTTCCTATTTGGAACCAGTCTGTTGTCCCATGTCCAGTTCTAACTGTTGCTTCCTGACCTGCATACAGGTTTCTCAAGAGGCAGGTCAGGTGGTCTGGTATTCCCATCTCTTTCAGAATTTTCCACAGTTTATTGTGATCCACACAGTCGAAGGCTTTGGCGTAGTCAATAAAGCAGAAATAGATGTTTTTCTGGAACTCCCTTGCTTTTTTGATGATCCAGCAGATATTAGCAATTTGATCTCTGGTTCCTCTGCCTTTTCTAAATCCAGCTTGAACATCTGGAAGTTCCTGGTTCACGTATTGCTGAAGCCTGGCTTGGAGAATTTTAAGCATTACTTTACTAGCGTGTGAGATGAGTGCAATTGTGTGGTAGTTTGAGCATTCTTTGGGATTGCCTTTCTTAGGGATTGGAATGAAAACTGACCTTTTCCAGTCCTTTGGTCACTGCTGAGTTTTCCAAATATGCTGACATATTGAGTGCAGCACTTTCACAGCATCATCTTTCAGGATTTGAAATAGCTCAACTGGAATTCCATCACATCCACTAGCTTTGTTCGTAGTGATGCTTTCTAAGACCCACTCGACTTCACATTCCAGGATGTCTGGCTCTAGGTCAGTGATCACACCATTGTGATTATCTGGGTTGTGAAGATCTTTTTTGTACAGTTCTTCTGTGTATTCTTGCCACCTCTTTTTAATATCTTCTGCTTCTGTTAGGTCCATACCATTTTGGTCATTTATCAAACCCATCTTTGCTTGAAATGTTCCCTTGGTATCTCTAATTTTCTTGAAGAGATCTCTAGTCTTTCCCAGTCTGTTGTTTTCCTCTATTTCTTTGCACTGATCACTGAGGAAGGCTTCCTTATCTCTCCTTGCTATTCTTTGGAACTCTGCATTCAAATGGGAATATCTTTCCTTTTTTCTTTTGCTTTTCGCTTCTCTTCATTTCACAGCTATTTGTAAGGCCTCCTCAGACAACCATTTTGCCTTTTTGCATTTCTTTTTCATGGGGATGGTCTTGATCCCTGTCTCCTGTACAATGTCATGAACCTCCGTCCATAGTTCATCAGGTTCTCTGTCTATCAGATCTAGTCCCTTAAATCTATTTCTCATTTCCACTGTATAGTCATAAGGGATTTGATTTAGGTCATACCTGAATGGTCTAGTGGTTTTCCCTACTTTCTTCAGTTTAAGTCTGAATTTGGCAATAAGGAGTTCATGATCTGAGCCACAGTCAGCTCCCAGTCTTGTTTTTGCTGACTGTATAGAGCTTCTCCATCTTTTGCTGCAGAGAATATAATCAGTCTGATTTCGGTGTTGACCATATGGTGATGTCCATGTGTAGAGTCTTCTCTTGTGTTGTTGGAAGAGGGCGTTTGCTATGACCAGTGCGTTCTCTTGGCAAAACTCTATTAGCCTTTTACAAAGTCCTCCAAAAATAGAAGGAAGGGAACACTTTCTAAACTATTCTAAAATCAGACAAATATCTCAGTCACAAATACAGAGACTGGAAATTCTAATCAGGGCAATCAGACAAGAAAAAGAAATATGATGCCTTGAGATTGAAAAGGAAGAAATAAAATTGTGTGTATTTGTAGATTACATGCTCCTGTATACAGAAAATCCTAAGAAATCCACACACACAAAAAATTTATTAGAACCAATAAATGAGTTCAGCAAGGTTTCCGGGCATAAGATCAATACACAAAAAGCAACTGTATTTCTACACAATTTCAATAAGCAATCTGAAAATAAAATTAAGAAAACAATTTTATTTATAAAGGTGTCAAAGAATAAAATACTTAAGGAATGATCTTAACAAAAAAGGTGTAAGATGTACACATTGAAAAAGTATAAAACATCACTGAAAAAAATTAAAGAATACCTAAATAAATAAAAAGATATTGCATGTTCTTGAATTGGAAGACTTGATACTATTAAGATAGCAATACTTCCCAAATTAATTCAACACTATCCTTACCAAAGTCTCAGCTAGCTTTTTAAAATTTTTATTTATTTTCATTGGAGGATAATTACTTTACAATATTGTGACAGTTTTTGCCACGTATCAACATGAATTAGCCATAGGCACACATGCCGCCCTCCATCTTGAACCCCCCTCCATCCTCCCTTCCCACTCTGTCCCTCCAGGTCGTCACAGAACACCTCAGCTGGCTTTTTTGCGGATACTAACAAGCTGATCCCCAAATCTGTATGTAAATACTCATCATAGCTAAACATTTTGAAAATGTGTAACAAAGTTGGAGGACTCATAATTTCCAATTTCAAAGCTACAGTATTTACCACAATGCTATAGTAATGAAGACTGCATGGAACTGGTGTAAGGATAAACAGATCAAAGAAATAGAATAAAGAACCCAGAAATAAACCTAAACAATCATGAATAGTTGATTTTGACAAGAGTGCCAATCATTCATGGGGGAGAGGGGGCAGCGGGGGAAAATAAGCTTTTCAACAAATGGTGCTCAAACAGTTGGATACACACATTTAAAAGAATGGAGTTGGATCCCATCTCACACTATATGCAAAACTTAACTTAAAATGAATCAAAGATCTAGAACACCTAGAAGAAAACATGAGACTAAATCTTCATGATCATGAAGTAACAGTTTCCTAGATATACCAGAAGTATAAGCAACTAAAGAAAAAAACAGGTAAATTGGACTTCATCAAAATTAAAATATTTTTTTGTCAAAGGACACTATCAAGAAATGAAAAGATAAACCACAAGATGGGAGAAAATATTTACAAACTATATATCCGTAAAGGATCTAGTTTCCAGAATACATAAAGAACTCTTATAATAGTTAGACAATAAAAGACAATCTAATTAATAAATGAACAAAGAATTTGAATAGACATTTCTTCAAAGAACATATGCAAATGACCAATAAGTTCATGAAACGATGCTCAATATCTTTAGTCATTATAGAGATACAAATCAAAACCACAAGATGCCACTTCATAATCACTAGATGGTTATAATAAAAAAGACACACAATAATAAGTGTTGCTGAGGATGTGGAAAAATTGGAACATTCATACTTTGCTGCGAGGAGTATAAATAGTGCAGCCACTCTAGAAAATAATTCAGCAGTTCCTCAAGAAGTTAAACATAGAGTTACCAAATGACCCTGCAATTCCACCCCTAGGCATACATACCCAAGAGAACTGAAAATATATGTTCACACAAAAACCTGTATGTAAATGTTCAGAACAGAATTATTTATAATAGCCCAAAAGTAGAAACAATACAGATGCCCATCAACTGATGAAAGATTAAACAAAATGTGATCTACAATGGATTATTATTCAATCATAAAAAGGAATGAAGTACTGACACATTTCTACAACATAAATGAAACTGGAAAGAAGCCAGTCACAAAAGGTCACAGATTGTATAATTCCATTTATATGAAATGTCCAGAATAGGCAAATCCAAAGTGACAAAAGATCAATTAGTGGTTGCTTAGAGGAGGAAAGGAGATCGGAAGTAACTGCTGGGGGGGGGGGGGTGGTTCTTTTGGGGATAATGAAAAAAATCCTGGAATTAGCAATGGTGGTTGGATAACCTTCTGAATATATTAAAAACCAATCAATTGTATTGGTTAAATACAATTTAAAAAATGAATTTCGTGACATGTGATGTGTGAATTAAACCTCAAGTTTTAAAAAAAATCTGAATCTAGAGTGTAGCAAGATGTATCAAATGAACTGTATGTTCTGGAGTATATCTGCTGTGTTACATGCACATAGGGAGGGTAAGGTGGAAGAAGACAGGTAGAAGTCTATCACTTTAAAAATGAACAAAATTAATAGTTTTTCCCCCTCAGGCAGAAAAATTCTTAGGCACCTATGACAAAGAGTTGAGTGACTATTTCCAGAACTGATGTAGACTTCTTGAAAAATGAAATCACTGGTGCTTACATATGCCACTGGTGGTTTTAAGACTAAAAAGGCAAGGTGATTTGATACCTAGATCACACTTTTTAATTAAGCAAGCAAAAGTCAGGGCACAGTTATGTTTAATTTTAAATCTGTACCCCTCCCCAGTCAGGCCCTCTAGCCAAAGAGGAGCTGTGACATTTTCCACTGTCCTAGTTAGCATGGTCTTCAGAGCTGAGAGAAAAAAATCATGTCACCAAAAAAAAAAAAAGAGAGAGAGAGGAAGTTAAAAAAAGACTTTATATTTTAAAAGTCTCTACTTTTATTTAAAAAAAATTTTTAAATAGTTTTGTGCTTTTACTACAGAGAAAATAGATACCATTTCAGGATAGCAGTTACCTCCAGAGAGGAAGAGAAGGGAAAGCAATGAGACCAGAGAAGTAGATGGTGGAGGCCTCTAACTTTAACATTACGTTTTTATAAAGACATAGAGAAAGCTGCAGCATCTCTATTTATTTAATTTTAGTGACTGGTATACACGCATCTGTTATTTTAATTTCTAAACTTTTCAATTTTTGAAATGTTTCAAAATTTTAAAAGTATTTTTAAGTGATTTGAAATTAAAACATGACATATGTATTACTGTAATATTTTCTCAACCTGAACACATTTTATACTTAATTTTATTTTTAAAAAAATTTCTGGTTGTAGTTAATAATAACTAAGTACTGCTATCAGCTGGCAGAAAGTCCTTAGAAATACATTCGGTCAGTCGTGAAACATTTACTCAGGACCCACATGGCACCAGGTGCCAAGTGCTATAAAAGTTGCTCATAAGACAAAGTTAATAAGACACAGTCTCTGTTCTCAAAAAGCTCTCATCCTAGTGGATAATTCAGATAGATGAATGCATGATACCAATACAATTTAGAAAATGCTACGAGAGATATATGCATGGGAGGCATGGATTCAGAGAAGGAAGTGAAAAAGCAAAATCCATCATGTACACTCCCAATTCTCCCCAATGAGTTAACAAACACCAGATACATCAACCCTGGGTTGGGGAGAGGGTGTAGGGAGACAGCAAAAAAGTGTTTATTCTATCTAACATAATGACACAGTTTGCTCAAGTTGCAAAGAATCTGCCTGCCAATGCAGGAGATGCAAGAGACGTGGGTTCAGTCCCTCAGTTGGGAAGATTCCCCTGGAGAAGAAAATGGCAACCCACTCAAGTATTTCTTGCCTGGAAAATTCCATGGACAGTGGAGCCTGGAGGGCTATAGTCCATGGGGTCACAAAGAGTCAGACACGACTGAGCACACATACGCTACATTACAAACAAAAACACAGCATAATGACACAACCCACTGAATGTGGGCTACAACTATAATTTTCCCCCCTGTAATTTTTTAAAGCTTTAATTTTACATGTTTATTTTAATCAAATGCATTTAGCCAGCTGTAAAATTTCTGCATACTTATACCAAGGAAACGTTTGCAGCTAACATGTATTTTTCACTACATAGAAAGCATTGTGCATGGATTATTTCATTAAATCACCATAACATATCTGGGACACAGGTGCTGTCAGTATGCCCATTTTACAGATGAGAAGACTGAACCTCAGAGAAACTAGAAAACGTGTCCAAGTTTGCAGTTCCACTTATACAGAGTCCTGAACCATCTGTCCATGCTACATCAATGTTACTTACATAAAGGAGAAATTAAAGATCTATGGAACCCACTATTAGCACAGAGAGTATTTTCATCATGATGCTTGGAATTCCATCCAAATTTTAAAATGAAAAAAAAGTCCTTGAAATTTTTTGTCTTCTTATATCTTAGAAACAGAGTGCTTGCTTATATATTTAATCTTTAGCTCTGTAAGTGTGCAAAGGGAAACAAACCTAAAAGCATTCATTTTTTGTGATCATTAACTAGGTTTGGTTCTGGTCAATTGAAATAAATGGTCTGCCCAGGGGAATTCCCTGGTGGTCCATTGGTTAAGAATTGGGCTTTCACTGCTGTGGACTCAGGTTCCATCCCTGGTCAGGGAACTAAGATCCCACAAGCCATGCAGTGCAGCCAAATACACACACACACACACACACACACACACACACATCAGGGGAGAGTTGTTGTGATTCAGTCATGTCCAACTCTTTAAGACCCCATGAACTGCAGCACTCCAGGCTTCCCGTTCCTTTACTATCTCCCTGAGTTTGCTCAAACTCATGCCCATTGAGTCAGTGATGCCATCCAACTATCTCATCCTCTGCTACCCCTTTCTCCTCTTGCCCTCAATCAGGGGGGAGGGATGGGCTGAACTGGGAAGTTGGGATTGACATATGTACACTATTGATACTATGTATAGATTACTAATAAGAAGCTACTGTATAGCTCAGGGAATCCTGCTCAGTGTTCCCTGGTGACCTAAATAGGAAGGAAATCCAAGAAAAAGAAGGGATATATGTTTATGTATAGCTTACTCACTGGAAAAGTCCCTGATGCTGGAAAATATTGAGGGCAGAGGGAGAAGAGGGCATCAGAGGATGAGATGGCCGGATGGCATCACTGATGCAATGGACATGAACTTGGGCAAACCTTGGGAGATGGTGAAGGACAGGGAGGCCTCCTGTGCTGCAGTCTATGGGGTCGCAGAGTCTGAACAACAACGTAGCTGATTCCTTTGCTGTCCTGCAGAAACTAACACAGCCTTGTAAAGCAACTATCCTCCAATAAAAATTAAATTTTTAACAATTAATCTGCGCAGGCTTCTCAACAGGCTGATGGTTGATGTTACGAAAGAGTCCTTACTGAGACCTACAGGCTGCTTTCTAAAGAAAACTCACAAGGACATCATTCCTCAGTGGCGTCTGGACTACGGGGACACAGTGCCATTGACAACCAGCAGGGTGCTAGAAACAAACAAAAAGAAAAGGCATGTAGAGTTTAACAGAGCTCTTCCACTGAAGACTCTTATCAGCACCTCCATGTTCCCAAGGCCGCGGGGATTTGCCGCAGACTCACCAAACAACAAGAACACAAGCACATCAAACAGAAGAAAAACACACCAGAAGCCCCCCGGAGGCCAGGGAGATAACTACCTCCGAGCCGGAGTGCAGATGATGACGGTCCCAGCCGCTCTCGAACCTTGGGGGATGCCAGACTCCTGGGACCACAGGGACCGAAGTCTTGGGGCTGACAAGAGATGCAGAACTGTAGACATTTAGATGAAGCCTGAAAGAAAGGGCCAAGCTGCTATATTTTTTATTACTGTAATGGGTTTTAGTTCAGGTCCGGGCCAAGTGGGCTCCTGTGTTTCTTGGTGACCCAGCCACCTTCGAGCCACACACCCACAAGATCCCTTCCTATCCCGCCAAGTGTGGGAACAAATTGGGTTGATTCTCCTCCAGAGAGATCTTGGTGATCACACAACAGGGGATGCCTCTCATACAAAGGCACTTCCTTGTATTCCAGCGACCTCTGATTCTACCTTTTGCTTCCCACCTCTGCACGCCTCCCTCAGACACTCGGCTACATGTAACATTGCTTTGTGGGCTCTCGCAACTTCTTCCATCCTCTAATAAAGAATGCTCTGACTGAGGCTGTGGGTCACAATGATGACAGGGACTGTCCTCAAAGAGGCCAGGCCAAGGATGAGGGGGCATCCAACTTCCTGACAATTCATTTCATTGGGAACAATGCATAAAGCAGCAATTCTCAGGGGGTGTCCTGAATTTGAAAACTTCGCTTCCCTCCCTTCTCTTTTTTAAGAACACAGATCAAACAAAAGGCTAAATTTTGCTAGAGTTTCAGAAAGCAACACTCCAATGGTGAATTACCTAAGCAAAATGACATATTTACTCACAGGGACGACTATGGAACTATAAAAAGGAAATCCAAAAAAAAAAAAAAAACCAAGGGATATATGTCTACGTATAGCTTACTCATTGGAAAAGTCCCTGATGCTGGGAAAGATTGAGGGCAGAAGGAGAGGAGGACATTAGAGGTTGAAATGACTGGATGGCATAAAAGCACTCTGTGTGAAAATGCATATAGCTTTGGGAATTAGGAATGGAACTAAATATTTAGTTTACATTCACTATTTAAAATGCTGAAACCTACCAGGGATAACTAAGATCACAGTCTAATCATAGTTTGTCTGATAAGGATACAATTCAGAAAATGATACTGTGTATGTTGAACAATCTCAGAGAAAATAGGGCCCCCAGGTTTGGAGTTTCTTAGAGAGCTCTTCTACAACAGCTTAGGAGCCCATGTGGTTGTGATATTTCCAGAATGAAGGACTAAGTCAATCCTGATGAAACTTTGAAAGATGCCACCAAGTCTAAATGTTTCAAAGCCAACACTTGAACTGCTAAATCATTCCCTCTGTTTTAAAGGAGTGATTATTTGATTGACAACAGGGCTGGAGAGAAATCCTTCAGCAGTAATGCATATGGGCACATCCTCTCCCTGATTACATATGAAAGAGGATGGGATGTGGGGGAAACCTCCTGATTCATTCAGACACACAAATCATCCAGAGGAGGGGTGTATCCCATTTTCTCTTGAACTCTAGTAGGAAATTTCCCATGCCATAATTGTATTTGTTATACTGCAGTGATCAAAGTCCATAAATTCCTCCATCTATCCTCATTCAGAGAAACCATATGGCATTACTAGGAGAGTCACATGTAAGGCTGGTTTGTTGTATACATGATTAAATATCCATGTGGTAAAGAACATTTGGAGAGCAAGAACATTTAAAAGAAGAGGCTAAAAGCATGAACTCTAAGAGATACGTGGATATATATTCTACTCCTGTAGGATCTAAAGTGATAGGTGTATACAGAAAACATAACGGCAGTATGATCATGAAGGGGAAGGAGGAGGGATTTCTGAAAACAAGTGGTTTCTCTCAGCAGCGGAGCACATAAAGCATGTGCGCTTAGCCGCTCTGTCTGACTCTTTGCCACTCCATAGACTGTAGCCCGCCAGGCTCTTCCGTCCATGGGATTCTCCAGGCAAGAATACTGGAGCGGGTTGCCATTTCCTCCTCCTGGGGATCTTCCCCACCCAGGGATTGAACCTGCGTCTTCAGCGTCTCTGGCATTGGCAGGTGGGCTCTTTACTACTGAGCCACTGAAGAAGCCCCACATAGGTCTTCATCAAATCTAGAAGGCAAATATGGTCATTCAGAAGTCTATGGATTATCAGACAGTCCTATGATCTTGTGCTCTGTTTGGTAGCAAGGAAAATGATAACTACTTAGTGAAAAGCAATGAGGTAGCTTTCTTCTTTCTATCAGATTAGTGAAGATAAAAAAGTTTGATGACGCTCAGAATCTGTGTGGATACAAAGAAATAGATACTTCTGTAGTAAGTAATTTTTTGAAAATGCTATTCAATCATATTTATGAAATTTTAAAATTTGCATAAACAATGGCCCCCACATGGTTAGGCACAAGATATAAAAATATATATACACCTGTGAGCAGTCATTGTAGCATTTTTTATTCTAGCAAAACATAGACTAAATCTGAATATATAATAGTAGAGGAATGACTAAATGTATTAGAATAATCCATTCAATAGAAGCATATGCAGCCAGTAAGAAAAAGGTAAATCTACCAATTTTTGTGTCCAAAAATTTTTGAAATCATAAAATAAGAGTCTTCTTGTGAAAGTGAGGAAGGAAGGAAGGAAGGAAGAAGTAAGGGAGGGAAGGTGGGAGGGAGAAAGGAAAGAAAAAATTTAAAGCATAAAGCACATCTGATAAATGTTTGTTTAAAACAAACAATAGAAACAATGTAGAAAATTTCTGAAAATTTTCTTAAATTGTTTTCAACAAATTGCCCAAGAAGCAGTATTTGAAGAGAAAGATTTTTGTTTTTCATTTTATACCCTTCTATTCTATTTTTTTCTTTTAAATAAGCATGTAAACATATAATTTTTAAAAGCTAGCTTATAAAAAATCATCTGTAGCCTAAATTTTTTTTCTATGAAACTTTTATTGAAGTATGATTTATATACAGTAACATTCACTGTTTCTAGATGAACAATTCAATGATTTATGACAAATGTATACACTCATAGAACCACCATCGTAACTATGATATAGAGTATCTCCATCACCTCTAAATTTTGCTCTTACTCCTTTGCTACCAATCTCATAACTGGATCCCTTTCTCTCAGGGATTACTGTCCTGAGCTGCCTTTGACTATTGTCCAAAAACCACTGCCTCATACATTTCCTCTGGTTCTCTAGTTGTTTAAGGTGCATGTATATCTAACCCTTAACTCTATAATGACCTACACAAAGATTTAAATTTGTAAATAAGAGGAATACAGATAACACAAAAACTATCTGAGTAAATTTTACTTTTTATGAGACCTCAAAATCTTAGATTGCCTTCTGGTTATATTTCTATCAGTTATCGTGCACTGTAGTTCCACAGGATGAAATTGAATATATATAAAACTCTGAAAGTGAAAGTCACTCAGTCATGTCCAACTCCTTGCAACCACATGGACAGTCCATGGAATTCTCCAGGCCAGAATACTGGAGTGGGTTGTCTTTCCCTTCTACAGGGGATCTTCCCAACCCAGGGATCGAACCCAGGTCTCCCACACTGCAGGCGGATTTTTTACCAGCTGAGCCAAAGGTAAGCCCAAGAGTACTGGAGTAGGTAGCCTATCCCTTCTCCAGATCTTCCCAAACCAGGAATCAAACCGGGGTCTCCTCTGGGACAGACTATTACATGCTTTCTCCACCATCTCACTGTCATCCTGGGTGAAGCCAATACCTACAGACAGTTGCTGCAACTCTGTTTTCACAACACTTTAAAGTGTTGTTTATTTTCTGAGTACCTGTCAGATCCATCTTCTGAGCTTCTCTGCTTCTTTCTGCCTCCTGTTCAGATTTAACCAACAGGAGGCCTTGGCAGGAGATGCAAGAGTAGAAGAACACAGTGATCCCATCCTCACACAATCTTTTCTAACCAAGATTTTGCCAATAGTTGCATTCATCTGGTTATGGCCAGAGTTCTTAGGAACAGTACCTCTCCCGTGGCTGTACCACCAGCCAAATGTCACTCGCCTTGATTTTTCAGGCCCAGGGATGAAAATGGCTTGGCTTTCTGTCTCTTTTGTGTGTGTGTTAGTTGCTCCGTCGTGTCTGACTCTTTGCAACTCCATGGACAATAACCTGCCAGTCTCCTCTGTCCATGGAATTCTCCAGGCAAGAATACTGGAGTGGTTAGCCATTCCCTTCTCCAAGGGATCTTCCTGACCCAGCAATTGAACCTGGCTCTGCTCATTCCTAAATATATCACCATCCTTTGTTGGGGTTTTTTGTTTGTTTGTTTGTTTTACCAACTCACATCTCTGTAAACACTCCTTTTATTAAACTTTCTCTGGTAAATCCTTAGTGGTTTATTTCCTGCTGTGGCTTCCACAACCCCAGCCCATACTATTAATGCTTCACCTTTGCCATCATAGTTTCAATGAGTTAGACAAGGCTGTGGTCTATGTGATCAGATTGGTTAGTTTTCTGGGATTGTGGGTTTCAGTCTGCCTGCCCTCTGATGGAGAAGGGTAAGAGGCTTATGGAAGCTTCCTGATGGGAGAGGCTGACTGAGGGGGAAATTGGGTCTTGATCTGACGGGCGGGGCCGTGCTCAGTAAATCTTTAACCCTATTTTCTGTTGATGGGCGTGGCTCTGTTCCCTCTCTGTTGTTTGACCTGAGGCCAAACTATGGTGGAGGTAATGAAGATAATGGTGACCTCCTTCAAAAGGTCCCATGCAGGTACTGCTATACTGAGTGCCCCCAAACTCCAGCAGGCCACTGCCGACCCACGCCTCCACCAGAGACTCTTGGACAGTCACAGGCAAGTCTGGCTCAGTCTCTTGTGGGGTCACTGCTCCTTTCTCCTGGGTCCTGGTGCATGCAAGTTTAGGTTTGTGCCCTCTAAGAGTCTGTTTCCCCAGTCCTGTGTAAGTTCTGACAGCTCTACATTGAGGTCAATGGTGACCTCCTCCAAGAGGGCTTATGTCACACCCATGTCTGCTGCACCCAGAGCCCCTACCCATGTGGCAGTCCGCTGCTGACCTGTACCCCCACAGGAGACATCGAAAAACAGTTCTGTCTCAGTCTCTGTGGGGTCTCTGGGTCCTGGTGCACATAAGGTTTGTTTGAGCTCTCTGAGCATCTCTGGCAGGAATGAGGTTTGATTGTAAATGTGAATTCGCCCCCTCTACGGTCCTGCTGGGGCTTCTGCTTTGCCCTTGGATGTGGGGTATCTCCTCACAGGCACTCCAGCACCATTCAGCTGCCACTCCAGGCAAAGGCTAATAGAGTTTTGTCATGAGAATGCGCTGGTCATAGCAAACACCCTCTTCCAACAACACAAGAGACGACTCTACACATGGACATCATCAGATGGTCAATACGGAAATCAGATTGATTATATTCTTTGCAGCCAAAGATGGAGAAGCTCTATAAAGTCAGAAAAAAAAAGACCAGGAGATGACTGTGGTTCAGATTATGATTCCTTCTTGCCAAATTCAGACTAAAATTGAATAAAGTAGGGAAAGCCACTAGACCATTCAGGTATGACTTAAATAAAATACCTTATAATTATACAGTGGAATTGAGAAATAGATTCAAGGGATTAGATCTGATAGACAGAGTGCCTGAAGAACTATGGATGGAGGTTCGTGACATTGTACAGGAGGCAGGGATCAAGACCATCCCCAAGAAAAAGAAATGCAAAAAGGCAAAAATGACTGTCTGAGGAAGCCTTACAGATAGCTGTGAAAAGAAGAGAAACAAAAAGCAAGGGAGAAAAGGAAAGATATTCCCATTTGAATGCAGAGTTCCAAAGAATAGCAAGGAGAGATAAGAAAGCCTTCCTCAGTGATCAGTGCAAAGAAATAGAGGAAAACAATAGAATGGGAAAGACTAGAGGTCTCTTCAAAAAAAATTAGAGATACCAAGGGAACACTTCATGCATAAATGGGCACAATAAACGACAGAAATGGCATGAACCTAACAGAAGCAGAAGATACTAAGAAGATGTGGCAAGAATACACAGAAGAACTGTACAAAAAAGACCTTTATGACCCAGATAATCACGACGGTGTGATCACTCACCTAGAGCCAGACATCCAGGAATGCAAAGTCAAGTGGGCTTTAGGAAACATCACTAAGAACAAAGCTAGTGGAGGTGGCGGAATTCCAGTTGAGCTATTTCAAATCCTAAAAGATGATGCTGTGAAAGTGCTGCACTCAATATGCCAGCAAATCTGGAAAAATCAGGAGTGGCCACAGGACTGGAAAAGGTCAGTTTTCATTACAGTCCTAAAGAAAGACATGCCAAATAATGTTCAAACTACCACACAATTGCACTCATCTGACATGCTAGCAAAGTAATGCTTAAAATCCTCCAAGCCGGGCTTCAACAGTATGTGAACTATGAACTTCCAGATGTTCAAGCTGGATTTAGAAAAGGCAAAGGAACCAGAGATCAAATTGCCAACATCTGCTGGATCATCAAAAAAGCAAGAGAGTTCCAGAAAACATCTATTTCTGCTTTATTGACTATGCCAAAGCCTTTGGCTGTGTGGATCACAATAAACTGTGGGAAATTCTTAAAGAGATGGGAATACCAGACCACCTGACCTGCCTCCTGAGAAATCTGTATGCAGGTCAGGAAGCAACAGTTAGAACTGGACATGGAACAGCAGACTGGTTCCACATAGGGAAAGGAGTACTTCAAGACTGTATATTGTCTCCCTGCTTATTTAACGTATATGCCAGAGTACATCATGAGAATCGCTGGGCTGGATGAAGCACAAGCCAGAATCAAGATTGCCAGGAGATATATCAACAACCTCAGATATGCAGATGACACCACCCTTATGGCAGAAAGTGAAGAAGAACTAAAGAGCCTCTTGATGAAAGTGAAAGAGGAGAGTGAAAAAGTTGGCTTAAAGCTTAACATTCAGAAAACTAAGATCATGGCGTCTGGTCTCATCACTTCATGGCAATGAGATGGGGAAACAATGGAAACAGTGAGAGACATTATTTTGGGGGGCTCCAAAATCACTGCAGATGGTGACTGCAGCCATGAAATTAAAAGACGTTTGCTCCTTCGAAGAAAAGTTATGACAAATATAGACAGCATATTAAAAAGCAGAGACATTACTTTGCCAACAAAGGTCCATCTAGTCAAAGCTATGGTTTTTCCAGTGGTCATGTATGGATGTGAGAGTTGGACTATAAAGAAAGCTGAACACAGAAGAATTGATGCTTTTGAACTGTGGTTTTGAAGACTCTTGAGAGTCCTTTGGACTCCAAGGAGATCCAACCAGTCCATCCTAAAGGAGATCAGTCCTGAATATTCATTGGAAGGACTGAGGCTGAAGCTGAAACTCCAATACTTTGGCCACCTGATGCGAAGAATTGACTCATTTGAAAAGACCCTGATGCTGGGAAAGATAGAAGGCGGGAGGAGAAGGGGACGACAGAGGATGAGATGATTGGATGGCATCACCAGCTCAGTGAACATGAGTTTGAGTAAACTCTGGGAGTTGGTGATAGACAGGGAGTCCTGGCTTGCTGCAGTCCATGGGGTCACAAAGAGTCAAACACAACTGAGCGACTGAACTGAACTGAATGAAATTTGCCATCATAAACTCACTATTTCCGTCTTTGCCCACAAATTCTTGTCCTTTTGGTTCTCTGTTTCTGTGACTCAAGCTGTCCTTTCTTCATTCCTGCTCCTGATCCCTCCCTCTCCTGCTTTTCCCCATCTTTCAGCCTCTTTCTGGATTTACTTTCTTCCCTATTCAGTCTAGACTCAATAGTCCTTCATTTCACTCATCTTATGTTCCCCCTTTTATAATAGTTCTCTTCATTTCCAAGAGTGCTGACTCAGCTTAATGTTCAAGTTTCTTAAATACCATGGATCTTTCTTTATCTACAAATCAAGAGTTGGATAACATAATCTCTAAATAGAATAATCTAAGTAGGGCTTCCCTGGTGGTTCAGATGGTAAAGAATCCACCTGCAATGCGGGAGTCCCAGGTTTGAGCCCTGGGTCGAGAAGATCCCCTGGAGAAGGGAATGGCTACCCACTCCAGTATTCTTGCCTGGAGAATGCCATGGACAGAGGGAGCCTGAGGGCTACAGTCCATGCGGTCACACAGAGTTGGACACTATTGAGCAAATAACAAGTAGGATAATCACTGTCCCTATCCAGGTTGCTTTTGAGGATGAAAAGGGGGAGTTATTCATTATCACATCAGGACACAATTGAGCAAGTGACCATCTATCACTATAACCTGTTCCCACTCCGGAATATATGATTATATTACATACATTAAAACCGGAATATAGATCTCCATTTCTTCTGAAGTCACGAGCTTGACGTTTAGAATACGTTCTGTTTAGTGAATACAACCAAACATTTAGAAAAAATAAAGATAAGAAAAAGAAATCAAAGGCCGAGAGGTAAGGATTGTGAAGTGTGAAGACAGTGCAAGAAGAAAAGACCCACAAAAGCATGCCTCCTTTCAGATCTCAGGCTTACCAGACGGTTAGCCTCAAGGAAAAGCCCTGCTTTTTCAAATAAGCAAGTGGAAGTGAGCGCACAGAATAACCTACACATTTGGGTAAAAATCAAATGCCTTCTTGCCTACTTGTCTCTTCTCTTCCATTTTCAGTTTTCTCTTTCAAACCACACAGAAGCTGATGCTCTGCCCCATGGCCTGCCTCCCATCCCACAACACAAAGGCTCTTCCGACTGAATAGCCATGGTCGCCATGGCAGCTGGGGGTCATAAACTCCTGAGCTGTGGGTCTTGGCACAGTTCCATGCATTATCTGCATCCTGGTGCAGATTAGTCTCTTTATCTAATTAGTAGCCTTACAAATAGCCACCTGCCCCAGAGCTTAACCATTAAAGATGCAATGTTGCTGAATAGCTGGAGACAAGGAGTGAGGATAACAGAAAACTGAAAGCTGATCTTAGCGAGGTCCTTCTCTCCTGGCTACAGACACCTGCAAGCCCTGGCCCACCCACATAGCAGAAGTTCAAAAACAGGCAGAGAACAAATCGCTTCTGTGTTCTTTTCACTGCTCACCTTGAGCGTCTCTTGATCCACCAGCCTCCCAGGAACTGTCTATAGACATGCTTGACCATTCCTGCTCAGAGGCCCAGCCATTCCCTGTCTCAGAGTCTTCTACCTGAAGCATCTATCCTGGTCACTGTTTCTAGAACTTGACCAATTGCTCTGGCCTGCTGTATCCAAACACTGGTCCGGATACTTCAGAGCTATCTCCCGATTCACCTGAAAGGCTGTATCCTTTCTCATTTGTTTAAGTGCTAAAAATTCCTTGTGCTAATGAAACGTACTCCAAACCCATATTATCCAGTTTGTCAGGTTCATCTTTTTCCGTCCCAGTAAAGACAAAGTTATTTTTTTGCCATTTACTATATAGAAGTAAATATCTATAAAATAATAAATAAAGAAGCAAACTTTTTTGCTTCTTTATTATCAGAAACAAATATCTTCCTACCTTCATTCTATAAATAATAATAAATCTAAACTGTTATAAAAAAGTGAGACCAATGCATTCTGAAAGTGTATAATGTAGTCAATCTAACATTTGCATCCTAGGCTGAATTTTAGAAATGCTATCAAGTGCTTGGGATGGACAGGGGAAGAGAGATGACAAAGGAGTCCAGTTACTACTTTATAGTTGATGCTGTGGTGTCACATTTGAGTGTTTCTATCTATTACAAAGGAAAAGAGAATTCTAATCAGTTTATTCACCATGAGCTTCTGGAATTAAAACAGACTTAAAGCTCACCCAATAGTCTATTTTATTCTGGGGAATATTTATTCCAGATGTGCAGAGCAAGAACTTGCCTCACTATACTTTTATTGTCATGTAATGATTTCAGACTTTCTTGCTTTTTATTATTGTGCTATGTGTTTATGAGAATATATACCCAATAGAAACTATTAAACTAGGAAATGATTATTATGCGAGCAACAGTCAGTCAAATATGAAAACTATAGCAGAAAACTTCCAGTAGAAAATCTTCACCAAGTCTTTTTATCTATTCTTTTGTTTTACTATCAGATAAGTCACTCCAGTTTGAAATGATATCAAGCAACAGGGTTTCTTATACTTCCTGAGACATGCTATTCCAGAGCCTAGGCAGCTCTGACTGATATCTTGACATTCAGGTCTAGTCTCCTTTCCTGCAGTTTCCATTGTTGCTATTTATTAATTTATATTTTTAAATAAAATACCTTCAGAGTCTCTGAAAAGAAGTCAGTGTTTTGAATCTGTGCGAGCAACAATGAAACCAGGCCCACACTCCCTCCATGCCCACGATGACCACCCCTTAGACCATTCCAGGAACAACCAATTTAAATAGCTATGCCCCGAACCAAAGCCAAAAGGCCATTATTTAGGTTTCTTCTGAGAAAGGGAGAAACAACACACTTAAAAATAAAGCTATCTTCGTAAAAGCTTTTCACTTCTCTTCTCCAATCTTCTTTTTTTATTTTTCACGTTTACTTTCCCAGATTTTATTTTATATTTTTTAATCATTTAAAAAAATTGAAGAGTAGTAAATTTACAATGGGGTGTTCACTTCAGGTGTATAGCAAAGCGATTTAGATGTATCTGTATACTTATATCTATTCTTTCCAGATTCTTTCTCCAATCTTCTTAAGTAAGGGTTGCCAAGCAATCACCAGTGAACTCAACATAGATTGAAATATTCTTATGTGTATTTGTCTTTTTGGCCACTTCTAATCATTCTTACCTGGTATTCATGTAATCTTATTAAAGAACAGCATTCAGTACTTATGAAGGTGATGTCTTCCTGGTACATAAATGCCTATTCAAGGTCTAATTTCTCTCCAGACTTTAAATTCCATGGGGGCAGAGACAGTTCATTCGTTAATCACCATTCCATCCCTGTGAAAAGATGTTTATAACAAGAGGAAAGTGTGCCATGACCTCTTTATTATTTAGGAACTATGAAGAAGAGTGAGTTAAAATTCTTTGGCTTTTGAGAATTACAAAGTATCAGTCATATTCTTAGTAACTTCTTAATAATATAAACCAATTTATCATCAATTAATAAGCAAAAGCAATGTCTGGGTTTCAAACAACAATGGAAAAGATATGTTTGCAGAATCTATGACTTCAAAAATTAAAAAAAAAACAATTCCAAACAACCATTGTGTTGAAAGAATACCCCATTTAAAATCTGTTGAGTTACCTGCTCACTCTTATGTGGGAGCCTGGATGAGAGGGGGTTTTGGGGGGAGAATGGATTACGTGTGTCTGTATGGTTGAGTCCCTTTGCTATCCACCTGAAGCTATCACAACATTGTTAATTTGTTATATTCCAATTTAAAATACAAAGATTAAAAAAAATAAAATCTGTTGAGTTAGTCAAAGAAAGCTGTGTAAGCCTAAACTACATCTTTCAGAAACACCTGAGATAATCTGTAATTTCTCACATCCATGGTTTCTGGGATCTAACTTTTGACTTAAACTTCCCAACTTGACAAATTTATAATTATAATTAATGAATACAAAATCTTTTTTTTTCTCCAGACCATCTTGTCCTCCTCTACAAATCCCACAGAGGAAATAGTAGAGAGGGCAGGAATGCAAAAGAGGCCTGTGGTTTGGAACTGGCCCAAGCCAAACTGAATTTTTCCTAATATACATTAAACTGTCAGTAAAGAGCACCACGACTCAGAACTTGAACCAAGGGAAAACCCCACAGCCCTCTGAAGTCACAAGTTCTGTGAGCTGTTTTAGAGAGAGGGCACACAACCAGGGATTATTCACGTATTTAAAATGTGTCCTTCCAAGTTCCCTAACCCGGGTTAAGTGGGCATTCCTCTGAGCAGCACATCTTTGAGAGCACTTGCTGGGTCTGTGGCTTCCCAGGTGACACTAGTGGTAAAGGATCTACCTGCCAATGCAGGAAGACGTAAGAGATGCGGGTTTGATCCCTAGGTCAGGAAGATCCTCTAGAGGAGGAAATGGCAGCCCATTCCAGTATTCTTGCCTGGGAAGTCCCAAAGACAGGTGAGCCTGGCGGACTACAGTTCATGGGGTCGCAAGGAGCTGGCCATGACTGAAGAGACTCAGCACACACGCAGGCATGCTGGGTCTGTAGAATCTCATATCTGCTCTGAGACTTGCAGGATAGGGTCCCACCTTCACTTTAAAAGAAGGTCTCAGCAAGTGCTCAGGGCTGGTGCACTGGGAAGACCCAGAGGGATGGGGTGGGGAGGGAGGTGGGAGGGGGGATAGGGATGGGGAACACATGTAAATCCATGGCTGATTCATGTCAATGTATGGCAAAAACCACTACAATATTGTAAAGTAATTAGCCTCTAACTAATAAAAATAAATGGGAAAAAATAAATAAATAAAAGAAGGTCTCAGGAAATTGATATCTGAGGTCTGGAATTGCAGAATGGTCAGAACCTGAAGGTAAGCAGAGGACCCCAAGTTTTCCTGAAACATCCCATCTCAGAGACAGCCCAGCTAGCTGCGGAGGTCCCTGGCAGAGGTGTACAGAGATGGGAGAAAAGAGAATGAAGACAAAAACAGCTTCCAGCTCAAGATTGGCCCATTTCCCCTCATTCTGGGACGACTAATCGGGAAAACAAAGGGTAAGTGAGAATCATCTCCATTCATATGTTTATTAAACTCTTAAAGAGTAATTCTCTGTTGACTATATTGGTTTATTTATTTATATCTTATGAATACAAACTTAAGATGCATCATTGGCACAGATAATAAGGAATAGACAGAAGCACAGAGTTAACGTTTATCATCAGAATTCTTGTTTTGCTTAAGTAGCTTGTGAATATGAGCAACTTAACTTCCCTAAGAACCATTTCTCCATCTTCTGAATAAAACAGATGAGGCCAAAAGTTTCTGAGATTGCTTCCTGCTTTGCCCTGGTAATAAATTTTTATGAATGTTGCATGTAATCCAAGTAGAAAACATATGCAGTAAGTAATAGTTGGTAACAGTACAAGGGGAAATCATGTGGGAGGTGTGTCAGTGAGATTTGCTTCTCTTTTCCAGTCATCCCAGGGAAATCTATGGAAAAAAAGAATGTTCTAATGCATAAGAATGTCTGCTGAACTGAAGTGTACAAGCTTCACAGACGTGAGTTGTAGCCAAGGGGATAAAACTTAAGGATGGAGTAGAAGTGTTAAGGAATTTTCTTCTAGAAAACAGCAAGCGTAGGGGAAATATACATTAGTAAACTCACAAGAATCAGAGAGCTAAAGTGCTTTGAAATAGGATGTGAAGGCCCAGACATATTTGAGAAGATATGTTATAATCAAAATGAAGGAAGAGAAAGGTGACTTGAGTCCATCATGATGGATTTATAGAGAAGGCTTACGGTGGTGGCCATGAATCCAATGAGGATGAGGAAGGTAGTAATAATAGCTACCATTTATTGAATACTTACTAAGTATTAGAACTCTTTGCTAGGAAATTTATAAAGACCTTGTCTAATTTCTAGAACTCTAACAGATACTATGATATTCAACATGTAGATAAATAAATGAAGCCTCAGGAAAAGTGACTTCTCCAAGGGTAAACTCAGGCTTATCCATGCTATTTTCCATACATCATTACTTTTCGTCCATGAATAGGAAAGCCCTTCATCCAGGGCTTTGGGCCAAAGAATTGATGCTTTTGAACTGTGGTGTTGGAGAAGACTCTTGAGAGTCCCTTGGACTGCAAGAAGATCCAATAAGTTCATCCTAAAGGAGATCAGTCCTGGGTGTTCATTGGAAGGACTGACGTTGAAGCTGGAACTCCAATACTTTGGCCACTTGATGCGAAGAGCTGACTCATTTGAAAAGACCTTGATGCTGGGAAACATTGAGGGCAGGAGGAGAGGGGGACGACAGAGGATGAAATGGTTGGATGTCATCACCGACTCAATGGACATGGGTTTGGGCGGACTCCGGGAGTTGGTGATGGACAGGGAGGTCTGGCATGCTGTGATTCATGGGGTTGCAAAGAGTCGGACACGACTGAGCTACTGAACTGAAGAAGAATGTCAACCATTGATGGATCAGATGGAACTGTTTCTCCTTGAGCAAAAGGGCTGTGTCTTCCTTACCCACTTGTTCCCTCCACTTTGCCCAGGGTCTGGCCCAGAGATGCCCTTTCAATGACAGACTTGCTGCCTAGCTGCTGGGACTGGGGTCTCCTTCCAACTGTCAGCTCCATCCAGAATATTTCTTTAAGATGAAATGAAAACGGCATGTCCACTTTCATATACATTGATTTGCAATCTCAACCTCTGTTTGGTCAACTGAAGGAAAATATTTTCTACAACTGAATAGCTAAATGACGTTGTTACTTCAAGATACTTTCCATGATTTCTTATAAAGACCTTGATCTATAGAAGATTTTCACTTAAAGTCTCTCCTCTAAGGACAGCCTTAAAATCTGAAATAGTTTTTTAAAATACAATGAATTTGTTTCTATTCAGAAAATGTTACAGGTTTTACCTTAGTTTGTTTTATCCAAAGTAGTTTTAAAAAAATTTATGTATACACAAAGTAGTTGGAATTGGAAGAAGGAAAAATCACTCTAAAGACTTTGTGCACCCTCATATCTGCTTTGTTCTCCCTGTTGAAACAGTGGCTGGTGATGCTTTTGCCATTTTTTTTTTCTTTCAGTATGTGGGATCTTAGTTCCCTGGCCAGGGATCAAACCTGCATTGGAAACACAGAATCTTAACCACTGGACTGCCCAGGAAGTCTGATGCTTTTATCATCTTATTCATCCTTACAATTCTGTCCAACTCTCCCTACCACAACCACACTATCACCCCCTACCATCTTCTATCCATTCAATATTCCTTTTCACCAATGGGCACTTTTGCTCCTGTCTCTGATACCAGGCTTTGAGAGAGGAAAAAAAAAATTGTATTTCTTTAACTCTGTATTCTCATTTAAAATCTCTCCCCTCTTCCTGTTGTTCTCACCCACTCACCACATCTCCAGCTCACCTCTGGCCCCTACACCTCCCCAGCCATTTCATCACTAACTTGGCCTGAGTCAGAGGAATGATTCATGGAATCATAAAACTCAGGGTGGAAGAGACCTTAAAGGTCAGCTAATTCAACCACCCAAGTAAGTGGAAAAACCAGCTCTTATTTTCATTCTTTCTCTCCTGACTTCCCAAACTCAATTGCAAACATCAGAACAATATCTCTAGTTGTTATGGAACTTCAGCTTTGTATATCCTTTTAACGAAGGATTTCCCTCTCTCTGAGAAAGCTTAGGTAGAGGCTTATCAATGGTACACAATGGATTACAGGTGTGGAAACCTACAGTCCTCTGAATATAGAGTTGGTTACTCTCTCAAAAAAGTGTTTTAAAGATGAGCATGTTTATTTCACTTACTTCATTTATTCCGTGGGACAACTGAATATTGGCCCCAGAAAATATGAATAGACTACTTGACAAAAAAGAGATATACAAATGGCCCATAAAAATAATAAAATATGATCCACCTAATTCATAGTAAAATAAATAAATGTCAATTAAAATTACAATGAGATTTTATTTCTCATCTATCATATGCAAAGATATAAAACAGGCACACTCATATATTGCTAATGGATATGTATAAAACCTGCATGGACAGGGATTTGCAATATCTAACAAAACTATATGTGTATCTACCTTAGGGCCCTGCAATACCACTTCTAAGAATTTACCCTGAAAATACACCTCCAAAAATATAAAAATATATTTGTAAAATATTATTCAGATTATTCATTGAAGTATTGTTTATAATGTTTAAATATTGGAAACAGCCTAAATGCCCATTTATAGGAAAACAGTTGAATAAACAATGGTGCATCCACACGATGAAGTAGTAGGCAGCTGTAAGAAAGAATGAATAAGATCCTTATGGAAACAATATGAAGTGCTCTCCAAGATACACTGTTAAAAGAAAAAGAAAAGCATGTCTATAGTAAGTTATTTTTGTGTAAGAAGAGAAATTTAGAAAATATACCTATATCTGGCCTATATGGGAAAAGAACCTAAAAGGAGTGGATATATGTATATGTATTACAGATCCACTTTGCTGTGCCCCTGAAACTAACACAACCTTGTAAATCAACTCTACCTCAATAAACTCTTTAGAAAAAGAAAAGATATATATATATATATATAGACTCATCACAGCTAAGTCACTATGTATACTCAGACATATAAGGAAATAAACAGATCAAATGTAAAAAAAAATGACAGAGAGAGCTCCTATATTATCTTTATTTTCTCCAACAATGCTTATGAACTACAGTTTTTAAATGGTAAACATAAACAGGTAAATATATACGAATTCAGAAAAGAAAAAAAAAGAAAATATACATATATCTACTCATCTGTATGTAAACACAGAATAAAATAGAAACCAATGATATTGGTGAAAATAATAAAAGGAATGGTAGGAAATTACAGCACTCTTTATATAATCCTGACTTATGGAATCATGTGAATGCTTCACACATTCAAGAAAACAAGGATGAAGGAAAAACTAAAATGGAATACAAGCAGAAACAAACAAATGAACCAAACTGGGGGACAGGGGAGAACACTAACTCAAGAAACTTTTAAGTGGAATAGCTGGACTAATACCTTCAGGCCAAAGACAAAAAATGTTAACAATTACTGAAGTCCAATTAGCAGGGGTTTCTTGTTATCACTGAAATATAGGTATGAAACTATACTTTCTTTTTATATGTTTATTTTTTTAATATTTAAACATTTATTTATCTATTTATTTAGCTGTGTTGGTTCTTAGTTGCAGCATGTGGGATCTAGTTCCCTGACCAGGGATCAAACCTTGGCCCCCTGCATTGGGAGCACCAAGTCTTAGCCACTGGACTACCAGGGGAGTCCTTGAAACTATTTTCTGAATATTTTAGGATGATGCAAAAAACTAAATCTATGGTGGTCAGTGGGAGCCTGATTCCTCACTGATAATGAAGAGTTACACATGTGGGAAGAAGGAAGGTCTAAATGATCCCTGTGACTTTCTGCAGCTCTCTCTACTGAGAGGGCCAAAAGGCAATACCTACTCTCCACTTGCAAAACAAAACTAGTCTGGGGCAGGGAAAGTACAACTTGAAACTGGAAAATCTTTTTGGGGCAGAAAATAAGGAAGTGCTCAAAGAATGGTGGGAGCATACCAGAAGGACAAAAAAGTTAGCTTGAAGAACGTCCCAGGAGTCAAACCCTGAAAATCTGAGCATCAAATGATGATAACAGTAACTTATTGTAACCCACTGAATAAAATAAAAATCTGTGAGTCTATACTGTTATTTATACATACATACATATAAAGAGAAAGCTCTTCTCTACAGTAGGAAATCAACTAATAAATATAGAAGAAATAATGGACTTGGAAAGTCACTATCAGCAACCATCATTGAAATAATTAACTCAGGCCAGAATCATTAACAGGTGCTAAACTAGTGTGCGTGAATTTAATGAGTAGCAAGAGTGTTTGAAAGAATGTGAAAATGTTAGTCTTTCAGTTAGGTCCAACTCTTTGAGACCCCATGGACTGTAGCTCACCAGGCTCCTCTGTCCATGGAATTCTTCAGGCAAGAATAGTGGAGTGGGTAGCCATTCTCCTCTCCACGGGATCTTCCCAACCCAGGGATTGAACCCAGGTCTCCTGCATTGCAGGCAGATTCTTTACCATCTCAGCCACCAGGGAAGCCCAGTAAGTGTTTAAGTTAAGCCCAGGAAGAGTCTTAAGTTTCTCCTGTAAATTTCTTCATTAACTACAATGAAAAAAGTAGCAACTTTTTGGTAAAGAAATCTGGCAGACACCTCTTAACCAAATGATCAGACATTATCATTAATGGCGCATATCAATATCACATGCCTCCTGGTATGATACCCTGGAAAGGAAACAGCATCACTACTGTGGAATTCCTGCTGAAAGTGCATACCCCAAATCTAATCATGAGACAACGTCAGCAAATTCAAATTGAGGAACATTCTAAAATGTAACTGGCCACACGTTTCAAAAATGTCAGTGTCATAAAATAAAAAGCAGTACTGAAGAACTGTTCCAGGAAAAAGGAGACGAAACTGTATGCAATGTGAGATTCAGCAGGGTTTTTTATTTGTTTGTTCTGCTGCTACTGTGTTTTCGCTAGTTTGTTTTCTATAAAGGTAATTACTTAGACAACTTGAAAAATCTGTATCTTAAATAATAGTGATGTAACAATGTTAACTTCCTGATTTTGATAATCACACTTAGTTATGTAAAAGATTGTCCCTGGGACTTCCCTGGTGGTCAGATGGCTAAGACTCTGTACTCCCAACACAGGAGGTGCAGGTTCGATCCCTTGTCAGGGAACTAATATCCTATAAGCCACAATTAAGACTCAGCGCAGCCAAATAAATAAACATTTTTTTAAATGTCCTTGATTTCAGGATACACAAATAATTAGAGGAAAGTGACCTCATGTCTGCAAATTTCGGTTTTTATCTTTTTGAGATTCTAAGTGAAGGATATAAGAGAATCCTTTGAAATCATCTTGCAACTTTTCTGTAAGTTTGAAATTACGTGAAAATAAAAATATATAAGAAGAAAACAATTATCTTCTTGAGGTTGATCCCCCCCATTACTTACAGAGCACTTATCACATGCTCTCTGCTCTACTTCATTTTGTGTTGCATTCTATGGGATCCACCCAGACATCCCAGTAACAAAATTGGGCAGATGGGCAGCCTGTTGATTCTCCTAGCTCTCAGATGTAAAAAGCAGACACAGCCCCACTTTTATTTAACATGTACCAAATCCATCCTTCATACACAGTAGTAGCTGTTACGGGTACATATGCTTCTCTCATTATGTCATCTACCAAAGGTGGCTGCAAGAATATGATGTGAGACATTTGGGCCAATTCCAGTCCTTTTCTATAAATCCATTCTAAAGCAGGAACCCTTAGACACCTATATAGTCGGTCTAAAGAAAACTAAGGGAGACTAAAATAGGAACATTTGCACTTTTTGAAAAGTATGTATACACTTGAAGAAGAGCTTGTCCACACTGTATTTAAAGCACTGTGAAAATGTGTATGACTCATTCATTCACTCAGAAGCCCTTCATGGAAAAACTAGTACTCCCCAAGTTTTACGGGTAAGTTCTACAGGTTTTAAAGCTAAAGGGAATGTTCCTCTTCTGGAACAGCATTTTCTGGAAAGAAGAACATGGTAAGTGCTAAAATTGAATTATATACTAAGTATTATGGAAACACAAAAGAGAGCATGATTAACCTCACAACAGTTGATATTAAATCACAGAAGCAAGAGTCAAAAAAACCATAAAAGACACCTAAGCTACCTACCTTTTCCAGATCAATATCCTAAATCTTGTCCATGGTATTCCTGACCCCTGAACATGGAAAGGGATGAGGTATCATGCCCACACCTTGAAACTGACAGGGAAAGAGAAGAAGTATCACACCTACACCTTGAAACTGACTCAGAGGCAGAGGAAGGGAAAAGATGAGGCACTGAGGCAGGGAGCTGACCAGAGTAGACCATCTCCTAGCCTTCTAGCTCCACCCATGCAGAGGGCCTCCACCTCATAGCTTTAAGATACACACTTGCCGCAAATTAATATTTCACTTGATAAAAAGATTTTGAAAATGAATCTAAACATTAATTTTAGCACATGATTTCTCACACTGATATGAATGTGTGTGTGTGTGTGTACGCTTCCAGATGGAATGTGTATGCACGCTTCCAGCTCTCAATATCTGACATCTAGGTACACAAAAAAATTTGAAGAGGCTGTGCTATTAATAACAATAGTTAGTTTATGTTAAAGGATAAATACTGCCGCAATGTTTATAAGAGTTAAATGCTGATACCACAACTTAAACATCCAGCAAATGGTTAAATAAATGCCACACTGAGCCACATTTTGAAGGGATATTTCTAAGAAGCTTGACTCATATGTGTTCGTCAAAAAGATTGTTCCAAATATGTTGTGAAATATACATACAATGTTATTATCATTACAATGCTAAAGAAGTATGAATTTCGATTTACAAATTCAGATATGCAGGAAATGTCATTTTTTTTAAAACAATGAACTTATTTTCTGTTTTAGCCTTATTTTTATGTGGTCATAGGAAATTAATTCCTGATATTGCAGTTGTGCTCCAGAAAGGTTTATTTAGGGTCAAAATAAGGGTAAAGAGACTTCTTGTCCTTGATTTTGTCCTCTTATCAGTACTGGTATCCTGGGGACTTCCTTATAGCTCAGATGGTAAAGAATCTGCCTTCAATGCAGGAAACCTGGGTTCAGTCCCTGGGTCAGGAAGATCTCCTGAAGAAGGAAATGGCCACCCACTGCAGTATTCTTGCCTGGAGAATCCCATGGACAGAGGAGCCTGGAGGGCTACAGTCCATGGGGTCGCAAAGAGTCAGACACGACTAAGCGATAACACACACACACTGGTATCCAGGGATCCATTCTTACCCTGTCCAGTCACCCATCTTAGGATTGTGCCAGTCACTTCTGCCTCCTCCCCTTCCCGAGTCTGGCTCTCCCAGCCACTTCCATGCCTTTCCCAAGGGTCATTCCATTCATGCTACACTGTAGGAAATTCTGAGAGAATGTCTAAAGTCCAGTGGGTCTAGACACATTCCACTGGCATTTCCTGGGGCCTTGACACCAGCCCTCCCGGAGGGATGACCAGGACAGCAGGCACGGCCTCTCCACCTTCAGATCTGCTAAACCTGCTTGAGTCCTGTCTCTCCACCACCACTTTCATCTGCCTTCAGGAGTCAGGGCAGAGGACCTTCTTTCCCAGGAACCCCTAAGAAAAGATACTGCAATACGGTTGTGCGGGACGAACACCACACAAAAGTACTTGCTTGAGTATGAGTAGGGATGAAATTTACAAAGTCAATGGCATGGGGCCAAGTTTGCTGGAAGAAGGAGGGGCTTGTGTCTTTCTATGAAGGTGTTGTCAGCCACCTAAGCAACTGCCCCTGGCAAGGATCTGCTCAACAAGGTACCTTATTATAATTCATTCCCCAAAATGTGGTCTTTTTCTAATTTTCAGAATGAATCTGTATAAGCTGCTGGAGACCCTTTCTTCCTCTCTAAATCACCCTCTTCTTCCAAGAGTTGATAGCTTTTTTATCTAGTCTTGAAAGCGCTAAGGCTTCTTTGGACTTATCACATATTCTCCCAAATCTCTTTTTATTCTGTTTCTTTTTCTATTCCCACAAGGGCTCAAAATGTGGAGATTCAAAAGTTATTGACTTCCTTTTTAAAATGCATTCAGTTGGGTCATCTTTTCCCTGAAGCAGTGAATACAAAATGTTCTAGTTTATGGAATGGGTGAAAGGCCAGGACCGCCAGGAAATACAGTGGGGGGAAAATTCTCCGTTAATATCTCAGAATGTCATCTTACCATTGCATGGGCATACACCGTTCTGGAAGGTTGCGCTTGTCTAAACTGTGAGCAGTAATTCTCCTCTGGAGTGAAATTGGGGGATGAGAGCTTTTTTTTTTTTTTTTTTTCTGCTATATAAATTTCTGCACTTGAATTGTTTTTATAAGAAGTTTGTATGCATTTTGCAAATTTTTTCCAAAGACCGACTTTTTTAAAACTGGGGGAAAAAAATGTTCCAGCGTACTTTTAGTGACGGTATGTAGAATGATAGCCTGTTTGCTCTCCCTTTTTGTAAGTTCTTTGTGCTATACTTACTTCTCTATAGTTGAGTTAAACTATTTTTAAATTCTGGATCATTGCATAAATGGTGACATTAGTGTGAGTTACAGAAAGGGCGGTGTTAACTGATGGAAACAATTCAGATTAAAATGTACATAACTGACATAATTTAATGTGATATAGCTTCCAGGTGGGGCCACAAAGGGTCCCATGACTGGAATTCTGATTTTGCATTTCCTTTTGCAGATGAGAAAGGGCCAACACTTAATAGATAACAAGAGTAATTCCCAAAAGGTGGCCCATACGAACAGAGTTGGGAGAGCCGGGACAAAGCCCCTGGCTCACTTTGGGTTACTTCTTTTCTTTAGTGACTATAGAGAGAACGGTGAGCAGAAGTGAATTTAAGGGGATAAAGTTTAAGCTTCAAGTACCTAATTTGCTTGGGCCCTTTCTAAGGCCCTGAGAGGGCCAAAGCATTGAGTTCACATGAGTACATGACTTTGTAAAATGTTCAAAGTAATATGCATATATTTTTTAATAGGCCACTGTCTCTTTCCACTCTAACTTTCCCTCCTATTAGGTAACACTGGATGGCCATGTGCCTTTGGAGGATATGATTAAGGGGTGGTTGATTCAGTTAGGGATACATACAGTTTCAGTACATTGTCATATGTAGATGGTTCACAGATACTTCCATGAAAGTCATCACCGCCATACAGGTATAGATTCTAATCCTCTTACAACCCATTGTGTCAACTCTCCTGGCCTCCTGACATAGAGGTACAGGACCAGGGGTTGATCCCTTCATAGCTCAGGTCTGATGCCATGTGATGGTAGAGTGATGAGGTTGAAATGTATGGAGCCAGAAGCTAATCTGTAGAAAATTCTTCAGATATCAAGTGTCTAATATTTTAACAGAAGATTTGGTTCTCATTAAAATCTAATCAAAAAGAGATGTTTTCTCTTATCAGGAATACATTTTAAAAAGCATTTAAATACAATTATCTTATTTTCCTGGGCTCCAAATTCACTGTGGATGGTGACTGCAGCCATGTAATTAAAAGATGCTTGCTCCTTGGAAGAAAAGCTATGACAAACCTAGACAACGTAGGAAAAAGCAGAGATATCACTTTGCTGACAAAGTCCATATAGTCAAAGCTATGGTTTTTCCAGTAGTCATGAACAGATGTGAGAGTCGCACCGTAAAGAAGGCTGGGCACCAAAGAATTGATGCTTTTGAACTGTGGTGTTGGAGAAGACCCTTGAGGGCTCCTTGGATTGCAAGGAGATCAAACCAGTCAATCCTAAAGGGAATCAAACCTGAATATTCATTGGAAGGACTGGGGCTGAAACTGAAGCTCCAATACATTGGCCACCTGATGCAAAGAGCTGACTAATTGGAAAAGACCCTGATGCTGGGAAAGATTATAAGCAGGAGGAGAAGGGGGCAACAAAGGATAAGATGGTTGGATGGCATCACTGACTCAATGGACATAAGTCTGAGCAAACTCCGGGAAATACTGAAAGACAGGAAAGCTTGGCGTGCTGAAGTTCATGGGATCACAAAGAGTAAGACATGACTTAGAGTCTGAACAATAACAACATACAATTATAAAAGGACCATATTTCTCACAGTTTACGATAATGGTGTGAGATAGAATTTATCAGAAATCTAGATTTAAACAAATCCTTAAATATATTAAAAATAGAGAGCAGGTTTGTCACAGTTCAACAGTATGGCAAAACGTTTTCCCAATTTTATGACAGTTGTAAAAATTTATGACATTACTAACAATGATGGTGCTAAAATTTTAACTAAGCAATAATTTTTTTAAAATATTCAATTAAGACTAAAATATCTTTCTTATCTCCCTACAGAACATAAAATTGATACTTAGTAAAGAAGCAAAGAGCATACAGTCAACACAGCATTTTTTTAAAAAGTAGTATAGAGAAGTGGCATATGGTTAATTTAAAAATTGCTCTTTCTATAGCTATGGAAGCAGTTACAACAGTTCCACACCAAGATGATGTCTACGGGAGGTTTCCAGCCCATCCCGACTTAAAATAAAGACCAATTATATTCTTCCCCTGGGGTCCCTAGATCAGGCATTCAGAGATTTTTACTCCCTGACAGGGAGGGCCGACATCCCTACTTAGCCTTGAAGCAATTACAGAAGATGGACCATCACCCCTCTGCTTCCCATAAGAATACGGGAGTAAAACTTCTGAGGGGGGAATGAAACAGGGGGGAAGGGGGCAGGGCAGAACCTTTGAAAGAATGAGATAAACTGAGGACACAACATGAACTCATTAGGACCAAATAAGTCTAAGATGGCGAGGAGTCGACTTCCACTAGACCCTGAACCTCAGTATAACACATCAGAGAGCTACATGACATACCCACAGGCACCATGACAGCTCCAAGGCCTACCATCAAAGACTGAAAAATGGGGCAGTGACCCAATTCCTGGAACTCCCTGCCCATTCCCCAAAATAGTTGGAATAATCCTTCCACTCATTAGCCTATGAAATTACTTCATATTTCAAGGCCACTTCTGCCTTCTGAGATGGCCTGGGGAGTATGTTTCTCTCTACATACATCCACTTATTACTTACAAAAAAAAAAAAAAAAAAGTTGCTCTTTCTAGATTTTTTTTTCTTTCTTTTTAGGTATTTGTGGCTTCATAGACTTTAATAAATTTGGAATTTGCATGTGTTTTTTAGAGATATTGAGTTGTTTATGCTTTGGAAAGCCATTAAACCCAGCTTCAGCCTGACAGGGAACATAATTTTAGATTTACTTTTGATGCTTGCCTCTAGAATTTGTTAATTCCTGCCTTTTCCTGACTTCCCATCCCACTTCCCCCTACTTCTTCAATCCCTCATTCCTCATTCTTGAAGGTAGCAGGCACAGAAGTCTTCCCTAGATACCTAGTCAACATTAATGGTTCTTTTCCGCAGTTTCCACAGCAGTCAATATTTGCCTCTTTCATCATACTTATCGGAATCTGCCCCAGAATAATTTATATGTCACATATATATTGAGGACCAATTAAATACTGGGTTCTGTGCTGGGTCTTAGTAGCTCCCTTGGCCTAGGTCTTGCCCAGGCCCCTGAATTTTAGAAGGCCCTCCAGCCACAACCCTCCACATGGGCTGGAGTCTGTGGGCCCAGCTGGGCATGTTCACTCACAGCCCCGGTCTACTTTCATAAATCACATACCTGGGACTCCAGAATTCTTCACTTAAATCTACACTGATCTACTTTTGCATGGGCCTTTTACCCATGCAAAAGCAGATTCTCTGGTTCTTCCTCCAGAGAGCTGATTTGCCTTTGGTATGCTCACTCCCAGAGCCAAGAAGTTGTTATTGCAATGGGGGAGAAGGTACAGAGCTTGAATATAAAGGGGGAGCGCCTCTGTTGTAAGGCGAAAAGACAGCAACAATCTAGGAGCTTCATTTCTATCAAACCCCAGACCCTACAAATGTCAGTTATGGGCCTGCTAAGACTGCAGTTGGATGTCTATGTCTTATTTTTATCCAAGAGGTTCCTAGACTTTTCTGCCTCTGTAATCTTTTAGTGTCTTTACAATTTTTTTCATGGCATAACTAGGACAAAAGAAATGTCTAATGGTTGTAGTCACTCGAGTAGAAACTTCTTTGGAAAAGATAGTGTTTCATTCATTATGGAAAATTTTATTTTCCAAAAATGACCACAATCCAGTTCCACATGCTTTTTTAGAAACTTAGCACTCTCAATGAGATACGAAGTCTAATATCCTTCTCCTTGAATTTGAAGGGACTGATGACACTCTTGTAATCAATGAAATGAAGCAGCAGTGATACCACCTGACTTTTAAGGCTAGTCATGAAAGGTGATATAGTGTCTACCTTGTTACCTTAAACTCTTGCTCTGAGCTGTCATGTAAGCAATCCAACTGCCTTGATACTTCCATGCTGTAAGGAAGTCCAACCTATCCCACTCAAAGAGACCACACTGACAGGCCCTAAAGCCCCTTGAAGGAAAACAGAGGCCTTAACTCCTCTAGCTCCCTTGCTCTTCCAACTCCAACCACTATCTGAGTGCAACCATATGAGACACCCAATGCTGAAACCACCCATCTAAGCCCCTTCCTGAATTCCTGCCCAAAGAACCTGTGGTCATAATACAATGACTTCTGTTATTTTAAACCATAAGTTTTGGAGTGATTTCTTAAATGACAGTGGTGACTGGAAAACTCTTTTTTTTTTTAATCACCTTGACAGCATAGTAGTTTGAATATTTTGGAAAGTTAATAAATGTTCATCAAATTGCATGGAAAAATGGAAAATCTCAAAGTACTAGTGATTAATCCAAATGTCAATAATGATTGACAAGAACAAAGTTACACATACATGTGCTGAAAATATAGAACTTAGGTTATATGTATTCTGATTTCATAGCAAATATAAGACACTAGGATTTGATTTTCTTAGACTTTTAATAAATCCGTAAATGGGTTAATTTCCTTGCCTTTTGTTTTCACGTCCTCACAACAAAGGGTAGGAAAATAATTCTACATACTCATTAGCAAGCTCACTATATCTTGAGGTCACTGTATGGGTCATGTATGCTGAATTATCAATTCCAATTAATTGAAGATTTTAATTAGTCAATTCAGATTAAGCAAGGTACTACTATAATTGGTGGGTTCCACAGGCAGCCATCTGTTCCCTTTGTATTAATATTATGTCCTATAGAGTCCATCAAGGAGAATTTTTCAAGTAGAAATCTTAACATGAGCAAAAGGTGAATGCTTAGGAAATGAAAGGGAAGAGCTGGAGAGAAAATAGACTAAAGACAAGACATGAAAGAAAAGAAAAGAAAAAGCCTAGAAAGAAAGGAAACAGTCCAATTATTTGCTATGTGAAGAGAATCAAACTGAATTTAACCTTAGACATCTGTTTCTGCCTGATATTTTTTTCCCCCACTGAAGTGGAGGGAGGTAATTAACATGCCATGTAGCTGCTTGCCTTGTATGCATTTCTAAGCATAATTCAGACTCTTATGAATCTGCCCTCTCAAAGAAATAGTTGATTATAGAAACAGAACAAAACCTCTTTGATCCCTCTTGTGATACAACTAGGTCATAAGAAGCAGAATTCCAAATGTATTCTGTTTTGGATGATTCCTCATGAAAAGTCTGACTTGGGGAAGTTTTGAAATGAACAGTGATGGAAACCAAGGCAGAATATAAAGCAAAAGACTTGTTGACATGAAAAAAACACCAGCTCTGCAAAGGTTACCTAAATGGACTTATTGCTGACATGCCTTTTTTTTTTCTAGCCTCCTTCATAACAGGGTTTTTAACCCCTAACAGACAATGCCTAAAAGGTGCAGTGATAAATATCAGGTGCATGTAATGATAGATGAATTGTGCCATGCAAAATCTCATAACATCTCGGGTACTTGTGGGGGGGGAAAGGACAACATTTGGGAGTTTCTCATAAACTTCAGCCTGTTTTTCTAGTGGTCTTGTTACCTAAAATACACAAAAGTATCTTTGTCTTCTAGTCAGAGGAAAATTATTGTGCCTCTCTAAAAGCAAAAAGTTAAACTATTTTGCAGAGAAACTAGTATTTTTTAACATTTCCCTGTAAAATAATATAATTAAGATAAGGCTATATATATCAATTAAGGTGGTTTTTCTCCCTTACAAAGAACAGACAACCTCTAATAAACTAGTTTAAAAACCAAAAGGGACTCACATAACAGTAAAGGTCAGAGTTAGGGCTGGCTTCAGGTGTAGCTCTGTCAGGAACATGATTCTTGTTTTTCTACAGTTTTCTTGGTTTTGCCCTTCTCCATAAGGTCAAGTTCAGCCTTCCCTCATGACTCCAAAACAAGTCTCCCAGAAAGGTTGTTTCACGTGCTCTCAGTCACATCTCTCAATCAGCTTGAGACTGAATTTCTGGTGCACAATAACAGTGACCTGGGGACTGCTGCACATGCATATACAAGCCTATAGCAAGCAACAGTCAGGGGATGTCCTGATTGGTCTATACCAAATCAGGTCCAACCCCTGTACTGCAAGCAATTCAGTCCCACCCAACTAAGGGCCACCGCACAATGAGGAGGGGTGGTTCTTCCAAGGAAAACCTGGGTACTTCAAGGAAGGAGAGAAAGGAGGTAGATAATCGATGTTCATTCACTACAGGTAGTTCCTATGAACTGTCACAGCAGCTCTGACATTTTCTGGGCAAATAGAACTATGGGAAAGTATAAGGTTTTCACCAGAAAAAAAAAAAAAGATCCTTCTATTCTAAATTATGTTTTTAAAAATGCAGAACCAATGAGTTTATCAGAATCAATCAAAGAATCAAATTAGCAAGGATTTCAACTATGGAAAGTGATTTATGTCAGTAGCTCTGATTCATTTAGCAAATATTAAGTATTTCCATGTACCAGGTACTGTGCTATGTTCTAGACACCAAGGATATCATCATAATTTTTCTACACTAATTCCACACTGCAAAAAAAATTACCTATCAAATAAACTACAAAAGCATTAACTTGCTTTCTCATTTCAAAGATTAACCAGACACATCAGTTATAAGAAATCCTAAGTGGTAAAAAAAAAAAAAAAAAGAAAATGATACAATTTTAGATTCAGAGAATGAAGTTATGGTTACCAGCAGGGAAGGGTGGAGAGTAGGGATAGATTGGGAGTTTGTGACTGACACATACAAGCTGCTCTATTTAAAACAGATAACCAACAAGGACCTAGTGTAAAAAAAATTTGTTTAAGTCCTAAAAGTTAAACAATGACCAGCGCTGAAACACTGAAGACAGTTGATATTTTTATCAGTCTATTCAGTATCATTGTGATACAATAGAGTATATAAGTTCTGTTACCCTAAAAAGCATTATTAATGTTTAAATAAATAACATATAGGATTTCTCTTAGGTTTTTAGAAATAGTTTCTCCCCCCTCCCCAAAAAATATTTATGATGATCATTGTGAATCACTAGTGATACAGGGCCCAAGATTAGGGGCAATAATCAAAATAAAACAAGCAAAAAGGGTATATACTAATAAATATGCATAAATCATATACATCCTATAGTGGGGTGATTTAATTGCTAAGTTGTGTCCGACTCTTGCGACCCCATGGACTATAGCCCACCAGGCTCCTCTGTCCATGGGGTTTCCCAGACAAGCATACTGGAGTGGATTGCCATTTTCTTCCCCAGAGGATCTTCCCGATCCAGGGGTCAAACCGGCATCTTGAACTCACACCCCCTGCATTGCAAGCAGATTCTTAACCACTGAGCCACCAGGGAAGCCCATAAATCCTATACACTCTTGGTATTAACTTTGAAGTTCAACCCTCCACTAAATCATTCTCTAGCAGGAAGTTATACTCTGATGAAGGGCTTCCAAATTTCTTATCTACCATTTACTTCCCTACAGGAGTCAGAATGAGCCACCTGGACTCAATCTGAGTTCAACCTGGAGCTGTTTCTTCATCCTATGACACAGGACAACTCAACCCCAGACGTCAGGGTGCCATTGAGTATGCAGTATGCAGAATTAACCCTAAGATTTAATATCTTTAATATGTAAGTAGGTCATGTGCTGTGCTTAGTCACTTCAGTCATGTCCGACTCTTTGCAACCCCATGGACTGTTGCCCGCCAGGCTCCTCTGCTCATGGGGATTCTCCAGGCAAGAACACTGGAGTGAGTAGCCTATCCCTTCTCCAGCAGATCTTCCCAACCCAGGATTCAAACTGGGGTCTCCTGCATTGCAGGCAGATTCTTTACCAGCTGAGCTACCAGGGAAGACCTAAGTAGCTCATACCACTCACAAATTTCTCTCTCACAAAGAATAGCCTGAATTTTATGTATTACTCAAAATCCGAGCAGAAGAGTACACAGCATCAGCCTAGCACGCAGCTGACTTTGTATTAGCAATGAATGCTCTCTGAGCACTCACATCCCACTTTCCAAATTTCCGTCCTGCCCCCACACAGCCAACCTCTGTTCAGATGATCATTTTTACTAAACACTTCACCTCCCACAAAGCAATAGTGTATAAGATTTATATAATTAATGTTTGTAAGGGACTGCTAGAGCCTGGTCTGAAAGATGCCTTTGAAGAGGAAAAGATTGTTGATGCTATGATGTCCTGGGTTTTTTATCTTTATCAAGACTGCTTCTATGAGGAAAAGCTACAGAAATGATAGATGGGACCATTTTTATTTAGCACAGTTACAGGTGGCAAAACAGTACTGTAGGACTCGGGCAAGAATATGTCCCTAGGCGACATCAACTGTATAAACATGTATCCTGTCAATCACTAAGAATGCAGGTCCGACACTTTATAGACCAGGGATAATGTTAATTCCATCCTGCTTACAGAGTTCTTTGTACTGGAAAAGCTCAAGGAGCTTTGCAAGCACCATAATTTAGCGAAGCATAAAATGAAAGCTACACATAGGAAAGTTGAGGCGTTTTGAAAATTTAAGACATTATCTTTATTCAGCCATTAACCAAGAAGAGTTGAATTTTCAGTGCTACAAATGGTTCCCCTATACAGACTATTTTTGTTGTTATTTAGGGAAGGAAGGGAGAAGGAAATGGCAACCCACTCCAGTATTCTTGCCTGGAAAATTCCATGAACAGAGGAACCTGGTGGGCTACAGTCCATGGGGTCGCAAAGAGTCAGCCGTGACTGAGCACATCATCACAGGGAAGGAAGGAAAAGGAAACTGATCTTCACTGAGTGTTTACAATGGTCTACATGTTGCTAGGAGATCTCACACTATTTATCTTGTTTGAGCTTTAAAACAACTGAGTGAAGTATATTTTGTAGTTGAGGAAACTAAGGCTTAGAGGAAACATTAATTTGACTGAGATAACATAGGCTACCAAGTGACAAACCAAGAACTTAAGCCATTTATACACAATTCCAAAGCCACTGATCTTTCCACCACTCATGCAACAGTGGACTAATAAACATCATCAGTCTAATACTTTCTTTCTTCTAGAAGCTTGTCCTTACCTTTGCAAAGACCAGAAGAAACATTTCTTTTTCAAATAAATTATTCTTGAAATACCGATGAAGCTGTCCCATACCATGCCAGTCCTCATTTCTCTTTTTCTTCCCTGAACTATCTAGTATTTGATTGTTTACAAAAGATCTCTGTTTTAAGATAGTACCTGATTTATACCAACTCACTGCCAATCAGACACACAAACTACATCCAAACACATCTACTGTCACTGGAGTCAGTAATGGTCCTTACTATATATAGTAGGAAGTCCAACCAAAAATGGAGTTCATATTTCACACAGAAAATAGCTGACAAAACAGGGGTGCCTTAACATACTGTGGATGGGCAGGCAGACTTAAGAAGCTATCAACTCAAAAATAAGCTACCCTCTTGTAGACTAAAATTTTAAAAGATATTTTGCTATGTTATCATAATTTTTTTTAAAAAAGCAAATCATTTAAATTCACAAATACCATTTTCCTAAAATACACATTCCACCAAGAGGCATCTAATTTTCACAACTAAGGAATAATTCAGATTCTTTTCCCAATACCTCTATGAGATTAATTGCAAATAAGAAATTGTCCATTTTTATTGGAGAATGAAGATGTAACTAGTTAACTGTGAAGCATGAGGCAACTTGAGGGAACTTCAAGGATCAAGGTAGAGTTCTGGCTTGGGCCAGTATGAAGGCATTCTGTACTAGTTAACTGGGAAGACAGGCTTAATAGAACAAAAGGTAGATAGAAAGGGACATGAAAGAATGTTAAGAAGACATGAGAGGACTTTGGGAGAAGAGTTTGACAAAATGATTCCAAAGTTCTTCCAAAAGTATAATACAAGGGACACCACGACTGAATGGATATATGCAAAGTGTTATATTACCTACACTGGAATATTATCTAGCTATAGAAAGAAATCAGGCTCTGATATGTGCTGCAACACAGATGAACCTTAAAAACATGCTAAGTGAAATAAGCCAGACATAAAAGGACAAATATTTTTATTTCACTTATATATAAAACCCCTGGAGAAGGGAATGGTAACCCACTCCAATATTCTTGCCTAGAGAATTCCATGGATAGAGGAATGTGGTGGGCTACAGGTATGGGGTCGCAAAGAGTTGGATATGAACTAACATTTTCACTTTCATATAAAATATCTAGAATAGCAAATTTATTGAGAAAGAAAGTAGATTAGCAGATGATACCACTTTTAGGGCAGAAAGTGAAGAAGAACTAAAGAGCCTCTTGATGAAAGTGAAAGAAGAGAGTGAAAAAGTGGGCTTACAGCTCAACATTCAGAAAACTAAGATCAAGGCATCCAGTCCCATCACTTCATGGCAGATAGATGGGGAAACAGTGGAATGGAATCAGTGGCTGACTGTGTTGGGTGGCTCCAAAATCACTGCAGATGGTGACTGCAGCCATGAAATTAAAAGATGCTTACTCCTTGGAAGGAAAGTTATGACCAACCTAGATAGCATATTAAAAAGCAGAGACATTACTTTGCCAACAAAGGTCCGTTTAGTCAAGGCTATGGTTTTTCCAGTAGTCACGTATGGATGTGAGAGTTGGACTATAAAGAAAGCTGAACACTGAAGAATTGATGCTTTTGAACCATGGTGTTGGAGAAGACTCTTGAGAGTCCCTTGGACTGCAAGGAGATCCAACCAGTCCATCCTAAAGGAGATCAGTCCTGGGTGTTCATTGGAAGGACTGATGTTGAAGCTGAAACTCCAATACTTTGGCCACCTGATGCGGAGAGCTGACTCACTTGAAAAGACCCTGATGCTGGGAAAGATTGAGAAGGAGGAGAAGGGGACGACAGAGGATGAGATGGCTGGATGGCATCACCAACTCAATGGACATGAGTTTGGGTAAACTCCGGGAGTTGGTGATGGACAGGGAGGCCTGGCATGCTGTGGTCCATGGGGTCGCAAAGAGTTAGACACAACTGAGCAACTGAACTGAACTGAGAGTCTGGGGAAAGGCTTAGTGGATACAAAATTTCAGTTTGAGGTGATAAAATGTTTTAGAAAAAGATAGTGGTGATGATATCACAATACAGTGAATATAAATAATGTCACTGAATTATACACTCCAAAATTGTTAAAATGGAAGATTTTCTGTTACATATGTTGTGACACAAGAAAAAAATTTTAAAAATAAATAGAAGAGACAAGTCAAGAAAAAAATTAAAGAACAAAGCAATGGAAATGAAATTAGTTCTTGCCTTGCTATTTATTAAAATGCATTGTTTTAAGATTATGATCATTAAAACAGTGAGATACTGGCACAGAAACAAACAAATAAATGGTATCAAATAGAAAGTCTATAAGCAGACCTGATTATACATATGTATTTGGTGTGTAATGAAGGAGGAATTTAAGTCAGTGAGAGGAAAGTAATGTACAAACATCAACTAATGAGCCATTTGAAGGAGGAGCCCCTCCTGTGGGCAGGAATTCTGCCTGTCTTGTACACCAATTGTTCCCCAAGCAAAATCATACCTGGTACATTGTAGGCATGTATTAATAGTTAATGTTTGTTGAATGAATTAAAATTCATTTCTATATAATAAAATATACTAAAATAAATTCTCGACTGAATACAATTTTAACTGAAAAATTTAGATGAAATTTTAATTTCATTTTAAAGAAATCAAATTTCATGAAAAAAAATCAAATAGTGATAAACTTGAAAAAGTAACAACCTCTACACATACACATCAAAAGTGCATAAACAAGATTGAAGAGAAAATGAGAAATTTAAATAACTACTTATGTGCAATTGTAATATATGAGACAAACATTGAACCTTGATTTATAATTAGCGCTTTTAACTCAATAATGAAAGGACAACTATCTCAAGAGAAAAATAAAGTGCATCAAGTCATAAAAACTACTAATAGCCAAAAAGACTATGAAAAAATCTTACATCATTAATAACCAAAGAAACTCAAATTAAAATGATAGATACTATTTCACCTATCAGGTTGGCAATTATCATACTATCTAGTGTTGGTGATGATTCAAAGAAATGAGTATTCTCACACATAGGTGGAAAGGATATAAACTGATCCAACAGTTATGTAAGTTAATTTGTCAGGAAATACCAAAAGTGTTTAAAATGTGAATACCATTTGGTCACCTGATTCTATTTCTAATGAGTTAAGCTAAAAATAATTTAAAACAAATACACATTTTTTACCTACAAGGTTGTTTATTTCAGCATTGTTCATAACAGAAAAAAAGGTTGTAAACATTTAAATGTCCAGAGATAATGAATGGTTAAGTGAATTTATGGTACATCCATAACAAAGAATTTTATACTATCAGGAAAAAAATGTTATAGACTAATGGAATGAGGGAAATTCTCATTATATTCTTAAGTTTAAAAGCAGATTATTAAATATTATGAGGCAAAATGATTCCATGTTTTGTGAAAAGGAAAAAATACCAAAACTGAAAGAATAATTATCTAAATATCAATGGTGATTGTCCCTGACTGTCAGGTTAAATGACAATTTAAATGTAGTTATTACTAATAAAATCTACTAATTTTTCTTCAATGAATATATACTGCTACTATAATATAAAAGCAATGAAAGATGTCCTTAATTTTAATAAAGAAATAAAATAACGAAGTTGGTCCCCTGTTCTCAGAACCCATGTTAAGCTGCTTTAAAACCTGTCTCTTTCCCTGTGTCAAGCACATTAGTAAGCACTTGGCACTCTTTATTTTATTTGATCCTTACTCTTTTATTAGGTATCATTAACCCCGTGAATGGGGTCCTGGGTTTAGAAAAAGGAGTGTGTTCAAGGCCATGCAACCAGTGACAGAGGTTGGAATTCCCCCCTGTTGTCTGATGCCAAGGCTTATGTTCTTAACCACAAACTTTCCTGGGTCTGTTAGGAAGTAGTTAGGCTTTTTGAGAGTAGACTAGTAGAGTAGGTTAGTATAAAACTAGAGTAGACTAGAGAGTAGGTTAGTAGAAAACTAACCACCAGATATCATAGTTTCTGTAAAAAAAAAAAAAAAAACAACACGTTTTGGAATTCTAAATAACACACTTATGAATGGCCTTTGGGAAACAATTTTTTCTTTTTTTGTTTTATTTTATTTTTTAAATTTTATTGGAGTATAATTGCTTAACAATATTGTTCAGTTAACAAATTTTTCTTCAAGTGTGTATCACTTCTACTGTTTTGCACAATCTGTGTCTGTAAATTCTTCTCAGAGGTAATGTCCTGTAATGAGTAAGAGCACTGGCCTAAAATAGGATTTCCTGGGGTAAACCTGGCTTGACCTGTCCCTTAATATCCATAAAATCTTGGGCAGTTATTTAACATCACTGAGTCTGATTTCCTCACCAATAAGATAAAGACAATGAAACATCTAGTTACAGGATAAGTACTAGGGATGTGATATACGACATGGTAAAGATAACTAACACTGCTGTATATTATACATGAAAGTTGTTTAAGGGAATGATTTCTAACAATCTCCATCACAAAGAAAAAGATCTTTTCCTATTTCTTTAATTTTGTATCTATATGAGATAATGGAAATTCACTTAACTTATTGTGGCAATAATTCCAAAATATATGTAAGTTGAATCATTATGCTATGTACCTTAAACTCAGTGCTCTATGTGAAGTATGTCTCAATAAAACTGGAAGAAAAAATATAAATAGATAAATAAATCTAAACTCACAAGCATGCAGGCATACATACGTATATAAAATGATAGTCTTATCTCAAAGAGTTTTGGTGAGGACTAAATAAACGAATCCATGTAGGACTTTGATAGCTAAATATCTCAAATAAAGTAAGCATTTGATAAATGGCAGTTATTCACATCATTAATGTATTCTCTAGTTAGTAAACTCTCCAAGGGCAAAAATCACATGTTAAATTGCTTTTGAATTTCCTAATGAGCACACTAGATGTTTGTTCAGTGGACTGAAGCTGAATGTGAAGTATTATCTGAAAAGAAGTCTCTGTACTTCAAGTTCTCTGCTCTGATTCAATTTCAAAGAGAATCTTACCTTGCTAACCTTTGCCCACCACTAGGAATTTTGTTTTATTCTTATCTGCTATGCAGTGACTAAAAGAAAATCACAATGTTAAGATTCTCTTGCATTTCTTAAACAAACATTATTGCTGTTTACTGATAGCATACCCAATATTTAAATGCAAGTTACTTTCATTTCAACAAGGCTTCTCAGGGAAGGATGGAATTTTACTAGTCTAAAGGACTGTTAATCAAAACTCAAGTTGTAACATCCTTGAATATTTGTTTATGACATCCTCTAGAAATGTAACTACAATCTATTTCTCTCCTTCAGCAAGAAAGCAGCAGGAAAGAATTTGACTCAATCTTTCACTGAAAGTATTCAATCTCTATAAATCTAAAATAGCTAGCAACTTCCATGTGATGTGTTGCTTTGAAGTCAATGAAGCTGAAACCTCACTTGAGAAAGTTCTCTTAATCCTTGAGAGTATAACAGTGTGCTATTTTAATTATGACATGACAGATTGTCAAAACAAATGTATAAATATTGATGTGCAAGTCCTGGCATAATTCGATGAATACTCCGCAAAACAGGTAGTGAACATGTTCTTTCATCTAAATCAGGACATATTAAATAAACCCAAAGAACCCAATTAAAAGCAATGAGTTTCCCAAGGACTGAGTTAACAGTCCTATCTGACATTGCTCTTTGGTGGCTAAATGACATGCACTGAGAAATAAAGATGAAGAATTCCATTTATGAGGACAAACCACCCTGGAGTTTTTCTTCTATTATAATGTTTTCAATTCAAATCAGTGACAACTAAACCAAGGAACAGACTTGACTGGATCAATCTAATGAATTATAGCTCTAAACATGGCACTTCTCTTAAAAACTTCCAGTGCCTCTCAAATGAGTTCAAGACACCCATTTGGCATGCAAGCTCCACCATGATTTGGCTACAGCCTAAGTCATTTCCCCAGACAACTCTTTCCCTCCCACCTACTTTCCTTCTTCTCTCTCATGTCCACAGAGAATCATCCATCTTATCCTAAGAATCTAATCACTTACACTCATCAGGTGTCTTCGTGATTCTGATCCCTCTCCATGAGACTGTATTTGTGACTGTAGCTATTCTGCACACCCCTCAAGGCTCTTTTCATTTTCTCCCTTAATCTCATGATTGCACCAAAGGATAGATGAGGGCTTAGAAACCTCTGCTTCTCATAATGTTTAACAGCTATACAAAGACATCTCAATAAACACAGTATGTAACTAAGAAGAGTGTGAGTGTCACATAAATGGAAATTGAACACCAAAGTCCTTGGGCCACTCCCACCCTTCCAATGGGGTTGCTGCCCTTAATCTTATACAAAAAATCTGTTACTGCCCCTGATTCCATCTCCCTTTAAAAATGAATCTTCTTTCACTTCGTGCGCATAGCATGTGGTTTTCCTTTTACTTTGGCCTTGACTGCCTCCCATCTTGGCAACAGTTGTTTGTCTTTAGACGCCTGTGTTATTTCCCTTGCACTTTCCTGAGAACAGGACTGGAGGCTTATTCACCAGATATCACTCACACTGCTTAACAGAGAGCATCACTCGAAGTGGGTGTTCAACATTTAGTGGCCTGGAAATGAGAACAAATTATGAGATGAATTATGAGAGGCATGGTCTGAAAAATCAGGCCATGATTAATGAGTTAGCCTTATTAGTTTCAAGTACACACACTAATAGTTCTGTCAGTGATCTCTGTCTATAATCTCTTTGGCTTTACTTTCAGACTATTTCCTCCCACAGTTCTGTTTATTTAGTCCCCACTGTGATGTTCCTAATGTACTAGTTCTCAAACTACAGATTTGAATGAAAATAAAGAGTTTCTTTGTTAAAATTAAAGTATGGATAAGCTTTTCTCAATTCATATATATACACACAAATACATTTATGGTTAGTATGTTTCCATTTTAAATCTTGCTCAAATCTTTATTCTCTTAACTAGAAGCTATGCATGTAAATATAGTTATTTATCAATATTTCATGAGTTCACGTAAAGAGAACACAGTTCTTCAGTTCACCTGAACACCAGAAAGAATCACTCTCCCAACCGTTTAACATAACAAAACCCTTTAACATAACTTTGCACCAAGAAGCTCAACTACTAGTCTACTTTTCTAAGGTTCTACATTTTTAAAATTACATAATGAAGGGCTTCGCTGGTGGCTCAGTAGTAAAGAATCTGCCTGCTAATGGAGGAAACGTGAGTTTGATCCCTGGCCCAGACTTCCCTGGTGGCTCAGAAGGTAAAGAATCCACCTGCAATGCTGGAGACCTGAGTTCGATCTCTGGGTGGGGAAGATCCCCTGGAGGAGGGCATGGCAACCCACTCCAGTATTTTTTGCTTGGAGAATCCCCATGGACAGAGGAGCTTGGTGGGCTACAGTGCATGGGGTCACCAAGAGTCGGACATGACTGAGCGACTAAGCACACATGCCAGGAAGATCCCAGATGCCACAGAACAACTAAATGTGTGTGCCACAGCTGTTGAGACCGTGCTCTAGAGCCTGGGATCCAAAACAACTGAAGACCTCTCATCCTAGAGCCTGTTTTCTGCAACAAGAGAAGCCACTGCAGTGAGAAGCCCATGCACTGCAACTGGAGTGTAACTCCTGCTCACAACTAAAGAAAAGTCTGCACAGCAATGATGATCCACCCCAGCCAAAAATAAATGAATTATAAATTACATAAGGAAACATTTGAAATGTCGACAATAAAATAAAAAAAATTTTTCAATGTCTAAAATAATATCAACTGGAATACAGTGAATGTAATTTTTTAAAGTGCAGAAAATACACACAAAAATACATAGTTTGTAAATTTCATGCTACAAATAGTGGTTTAACCACAAAATGCAACATTTTCCTGGGATGTGAGCTACTGGTCATTGCCAGATTATTACCATAGACATTTATAAATTAACAGTCAAGTCATGTCAATAAAAAAAAACCTTTATTTTGTGCCTTTTATATCTATATATAGAGAGAGATAATATTCATTGGAGTATAATTGGTCTACAATGTTGTGTTCATTTCTGCTGTACAATGAAATGAATCAGTTATATGTATACACATATCCCCTCCCTCATCCCACCCCTCTAGGTCACCGCAAAGCACCAAGTTGAGCTCCCTGTTTTACACCACAGTCCCACCAGCTATCTATTTTTACAAATAGAAGACCACGTTATAGATAGAAAACAGAAAATCAATATAAACAAAGTATGTAGGAGTATATGTATCTGTCTATTTATATACAAATGGGTAGATAGAAGAATCTCTGTATAATATAGAAATACTTAGAAGAATGTATAATATAGAGATACTTAGAAGAATCTCTGTGTAACATAGAAATACTTCTATCTATCCATTTGTATATATATAGATAGATAGATAGATACATATACTCCCACAAATATCCTTTATGTTGGTTTTCTGTTTTCTATCCATAACTTGGTCTACTATTTTCAGACTCTACTTATGTTGCTATTGAGACTTTATTCTAGTGAAATCCTGATACTTGGCCTTGACGTGTTGCAGTGCTGTGAGTTTAGATTCATACTCAATAAAGCCCAATACAGGATTCTCAGATTAAAAGTGCTATGGGAATGTACACTCCATGCACTTTTCTTACATATTCAAGGCAGAGTACACAGCCCTTCCTCACACTGCAGTTGAGCAAGTTTGCTCTCTACTAAGCACCATGGCCTTTGCTTCCAAACAGATTGCATTGCCCTGATGAATACTGCAATTGCTCACAGAACTGTTATTTTCTTTATTCATTTCCTGGGAATAGAATGAGCTATTACTTAAAACCAAAATCTTCCTCTAAAAAATTTTAGTCATATGTTACCAATCCATTATAGCATTATTAAATTATTTTAAAGGCTAAAGTCAGAAAAAGAAGAAAAAACTTTGGTGCTGTCCCCTCAACCAATAGATGCCAAAACTTGCTATTTTCTATGTTTCTTGTAAAGTACTACTTCAATAGGCTTACAAAGCATCAAGGTCCAAAAATAGCCTGTATTTTTCCATAATAAATCTAAAATTAGCAACTTCTTATTTAAATCTATGAGGGGTTTTTCACCATAAATTCTCTATCAATTTAAAAATAAACAGATAAGCGCATAAATGTGCACACATCTAATAAAACTGTGAAGAAAAATATACGTGGTCTGCATTCTAGTGGGAAATGCTTTTAGTCCTAAAATTTTCCATAGGATTTGCTATTTCAGAAATCTGTAGAATCTCTTTCACTTTTATCAAGTAATGCCAACCAACCAGATCCAGGAATCTTTGATTTAGTTTTTTCTAAAACTGAAAGAAACTTTCCTATGGAGAATCCACATTTTCGTAACTTTGTGAGGCACTGGTCCTATTAATGTCACTTTATTAATCTTGAGAGCATAGAAAATGACTTATTCAGCTAGTAGGAGATAAACTATTGTCTTCATTTATACATCAGATGAATGTTCATGTAATAATTAATGTAGATACTTGGGGAAGAATTTTAGATAAAGAAAATAATTGTTCTCAACAAAATTAAATCTTAAAACCTGTGAACAAGGCAATCATGTAGTTGTTTTAGAATTTAGCAGTTGGATAAACTTTTCTTTGACACATAATATGCTTTCTCTTTTCTGATTATAAGAATTAGAAAACTCACTATGTTTCCCTTTCTGACTTGGCTGCCAGGAAGCTCAGGGGTGAACTAATGGCCCATCATAATAAATGCTTTCCTGTTCATATTTAAATATATTCTCATCATTTTTTTCATGATTTTCACTTCACAGTTGTTTATTTCCATTTTATTATTCTTATGTATCTAATAGATTATATATATATGGAAAGAAACAAAGAATTCATTCATTTCAATTAGAAATTCATTCCAAACCATTTATTGTGCATCCATTAGGTGTCAGGCACTGTTCTAGTCTAGAGGATGGAGATGCAGTTAGCTAAAAAATGATGTCCATGAGAGGAGTGAATATTTCTTACTGTATTCGTAAGAGAGAGGAAAAATTTGTCAGTCTAACCAACTTCAAGAAAATGAAAATTTAAAAGAATGTTCTTACAAGAAAAGCCTGCCAACATCAAGTTAACCCTCACAAAGAGGAAGTTAATATAGTCAGTATAGTTATCTTTAGATTGTTGCTTTCAGGGATATGGAAAACTGGTTACTTAATTATATAACCCTCTTCTCAAGGGTCCTGGAATAAAACCAGCCTTTATACTCAGATACGTGCTAAGTACGAATAATAGCACTCATGAAATAAAAGTTTTTTAATAAATTGCCCCTTTATAACAGATCAACTTAAACATTCTAACTCCCAAGAAAGAGGGTTTTGGGTCTTAAGACTCCCTACATTAAAGCTTCTGATGTAACAAATGAGCAGTACCTACTGGGTCAAACCAAGGAATACAATGCATTTTGTGTGGCTAACCAGGCAAGTATCATTGTTAACTCCCTTTTAGAGATGACTTCAAGGTTGGTGGGCCTAAATTTACCCTTGCTTTCAGCTTTGTTTTGCTCTACCGGCTTGCAAATACATACCAGTGGCACACTGACCCTAGGGTGGCCTGCCTGCTGCTGGTCTGATGTTGGAAAAGCTATTGAAATTTACAAGGATCTTGCCCTTGGCCTTCACTCTCAGGGGGCAGCATTCTCACACACTATAAAGTGTTGCCAGCTCACAATAACCTTGTAGTCAGAGAAGCCAGCCCAGCAAGGCTGCCTGGAGATGTGGGTCACCTGCCCCAACAATTGCAAATACACTAGCACACACATCTCAGACGACCTGCTTGTCTTCCATTTGCAAGAAAAAGCTGTGTAAATAACTGTAGTTCCGAAAAGGCAAAATATTAGACTTCTCAATTTGAACTATGTACACTTAGCCTTCTCAGACTAACACAAGGGTCTTTAAATGACAAAGTTGCTTGTATTTCACTAAGAAGTTAGACTAAAACTTTTTTTTTTAAGTGCGTCATGCCTTAGTGACTTTCTAATGAACCCAAACACTGGAGTGGCTGACACTTTTTAAGTAACTGTAAGCCGCATCTCAAAGGATTCAGAGAAGCAACAAATAAGGAAGTGTGATCACTGATCTTGAAAAATCTGAGGGCTCTGATGAGGAAAAAAGCAGACCAAGAATAAAAAAAGATTCCAGATCTCTTCCAAAAATGTTGCAAGAAGAATTTTAGAATGCTGCAAAGTAATCACTTCATTAATTTATGCAACGACTCAAATTTTGTGGGACAAGAAATAACAGGGTCAAGGCGGCCAGGCGTTTTTTGGTGCAAAAACTGCAACTTTATATTAAATGGTTGAGGGAAGACTTGGGGAGGATGGGTACCATTGAGTCTGATGTTTCCAGATTTCGGCATTGGACATCTCACTCACGTCATTAAGTGAGCTAAATCACAGAAGGACAAAAAGGGACGAGAGGACCAATTTTGGGAAGGCAGCTGAGTCTCCCCTCCTCCGTTTCGTTCAGATTTGTCTTTCTGGCCTTTCTTTCCTAATGGCATTTCTTTTGTAGGGAAGTTCCTCACATCTTTCGGTCTAATTATCTCATTGTACAAATTTTTGAAAAGGAACGAACTGCCGTTTGCTCTGCGCGCGGACATCTTTTCTTCTGCTGGGGTTCTTAGTAAGCCTTCAACCAACTTTCGCTGAAAAGGATGTCGCTGAGGAGCGATGAGGCTTGAAATCCCGCGGTTTTCTCATTCTCTTTTCTTTCTCTCCGAAGACACCACCCCTACACCTCGGCCCGCTCCCCGCCACCTCCCGACTCGTGACAATTCACCGCCGTTTTTAAGTGTGTTTTAAGGCATCTCCTGTGTTTCTTCCTCTGACCCGAGAAGCTCTTTCAGTGTTAGGGCGCCTAACCAGGGGATCGGCAAATAGGATACTTAAGGGGAATAAAAGACCTAATTGAAAAATCTCGTGTTGCCTAATTACGATTAAGTATGTTGCAGATAAGTGAGCATATTACTAATTTGATTATGTACAAAACGCCGAGGTCTTTTGCCTTAAGCATTCATGTTTATTTAACAGACGTATACAGGGCGTATCATATACCAGACACTGTTCCAAACGCTTTTAAAACACGACCTTCTTTGGTTTTAAAAATATTTCTAAGTGACATTAAACCCGCGTGTGCATTTCGAACGTCCTTGCCATAGTTTTCTTTATAACATGGGTACAGTGGTTAAGTCTTCAAAGACAAATACGGAAAAACTTTAACTAGTTGCAACTTTATTGCAAGCCAGTCATTTCCCTCTTTGCAATTTTTCGCAATTATTATAATTAAATGCAGCCGTATAGTGAGAAAGAACTTGTTTTTTCAATGACGATTTTGCCCCCCGGGCGTTTGGAAGCGCCCGCTAATTTGATCGCGTGGCCAAGGTTAATGGCACCTGTAGGCATTCACTTTCAGAAAAATGCGCAGCCTTCGCTGAAGATTGTGAAGGCTGCGTTCGCAGGTCGGAGGCGATGTGTCCCCCAGTGGCCTGCGGAGACTGGACTCGGGCGCACCCGCCGGGGAGGAGCGATTGGCCACCCGCGCACACCCGCTCATCCTAGAGGGGCTTGGAGGACCCGGAGCCGAGTGGCGTCGGGGGAGGTCGGAGCCGGAGGGACGCGAGTCCGCTCGGCTCCCAGCAGCGGGCTTGGGCAGCCGAGAGGCAGCGAAGCAAAGGCCAGGAGACCCGCACAGAGCAGAAGCCCACAGCCGAGCTGGGGGGTCACCGTCCCCGGCGGCCCCGAGCTGACCCGGTCCAGCCCCATCAGGCCCCGCCCGGCCTGCCCCCACCTCCCCCCCACCCCGCCCCGAGACTGTGTGCTTTGCCCGGTGTTAAGTTTCAGAAGTCAGGATGGAACGTTTCGGGTTTCTGTTCACACGGTTATTGCAGGCGCCGCGGTGGGGACCGCACAAAAGAGACGAGGGTTTGTGGGGAAGGGGTTGTGTGGTTTAACGAGGGCTTAACCCGCGGACTGCAGGTCCTTCTCGCTCTCCGCCTGCCCAGCTCCCGCCCGGGATCGGCCTTCTCAAGTCGCGTCCCTTCCCTTTCTCCTCCCCGCCCCGCGCCGGTCTTGTGTGAGGAAAGAGAATGCAGTGTGAGAGGGACACCCTAAGCAGATCCCCAGAAAAATAAGAATCCGTCCGTGGCGCAGGCTTCTGGCGATTGACTGACGCCTCTTTCTCAGAGGCTTTTCCGCACTTAGCACAGAGCTGCCGGACGCGGTGACTGCAGTCTCGGCTTGACCCGGACCGACCCGGCGCCCGCCTCCCGGTATCGCGGCGGCCGGGCTGGCAAACCGACTCCGGCTGCCCTCGCAGACACATCCGCGTAGCCGCCGGTTCCAGAGATACTACTTCAGATCATGGAGAGAAAGAGCAGCTTGAAAACGTTTGAGGGCCCATCTAGAATGGTATACAACCCACGCTGTCCAATGCACAAAAAAAAAACTGGACACGAATTCATCTTCTAGAAAACAAATTGCCAAGCCTGATTTTTCTTTTCTTTCACGTAGGGATTCTAATTAACTCTACCGCTGTGACTACCCAAACCAGGGAGTGTGGAGAATTGCAACTATCTGGATCATCCAAGCCCGAAAAACTCGAACTTGGAAAAACTACTAAACGTGTCCTAAAATACCCGCATCATTGCTCTAGTCCTTCCTGTCACCAGAGTAGACACAACTCCGACCCAAGGTCTACTCAGCGGGATCTATTATCTACAACCTACAGCCCGGGTGGCCAAATACAAAGAACTGATTCAGAGCAAATCGAAAATCGTTTGGTGGCCTGTCTCTCAGACCCTCCGACCGCCAGCGGTTTTAAGTACCTGGTCGGAGAAACTCGCGTCCTTATCTGTTCTCGGCCCAGAGGCCGCGGAAGCAGCCGTGCGAGTTGCCCGGGAGAAAAGCAACTTTGATTTAGGGTTTCCAAAAACCCCAGAGGGCAAATGTGACCGCCAGGGTCAATCAGTCAGCAGTTTTGGTCCAGACAAGGGACAGTCGAGTGGGGCGGTTCGGTTAAGCCACGGCGCCTCCCGACGTCACACACGTTCGCTCACACTCAGCCACGCGCTTGGGGTTATTCTTTAAACACAGGGCTGAAACTTCACGGGCAGACGGCGGGGTGCGGAGGAGCGCCAAAACCCGAGGTCCAGAGCCCGCCCCTCGCCGGCCCGCCCCCGCCGCGCCCGCGCCGGCGCCCGTGCCCACGTCCGCGCGCCTCCCTATCTAGGGTTAGCAACTTCGCGCTCCCGCTCGCCGCGGCGCCTCCCCACCCGCGCTCAGCTCCCGGGCCGCCGAGGCGCGGCCGCGTTCCCACGCCTCAAGCCCGAGCTCCGCGGCCCGCATTGGCCAGCGCGGCCCCGCCCCTCCACCTCAGCCAATCCCAGGTCACGCTGGCCCCGGGGAGGCGGTGCCCGGCGGAGCGGGCGGGGGCCTGCGCGCGGGTGGCGGCCGAGGGGGCCCCGCCCGCGCGGGGAGGGAGGCGTGGCCGGCGCCGGCTCTTGCGGCCGAGCTGGGCTGCGGCGTGGGAAAGAGCCGCGAGGAGCTGACCGCGCCGCCGCCGGAGCCGCGCCTGCCGGGGCCCAGGGAGGGAGGGCAGGAGGAGGCAGGCAGGGAGGGCGCTGCGTCCCGCTCTGCGTCCGTGGCTCCGGCCCGGCCGCGCCCCGCGCGGTCTTCTCCGCGATGAAGCGCCCTTGCGAGGAGACGACCTCTGAGAGCGACATGGACGAGACCATCGACGTGGGGAGCGAGAACAATTACTCGGGGTGAGCGCGGGCTCGGCGGGAGCTGTCCTGAGCCCGAGGCATCGGGGAGCTTTGTGTACCAGCGGCTCGTTGGACATCCCGAGGTTCTTCTCCGCCGCCTTCCAGCCGAGCGGGGGAAAGTTTTTCCTAGAATACTTTTGAGTGGTGGGCGCTCGCGGAGCGCGTGTTGGGGTGGGGCGAGGCATGTGGGTTTGCACTCGAGGGGTGGGGCGAGAAGACGGGGGACGCGGCTGAAAGTGTTGCAGGGGCTGGCGAAGGGTCCCCCGGCTGTCAGCGTTGGGCACGCGGACTGGGAAGTCCGGGCGACCCGCGACGCTCCCGCCACCGAAACTGTACTGGGGAGCACTTTCAAAATGGGCCAGGCGAAGGGGAGGGGGGAGATTGTTTTAATATTTAAAGACGCTAAAAGATGACTTGCTTTTTGGAGAAATTAAAGCAATTAGCGATGGCAAGGCTAAGTAGGTTGAGATTTCCAGGTTGGTCGAGTGTAATTTGGTTGACAGAGGTGTGAGTGACAAGTCTTTCGGGCATCCTCTCTCTGACTACTTGTTCCTAAGTCTGGAAAAGATCGGGGTCGTGATCACAGAAGCCAGACCTCAACTATGCAGTGACAGAGGGAGGTTATGGAGGCGTTTTAGTGCCAAGGCGGGTCAAATGATAATTGCTTCTAATTGGCATCCCCAGAAGCACCTTAATTATTTATCTGCAGCTGTCACTCAAGAGTAAAATTCTTTCTACCTTTGGAAAACTGGTTTTCTTTCAATATTATTCTAACATGTACAGACCTTAGCCTGGAATCAGCAAAAGCAAAGATATTTACTTGAAATATTGTTTCCAAAGTATCTTATAATTATTAAAGTGTTGTTGTGTCATCTTAAAAAAAAAAAAAGAGATCCGAAAACAAAAGATGTGTGAAAGGTGAAACCAGTTGAGAAGGGGTGGGAATGAGGGGAACAGTTAATTCAGAAATAAGATCCAGAAGTGAGAAGGTGAGGTAATAAGAACCTGGTGTGCGCAGCATTTCTGAAATGAAAGAACAAATAACAGGAACCTGGAGAATTTGAGAACATGAAAAAGCAGAGTATCCATGAATTATGACGAGAAACAGATATCAACTAGAATGCATCATAAAAATTATGTGACAGTGCAGTGATTTGATTGAACTTTTGATACAAAATATTTTTTCATTAGCAAACTCAAGATGGGTTACAACTCAGAGTTTTAAGCTTAAATTGAAGGCTGAGAGATACTCACCTAGAGTTTTATTTTCAAAGTAAAATATTCACCTAATAGTTGATCTAATTTTTCTGTTACTTGCATATTTAATCTGGGGTCGTTCTTTTGGAAAATTGACACAGAAAACATTGAATTTGTCTTTTTTTTCCCCCTGTATGACTAATTGGAGTTTTGAAATAGATAACTTCTGTTTATCTTAAAGACTGCATCTAGGGACAGCAGTTTGACATACAGTGACTGTATATCTGTTTGATAATACTACTAAACATGGCCTTTATTTTACAATAGCATTGCTTTGTTTAGTGGGTCTGACCTCAGGGAGGAGGAGGGATGTTATTAGAGATTAGCTGACTTTTAAGAAACATTTATGAGTGGAACTAGGAAGTACTAATATCTAACTTCTCACCCTGACTGCCCATAAGTATTTCATTGGAAGACCAATAAAAGTTTAGAGATGTTTTCTGCCAGTAGATTTGGCATCTGGATTACTTATTAAAAGAAAAAAATGGCATGATTCTTTCCTGAAAAGATATGAAAGGGCTGAAAGCAAAGTTTGTTAAGAATAAGAATTAAGAATAAAATAACACTGATCTGAACTATGTTCTCTCTCTGAATTATTTCATGGGTGCCTTCAAGCACCCAGAAGAAACAATTGTGGTGTTCATACAGCACCTGACAAACTCTTCTTATTTCGTAGGCAAAGTACTAGCTCTGTGATTAGGTCGAATTCGCCAACAACAACATCTCAGATTATGGCAAGAAAGAAAAGGAGAGGGGTATGTGATTCTTTTTTCTTTCTTTTTGTTTCCTGTAATCCTGCCTAACGTGTAGCAGTTGTATTTTTCCATTATGAATCATTTTATCATCTGTGTATTCATAAACTTTTGTTGTTGTTTTGCTTTTTGGGGATAGATAATAGAGAAAAGGCGTCGAGATCGGATAAATAACAGTTTATCTGAGTTGAGACGACTGGTGCCAACCGCTTTTGAAAAACAAGTAAGCTGCCCCCACCCCTGACCATCCCACCAAAGAGCTCAAAAAATCTGATTCTCTCATCTGGGAATGTGGGTTCTTGTTAAAGCTCATTAAAATAATGGTGTATGTGCCCTGATCTGGCACACAGCAGCTATTTCAATAAAATGCTTTGTTGTGGCAAAACTATTAAAAACATAATCCATCATGAAGTTGAAAAACATTTCCATTCTCTAGCTTATTTTCCCCTTCAGGGTAACATGTTCATGCTTTCTCTGTTCTTCCTATGAATACCAGTAGTGGTTTAAAACTGAGCTGTATGTAGTAGTCTTCTTAAAAAACAAAAACAAAAAAGATATCTACGTGAAATTTCATTTTTGTCTCAAACTATTTTTAATTATTCTTTCAAGTAAGCTCTTTTAATAAAAAAAAAAAAAAAAATAGCCAAAGCCGAGGAAGTAACATCTCTCGTTCTATTTCCTGAATAATAGTACTAACAAAATTTATTTACCAAACCACTTGGTTTCATTTTTAATCCCTGGGTTAATAGAATCATGTTTATTTTGAGGCATATTGTGAAAGTTTGGTAAAAATCAAACTAGCCATAAATTCCCCTTTTCAGAATTCAAGTATTTCTTTACCAAAAAAAAAGAAAGAAAAAGGAAAAAATATTTTGCACACTTGAGAAAGTAGGAAGCCAAATGTTTAAATCTTCCTCTGTCATTTTGGAAAAGTTGTGGTTTTCCCTCGGCCTCCATGGTTGACGATCAGATTTCTAACAGCATCTTTCAAACAGCATGGCATCATACCCTTGTTGAAGATGTTATACTTTCAATTAAATTCATATAGGATATAAGACATCCATTGTTTGTTTATTCCACTTTGTTGTTTCATGAACCACAAACATTATAAAGCAAGCCCCACAAAGTCCTTGGAAATTATCCAGAAACTGCAGTTTTGTTATTAGTCACTTTCACTGAAACTCCTGTTCATCTTCATGGAAAAATTGAACATGGACAGAAGTACAAGGTGTCGTATGTTATTGATTATACATTTTTCAAAGAAAAAAGGCACCCACTCTGTATGCTAAAACTGATAAGCTAAATATAATGGGCAAGTTGTAGTTTTGATTAGTAGCCTTTCCCACAATATGCTGAGAATGAAAATATCAGTAATCAATGACCTTTTTTACTTTCAGTACTGAAATGTCTACAGTTACGAGGAACAGTTCGGTGATTTTTGGGGGAGGAGGGAGGGTTGTTAGATTTTTTTTTTCCCCCCTTAACTGTCGACTTAAAACAAACCTTAAAAGCAGACCTCAGTAGTTTGGCAGTTAGTTACCATAAACACAGGCTTTCCCATTTGCTGAGCTTGGCGACCAACCCTGGTGAGCTGGCTCTGTCACAGTATGATTAGAAGAGTGTTCTTTCGAGCAGTTTAAATAACTCTGGCGCTCTCAGCATGTACTGGGTGCTGACAATTTTCACAAAACAAGTAAAGCATAGGAACCTGAAATAAACTTCAGTTTCCTTTTCAAGAAAACATACTGATTTAATTATTTAGCTCTTCCAAGAAATTAGAAGCCACCCACAGCCCTCTGAGACAGCTTAAAGTGGCACATTTGTATTCCAGTTGGTTTCCAGAGGTGCCTTAAAGTGGGGGAATGGGCATAAAATATATTTCCAAGACAGTTTTATTAAGAGCCGTTTTAAAGCGTTCAGATATCCTTAAGCATTTTTGATGCTTACTAGATAAAAGAGGTAGATTATGCTTCCTTGTTTATGATCTTGGAATTTACAGTGACACCTGCTGGTAGTTATTGGAGAAAAAAACTTTGAAAGTCTCTCTTTTTGCACTTTGGGTTCTACTTACAGTAGTGTAGTATGAATTACCTTAAAAGCATCTTAGAATTCTATTTTTGAAAAATATGTTTTTAACAATAATTTGCTGAGATCCTGTCTCCTTTTCCTCCAGAGTTGGATTCAACTGATCCAGACTTAAGTGTCAGTTGCCCTATAGTGTTAGATGCTCAGTCGTGTCCAACTCTGTGAACCCATCAATTGTAGCTCGCCAGGCTCCTCTGTCCATGGAATTCTCTAGGCAAAAACACTGGAGTGGGTAGCCATGCCCTCCGCCAGGGGATCTTCCCCACCCAGGAATCGAACCTGGGTCTCCCGCCTTACAGGTGGATTCTTTACCGCCTGAGCCACCGGGGAAGACTATCACATATCGCCTAATAAAGTGTATTATTAACCAGGGCAGAGATTGATGCAAAGTTTGAGAATTCTGCAGTTGTTATAGTTTGCGTGGAGTGGCTTAGTGTAATCGTTTTTGTGATTAAAAGTTACTTATCACGCCTTTTATTCTTTAAGAGTTAAAATGGCAAATATCTGTCACTAGGTGTATCATAATTAGTGTCTTCATGTGAAATTTGGAAGGAGTTCATTTTTTTTCTGTGAAAAAATTAAATTGAGAATTTCTTAGTGGGAGGGAAAATGAAAATTCAGGATAAATTGTTCCAAATTTGTTTCCATGGGATTTATGAGACTTCATTATTTGTTTATTCAGGGATCTGCAAAGTTAGAAAAAGCTGAAATACTTCAAATGACAGTAGATCACTTAAAGATGCTGCAGGCAACTGGGGGTAAAGGTAAGTTGGTGACTTCATTCCACCCCCGCTTTCTGCCTTTCTCTTTTCATTTTTTTCTCCTTAAGATTGTAAGGAAGTCATAGTTGAACAGTTCTTTAACAAGCTGAGATAGGAGGTCCCAGATTAAAGCCGTGGAAATCAATGCTAATGGCAGGATTGAACTCGTGGGAAAGAACTTCTGGAACAAAAGAAGCACTTGACCCTGGGCTTGTGTTTGCTTTCATAGTACTGTGGGAGTAAGGCTTCATTCATAGCAGCCTGGTCAGAGATTTGTTTGGGACTTTCAGAAGTGCATGCTGGAATTTGTACCAAAGACAAAACAAACACACAAACATCCAAACATAAACAGGAGGTTAGAGGCAAGCTTTTTCTCTTCTTCTTTCCCTCCCCCACCGTCCTCCCCTCCACCCATTAAATCGAAGCTAGGACTCAGTATCAAGCAGCTATTCCAAAAGAAGTGAATTTTCATTGTTGTTTTCAGAGTCTGATTGGTCTTGGATTCAGACCACACAGAGCATTTGAAGTGCAGGTAGTGAGTCTCTGTCCTGGAAACCACTGATGCAAGTCATTCCTGCAGAGAGCAAACAGGAGCAGGTGCCCTGGCCCTGTGCCATGGAGAGATGTCTTCTGTACCAGATAGTGATTTAGGGAAGAACAGCCCAGGGCACTCAGGGACGGACCCTCACGTCGTGGTGTAAATGGATGTGAGACCCTGAACGCTGATTCATTCAGATTTCGTTATCTTGCTTCTCACATATCAGACTTGATTTTGCCCCTTGTATCCTTTTCACCCTCCAGAAGGCCTTCGGTATTCATCTTAGCCAAGGGTACTGGTCTATGTTATTTGATAACTAGCTGAGGAGAGGGAACCACAAAGACGAAGTCCTGCAGCTACACCCTAGAGGCTTCTGTCTGTTCGGCATTGGCCTTTTATTGCAGAGCACCAGAGTCTTCCCTAGATCAGAGCGGAAGCAGGGCAAGGAGAGAGATAGCTGTTTACCAATCGGTGCCCAAGTATTTCAGTATTTAACTCCAGCTGAGGACCTGGGGAACATCAGCTCTGAGCGTCACCATCTTTCTACCTGTGTCAGGTGGAGGGTGATCTTAGTAAAGGGATGCCTTCCCACTCAGTGTGACTTACCCGCTGTTGTCCCTGCTCAAGGAACCGTCCTGCATGAATGAACATACTGAATGGGATATGGAATTGTGATTTCTTCTCATTAAAATGTAACCCTCTGCAAAGCATGCAAATATTCTTACATGGTAGAGAACTGGATGAAATTGTAGATGCCAGATCCAACCTAGCTTAGCCAGTGCCCCCACCTTTAAACCGAGACAGAGGTGCTAAGTGACATGGGGAGGCCTGTACTAGCAGCATTGAATTCTCAAGGGCCCCTGCAGCCCCAAGATTCTGTCTCTACACGTGCCACCCCAAGATATTAGGAGACTGATTGAGTTAGAGATGCTGCAGGGGAAAGGCTTTGATTGCTTTACCTCTCTTGGCACTGTTAGCTGTAAAGCTAAGAATTTTTATCCGCGTTTCAAATAGTTGGCATGAGCTATACTTCTAAAGAGTAATATTGTTCTTATGCCTTAGTATAAAAATGAAGTTCCATCTTGGTTGCTATTCTCGGCTACCTGAACAGTCCTAAAAATCCGTCCCAAAATAGTCTGTGAACAGACATTTGCGAGCAAGTTCCATACAAGTCGCCTGACTGCCCGGTCATTAGAGAGGTCACCTCACCAGAGAATGTGTGGGCCTTCGGGGGAGGGGGGGCTGGCAGTGTGGGCGCAAATTGTTAGACTCACAGCAGCTATGGGGCCTCAGAATGTACTGGCGAAGGGCAGAGACTCTGCGGTTAGGTTGCCTGGTTTCAAATCCTGGCTCTGCTATTTTTTTTTTTTAAGCTCTGTGACCCTGGATAAGTTACTAACCTTCTCTGAAGCCCAGTTTCTTCATCTATAAAATGAGGACAGGGAGAGTGTTTACTTCACAATATTATGAGTTTAGTCACTTAAAGCCCATAGAGCAGTGATGGAAGTGGCGTGGACCCCTCTGCTGTTATTTTTGGCCCAAGATCCAGTCACAGGAAACAGCTGCTCATCATTGTTTCCCTCTGCATTCAGCAATAGAATAGGAATTATATAATTTATATGCCTTAAGATGCAACAGAGAACTCAGCCATGTGCAACAACATATAGCCAGCAAATCACCAATTTCAATTACTTTGTGCCTAGTCATGAAAAATTCTTGGAAGCTCTTGGGGTTCAATTCTTTTGATCTATTCTTTAGTCTGTTTTGCTAAGGCAGTAGTTTCTAGAGAAGATTTAGAGTAACCTAAATTTCTAGATCCCTCTGGATTTCTGGACTTTATCTATTCTGATGATTACCTCCCTTCTCTCATGGAAGTCAGAAGTCTTCAAAGCCTTACAGAGAACCCTAAGGACACTTAATGTGAAATCTTTCTTTGGAGGCATCTTCTTCAGGAAGAACTTTACCTCCTAGTGTCAGGGGCTTTATTGCTAACTGTGCTGAAGGCCTGGGATAATAACAATTTTTGTTGCTTATTTTCCACATTTCATGATATTCTCTTATGTCAGCTTTGTGTTGTTACTATCTTAATGTATATATTTTTCCCAAAATTTCTTTTTTGGGACTTCCAAGTTTCTGTTGGAATTCTACTCTTGGACTTTGAATACTGTGACTACTATTTTTCCAAAGTCAAACTATAGAATAAGTTAGTTTAAATGTTAATAGATGATAAATGAAACAGGTCATACTTTGATCTACAGAAACAAAAAAGATAATACAGTAAATGCCTTAGATGAAAATAACCTTGTTTGAATTTGTCATTTATATATACACACATCCCCAAAGTGAGTAGACTAAATTTTAATTTAAAATTGTTTTTTAAAAAGACTTCCAAATGAGAAAAAAAATCTGAGAAGGATATGTTTGTACATGCTAGAGGTCACTAATTCAAAATGGTGACATTTCCCCAAATCTCTGATGGGGGAATGCCCTAAATGGGCACTGATACTAGTCAGATGTTATTATTTTCTATCTAATGTATTATCTTTGGATGAAAAGAGATTCTCATAAATGTGATGGACTTTAGCCATTTTTATGATAATAACCTTATGTGCAGGGGTACATGCATACACACTGACATAATTAACATACATTTTTTTTTCTTGAATAAATGCCAGAAAAACTTAAACTAAGCTAACCAATGAAAGAAATTTATATTTGAACTTCAGGAAAGCTAGGAGTTATAGTAACCTCATGTCAGCCAAGGAGCCTCATATTACCTGATAGAAAAATCTGACCTTCAAATTAGTAGCCACATTTTGTGTGTGTGTGTGTGTGAATTGAATTTTTTATTAGAAAAAAAATGCCGTATTTTATAGATCACCATTTATGAGAATCCTACTAAAACACCACAACAAACTGGCCTTGAAGAGAAACAGCACAATGACAGAAAACTCAAAATACTATACCTTTGAGGAGCCTGCAACCAGGCTAACTGAAAATCAACACACTATATAACCTGTTCATATTTGTGTGTGGTATGGTGGGAGTGGCCACATTTTTTAAAATCATTTTGCTTTCTTTAAATTTTTTTCATACAAAGAATGGTGTTTTCATTTTGTCGATTAAAACAAAAAACAACCATGAGGCACGAAGCATGTATGACTTTATTAAGCAGTTCTAGCACATTTCTAACAAAGTCCTCAATCTGCTTGTATGCTTTTCACGTCTCTGCTACAAATGCCAAGAGAGTGAGGATGTTTCCGATAAACCCTTTAATCTCTAACTCATGTGACAGAGACAGAGAGACGGGTCCTCTGTAATAGCCGTGCAAAAGTTTACTAGAGAATTTCACTGTCCCACCATACAAGAGGGACACCATTTTTTTTTCCTGGAAGTGTTTGAAACACAGATGTTTTTAATTTTTCCCCCCCACTGTGATATTTGGTTGCAAGAACAGCTGTAGTGTATAGCACTACCAGAATTGTCACACATGTGAATTGCAAAGTACACTTTCTTAACGGCTGCAAAAATTATGGCCATAAATAGCTGGCAACATCTTCAGGGAGGATTGCTAGTTGTACTTAAATCTCTGAAGAGGGTGGAACGTAGTTGGTGGTGACCCTTCGTAACGGTTATCATTCTGTCTCCCTCCTGCCTCTGCTGGCCCGCACGGTGCTCGAACCCCCTTTTAGGCTACTTTGACGCGCACGCCCTTGCCATGGACTTCATGAGCATCGGCTTCCGGGAGTGCCTAACGGAAGTGGCGAGGTACCTGAGCTCCGTGGAAGGCCTGGACTCCTCTGACCCCCTGCGCATGCGCCTGGTCTCGCACCTCAGCTCGTGCGCCTCGCAGCGGGAGGCGGCGGCCATGACCTCCTCTCTGGCCCACCACCATCACCCGCTGCACCCGCACCACTGGGCGGCGGCCTTCCACCACCTCCCGGCAGCCCTGCTCCAGCCCAACGGACTCCACGCCTCGGAGTCCACGCCCTGTCGCCTGTCCACCACTTCGGAAGTGCCTCCCGCCCACGGCTCCGCCCTCCTCACCGCCACGTTCGCCCACGCGGATTCCGCCCTGCGGATGCCCGCAACGGGCAGCGTCGCCCCCTGCGTGCCGCCTCTCTCCACGTCTCTGCTGTCCCTCTCCGCCACCGTCCACGCGGCCGCGGCCGCAGCCACCGCAGCTGCGCATAGCTTCCCTCTGTCCTTCGCCGGGGCGTTCCCCATGCTCCCCCCAAACGCAGCTGCCGCCGTGGCAGCTGCCACAGCCATCAGCCCGCCCTTGTCGGTATCAGCCACGTCCAGCCCTCAGCAGACGGGCAGTGGGACAAACAGTAAACCTTATCGACCCTGGGGCACAGAAGTAGGAGCTTTTTAAGTTTTCACGGAACTCCTCGCAGTAGCAACTGAATGTCCTTCATTTCCGAGTCAGCTTAAAACCTCTGCAACCCTGGAAGTAGCCATAGAGATGTCTGCAGACCCACAGAGAACAGTCAAGCTGTTTGAGACACAAACCTCACAAGTGGAAATGTGGTATTATCTTTTTTTGTTTTTTTCTCTGTTTTGGTTTAAGGCTATTTGGTAACTTGACATCAGCAACTTTTGAAAACTTCACACTTGTTTCCATTTAGAAGTTTCCTGGAAAATAATATGGACCATACCATTCAGCAGTGCATCAGGATGTCTGAATTGGGGAAGAAAAATGACCTGACTCAATTCTCTTGAAACTAGATGGGAAAAAAAAATTTGTGTTTCGTAAGTGCCTGAGCTAGTAAAGTTTTCTTTTGAACATACAACATTGCACAAGTAGAGAAGAGTGTAGAGGTTGGGTTAAGAAAGGATAAGGGACTGAAGCCCTGCATTAGGCTGCAGATACTTTAGTACAACCCAAGAGAAGAGCACTCTGTTGAAACCAGCAGGTTTTTATTGGCCAAAAGGATTGCTGAAAATAATTTTCAAGTTGAAAGTCCTAGTTTTATCTTAGTTTGCTTTCTTTGTACAGACTTGCCAAGTGGTGACATTTAGCAATGCATTCGTGTAAGCAATTATTACATCAGTGCTCAGATTAACAAGCATTTCTGCCCTGCCTGCAGACCCCCAGGCATTTTCTTTCATGGCTCAAAACGTGGTGCTTCTTTATATAAACCATGCATTTATAGGTTGTACCTAGAAGCAATTGCTTACTATGTGCCCACCAGAGGCTATCTGACTGATGCCAACTTGAAAACTCTCCAGTTGTAAAACTTTAATTTATTCTGTATCATTTGGACAATTTTTACATATTTATCTTATTGATTTCATCCCAATAACATGTAAAATCTGTTGTCACCTTTTGGTAAGAAGTTGCATTTCTGGAAGTGATGAGGCAGGGAGAGAACGATGGTAAGAGAAAAGCCACGATTTTTAAATGTCCGTTGTCAGGCTTGTGATTGCATTTGATCCCAAATCAAGATGAATGTATTCAATGGGATGTACATAAATTATTTTTGTCCATGCCTAGACTAGTGCTACATAATGTGTTTTGGTTTTGTTGTTCTTGTTTTGTTTAACGACAAAATAATCTCTTAATACTTTGAAATTGAGCACCTGAGATTTTATGTTTGAAAGACAAAGACACAGCATGTATTATTATGCACTTCATTTCTCTGCTGTGTGGAGAAAGCAATAAACATTATGAGAATGTTAAACATTATGCAAAATTATACTTTTAAATATTTGTTTTAAAAATTACTGTACCTAGTCTTCTATGCATTACTTTGTAACCTTTTTCTATGCAAAAGTCTACATATCACTAATTAAATGAAGTCCTTTTTGACCATTTTAATGTGGATGAGTTGCTTTGCAGAATGAAAGTTTACAGGAATTTCAAGAAAGGCCTTGTTTCACTAACAAATTAAACTTTGGCTTTTCTTTTTCTAAGTCATTTGGTATAATTCACAGCCTTGAAAATAACAGATATTTGAGTTTGTAAATCAATTAAATATAGGTGAGTATGACACCATTTGGAGGCAAGAAGTGATTGGTTTCCTCTGCCTTTTATTTTTAGCATAGTTCTTGGAAAAGTGCAAATACCAGAAGGTCAAATAATAGTATACTGAACGTAGGGTAATAAGTTTGTGTCATACATTTTGTAACTCAAATATTTATAGAGTGTTTTTAAAACATCACATGCATACATGATAGGTGTATATATATATATGTTGATAAATCCTCTGTACCTACCTCAAGATTCTTTTGATGCTGTAGAAACTATGCAGGGATCCCTCCTTCAATGAAGCCTAAAATAGACTATCTCAAGAGTTTCTGAAATTGTGGGGCCAAACATATGAGAAGAATTTTTTAATGTTCTTATTATGCTTATCAGTTATCCTTAAAGAAAAAAGTGGGAGACCTCTTAAATAATTTTAATTTTGAAAAATCAAGTATATAGTTTATTTTTTCTTTCTGTAAGTGGGTGAAAAAAATGAGCCAAAACAGATCACCTTTATTCCTTGTCTGTAAGCTCTGTGGTTATTTTATGTCAGTTAGCTCTGATGGGATTAGGTAACAAATAACAAAATGGGTTTAGTGGTATTTGGAGTTTGTTTCTTAATCATGATTTGTGGATAACAGGCATAGAAATAATTTTGATTTAGGATCTAATAGTTGATTCTGTGCCTGTTGTAATGACAGCATTCAAATAACTTTTTGTAGATTGTAAACTTTTAGTGGATCAGGATTTTTTAAAATTTGAATTAAATATTGAAAGTAAATCCCTTCTTCCTTTCATCTTTTTCTCTTCCTATTTTTTCTTCCTTATACTGTTTCCTTTCCAGTTAGATATTGGTTATTGTTTTTCAATTTAGTTGATTAAAATATTTGCCAGCCAACATGTTACGTGATTGCTAAGAGTTGTCAGTATTCCTAAAGATAATAGTCAGTAATTTCAATTGTTTAAATTTCATTGGTTCTTAATAATGTTTTACATCTTCAATTTTTAACATTGTATTTCATTCCATTAATTTTATCATTGAGTTTTCCTTCTCTGATTCAGTGTTCTGTGAAAGCAGTGTTCTGCATTTAAGTGTGGGAATTTTCAGTGTTCACTACTAAAATAGTAAAAAAAAAAAATTTTGTTTTTATAGTTTAAGGGAAAAAGAACTTTTAGGGTTTTATTTATTGGTGGCTTTTAGTTGGGTAAAAGTTGGTCCCAAAGTTAACTCAAAGGATTTTTGATGGGGAAAAATATGAAAAGAAAAAAAAAGGAGAACATTTTTAGAAATTTTGTTTTCCCCAGATGATGAAAGCTATATGTGAAACTAATTAGAACCTATTTTGTATTTCACATCAGTGAACAAGAAAGTATTTATTGAATAACTCCCATGTGCCCAGCATTATGCTGTGTACACTCACTTTCTAATGCTGTGTGATCTTGCAGCCTGACAGTGTTGGGTACGACTGCTACCTGAGCTATTCACGGGGACCCATTCTTAAGCCCATGCCTTTGACCTCTAGGCAGTAGCTTCTGGCAGTACTTTTGGACTCATTCATTCAGACCAACCAAAAGTTTCAACCTGCCTGAGATCACTTTGAGCTAAAGACAAGAGCAAATTAGCATAAAAATCACTATCATCTCTCCCGTTTAGTATATGAAAGGATAAAAAATAACAACTGCACTTTATAACAATGCAACATAAAAGGAAATTATTTTGGCAGTTCCCTGGTTTTAACTTTCAACTGTCAAGCAGTTGAGAGTTAAAATTTTAAACTGTTTATCTTAGTCAGTGAAGTTACCCTCTGTAAAAGCTATCAAAAAATATTCTGTGATCAAGGTGGCTGACAAAAGTGAGGCAAAATAGTGACTAGATAGCTGAGAGAATTGAATTTGAAAAAATTTGTGTCTTCCATTAGATATAGAAGTTAAGGGATTTTTTTCTTTTTTGAGGGGAAAATGATGGATTATTCTGAATGTTTATACATTCCAGGTCCATCATGTCATAAAACAACACTCTTCATTTGGCCTATGAAGACCTGCTCAGTAATCTGCTCACTTTAACAAGTCTTGTTATCAGGAAGGGCTTTTTAACTAACCTAAAAATTTCCACCTGCTGTTAAGCATGCTTTCTGTAACAGCTAACAGTTTATATGTGTATAATTTTTCAAAAATCTTATATCCAGAGACATTTTTATATGCCTCTAAATTCTCAGTCTTCTGAGAACTGAATATTCTGTATCCTAGACCTCTGTTGTCATTCTATTAGTCTGTGGGAATGAAGAGATTTATGCATGTGAAATGAAATATGCATGTAACAGAATGCCTCATAAGCTTTTTTTTTTAAGGGACCAAAAGAGGCAAGTTAACTCTAAAGTTTCTTGCCTTAAGCTTGCATTGCAGTCATTTTGGGTTTTCACTGCAGTGAAAACAAAGTCAAATTTTCTCACGCGGAAGAAAAGCTATTTTGCAAAAAAGAATGGCTATTATTCATAATGTTTCACTTGTGTAAGTGGGATGATAAATTTTATATTGCTCACAAATTCCTAAAACAACTGAGTATTTTGAGTTAATCCTGCCTGTTCTGATTATAAGTTGTTGAGCTGAATATTATTTTCCACATTATAAAACTAAAACTCCTCCTGCTTCCTAGGTCTTTCATTGCTTTTTTTTTTTTTAACCTTTTCACTTAAGTGCAGAGAACCAAAGACTTTTTTTTCCCCCAGCAAAACAACATGACCAGAGCTTTATGGAGCTGCTCGTGTAGACTTTCTCCTGGGCCAGCAAAGTCTGTCATCTTCCCATATCCTAGCCAGTCTGTCCCAGCACAACTGCTTTAAATAGGCTTCCCATGGAGACGTGGCCGCAGTCAGGAGGGCAAATCACAGAGGTGCAGAGACCACATGTCATCATCGTCATAACACATTTCTCAGTCACAGTCACCAGCCACCTTCCAAACAGGAACTGAGCCAGCCACTTTTTTGTCTCATAGGCAGCCACTGTCAAATTTATTTTGTTATTTTGACATATTTCTGACAGCAGAAAGATAAGCACAGCATAGTGCAAATGGTGGAGTGTGGTAAGGTCAAAACCCACATACAGCCTGCTGACGTCAGATAAGGATTCTGTCATCTCATGAGGATATTGTCAAGCTCATCGGGCAAGCATTGTCTCTGGTAACAACATCCTTTACTGCTACAATAAAGAGGCTTGATGGGACACGGAGTCCTCTTTCAAGGTACAGAAAACCCCCCAAAGGATATCCAAGAGTCCACAATTGCTGAGGCATTAAGCAGGCTTAAGGCATACGTGTTACACCAAGAGAGCTTACCTAAACACCAAGTACCACCTGACTGTGACTATCCGAAGAACAGGTCTCAGCAATAAACCTGTGAATTATCTGGCTCATGCTGACCAAGTCCCACCACACAGTCTACCGACTTTGATGTGACCGTCAAACCCCAAGTGTGCCCAGCAGCGGGGGCCACAGACAGAACAACACAGGAGCAAAAACTCGGCGTAAGTGCCTTTAGGCAGTTCCCAAGACACTGACATCCAGGAGCCAGCTTTCTTGCTTTGGGTATCAGGAGCTTAAGGCAGAAGGGTAAACAAAATTCAGCACTGTTTATTTTCAAGGTATGACAAGCCAGGGAAGTATAAAAGTTATCTGTTTAATGTTCCCTTTAAATGTATGTGTTCGAAGTGCTAAGTTGCTTCTGTTGTGCCCGACTCTGTGCGATCCTACGGACTGCAGCCTGGCAGGCTCCTCTGGCCATGGGATTCTCCAGGCAAGAACACCGGAATGGGTTGCCATACCCTCCTCCAGGGGATCTTCCGGACCCTGGGATTGAACCTGTGTCTCTTATTTCTACCTGCATTGGCAGGTGGCTTCTTTACCATAGCGCCACCTGGAAAGTTTAAATGTATAGCATAGGGGTTTAATTCTGTAGGCACATCCCCTATTGATACAGGAAAGACGTATTGATATATATGCTAAATGAGTGTCACTCCACAACACTATCCAGTTTACCATATGTTTAACTAGTTAAATCAGGTCTAGTAAGCAGTTTTAAGATGTGGTAGCTTATTTAAAATGTTGGTACTTACTCAGATCACTTGTACATAACTTAAAATCCATATTTATAAGTCTAGTCAGTTTCTTTCTATTCTAGTCAATATTGGTAAGTCATTTATAAAATCTCACCTCTTTAGTGAGTAGAATACGTAGTATAATGACTAAAAGGATGAGTTCTGAAGTCAGATCTTGAGATCTATTGACTGGGGTGGTCCTAAGATGGCAGAGGAATAGGGTGGGGAGACCACTTTCTCCCCCACAAATTCATCAAAAGAACATTTGAACGCTGAGCAAGTTCCACAGAACAAGTTCTGAATGCTGGCAGAGGACATCAGGCACCCAGAAAGGCAGCCCATTGTCTTTGAAAGGAGGTAGGACAAAATATAAGAGATGTATTGACTGTGTGACTTTGGGCAAATGAGTGTATCTGTGTCAGCTTTTTCTCATCAGTAAAATAAGGTTTAAAAAGCAGCACGTGGGGCTTCCCTGGCGGTCCAGTTAAAACTTGGTAAGTCCACTCCAGGGAGGGGGTTCAGCCCCGGGTGGAGAAACAAGATCCTGTATGCTGTGTGCAATGCCCCCCACCAAGAAAGAAACACCTATCTCACAAGGATTTTCTGAGGGTTAAATGAGATAATGTTCAAAAGACCTACATGGTATACTATCAGTAAATAGTACTGTTGCTCATTCAAATTTAGTTTGTTAAAAAATCTCTTAAGATCCAGAACAAGTCTCACTTGGTCCCATTCACACAACTTTATTCGAATACATGCCCAGGTAGGCCACCAAGACCTATTCTCTTTACATTAAATTAGTGGCATGTACATATTTCTTTTTGAATATATTTACAGGTGGATAGAATTTCAGACTTAGAAGAACATAATTTAGACCAGTGCGTCATTTACCAGGTGAAAAATACAGAGACTCAGCCAAGTTAGATAATTTTTCCCACAGTCATGTGACCCAGGTCTCCCGATTTCTAACACATGATTATAAACTAAACCTTGTCTTTCATACCTTTTATATTTTAAGTACCAAAGGTTTTTATTCTGTTGGGGATGTGCAAAATCAGCCTATTTATTTGTTAAGAAGTACACTTCACATTTCCTGTCTTCAAAAGCAATGGTTTTTAGTTTGATTCAAAACAAATATGATGGAGTCATGTTTCTTTAAAAGAAAAATCTGAAATCTAACACAGCTGAGATTGAAATTGTATTACTGTTTTTTAATGAGGGGACTTCCATGGCAGTTCAGTGGTTAAGACTCCACACTCCCAGTGCAGGGGGCACAGGTTCGATCCCTGGTTGGGTAACTAAGATCTCACATGCTGCATGGCCTGAAAGTAAATAAATAAATAACATCCTTCACTATAGAAAAACTAATTACGCATAGGTGAACAGAGTCATGCTACCATCTAGCACTTAAGGTAGAATCTGTCATACCCACTGATGAAGCCATCTCACCAGTAACTGGGTAGGGAGTTCGACCTGCTGGCACCCCCTTTTCTGTGCCTCCCTGTTGCTCTTGGAATGAAGACAAAATCCTTAACCTCAGGCCAGGAGGTTATGTCAGATCTGACCCCAGCCCACTTTTTAGACCTCTGCTTACCTCTCTTTGGAGCAGGGCATGGCAACCCACTCTAGTATTCTTGCCTGGAGAATCCCATGAACAGAGGAGCCTGGCAAATTGTGGTCCATAGGGTCGCAAAGAGTCGGATGTGACTGGCGCGACTTAGCAGACACACCCCCCGTCTCTGCTACCTCTGACTCACCACCCAGCCATCTGCCTTTTTTCCAGCCCTTTTCTCGTTGCTCTCCCCTGCTACAAGGTCTTGTACATATTCCTTCTACTCTGAATGTTCTTTTCTCTCCTTCTTACCTAGGTAACTTATCTTATTTTTCAAATCTTGAGAGATGGATCACTCCTCTAAAATCTCCAGTTGGTTCAAAACCATGTTGTGGAATGGCTTGAACCACACACTTTTCCTTCACTGAATGTATAAGTTGTAATTTAAATTTGTTACTATATGATTACTCTATCTCCACCACTACATGGAAAGCAAACAGTAGTAACTGTGTTCCCAGTGGTAAAGAATCTGCCTACCAATGCAGGAGACGCAAGAGATGCTAGTTCAATCCCTGGGTCAGGAAGATCCCCTGGAGAAGGAAATGGTAACCCACTCCACTATTCTTGCCTGGAAAATTCCATGGACAGAGGAGCCTGGTGGGCTACATACGTGGGGTCGAAAAGAGTCGGACATGACTTAACGACTCAGCACACACATTTTGTTCACCATTAAGTTTCCAGGGCAGGGCCTCTTTACCCTGTGTCTGGTACAGAATAGAAGCTCAAAAAATATGTGTGAACATTGGATGAATGAATGAATACACAAATGCATGACTGAATGATGAGTAAGTGAATAAATGTCATACACTACACCTGCATTCTTGTTGCATTGAGTTTATTTGAATTGTTTTCCCCAAATTTTAATCTGATAGCACAATATATATGCAGGTAAAATCAAGCATACTTGATGAAACGAGATGAAAGAAGCTAAAAGAAAAATAATTTTCTATTGCTCCTTATGAATACAACAAACTCTAGATTTTGACTAGATCCAACATTCTCAACTGGTACCAAATAGGAAAAGGACTACGTCAAGGCTGTATATTGTCACCCTGCTTATTTAACTTATATGCATCATGAGAAACGCTGGGCTGGATGAAGCACAAGCTGGAATCAAGATTGCAGGGAGAAATATCAATAACCTCAGATATGCAGATGACACCACCCTTATGGCAGAAAGTGAAGAAGAACTAAAGAGCCTCTTGATGAAAGTGAAAGAGGACAGTGAAAAAGTTTGCTTAAAGCTCAACTTTCAGAAAACTAAGATCATGGCATCTGGTCCCATCACTTCATGGCAAATAGATGGGGAAACAGTGGCTCATTTTATCTTTCTGGGCTCCAAAATCACTGTGGATGGTGATTGCAGCCATGAAATTAAAAGACGCTTAGTCCTTGGAATGAAAGTTGTGACCAACCTAGACAGCATATTAAAAAGCAGAGGCATTTCTTTGCCAACAAAGGTCCATCTAGTCAAGGCTATGGCTTTTCCAGTAGTCATGTATGGATGTGAGAGTTGGACTTTAAAGAAAGCTGAGCACCGAAGAATTGATGCTTCTGAATTGTGGTGTTGGAGAAGACTCTTGAGAGTCCCTTGGACTGCAGGGAGATCCAACTAGTCCATCCTAAAGGAAATCAGTCCTGAATATTCATTGGAAGGACTGATGTTGAAGCTGGAACTCCAATCCTTTGGCCACCTGATGCGAAGAGTTGACTTATTTGAAAAGACCCTGATGCTGGAAGGGATTGGGGGCAGGAGGAGAAGGGGACGACAGAGGATGAGATGGCTGGATGGCATCATTGACTTAATGGACATGAGTTTGGGTAAACTCTGGGAGTTGGTGATGGATAGGGAAGCGTGGCATGCTGCAGTCCATGGGGTCGCAAAGAGTCGGACACGTCTGAGCGATTGAACTGAACTGATAATTCTCGAAGTAACTATGGGGTCTGTGTGTGCTGGTTGCTCGGTCACATCCGACTCTTTTGTGTCCAACTCTTTTGAGACCTCATGGACTATAGCTGCCAGTCTTCTCCCACAATGCAGGCGGATTCTTGACCACCTGAGCCAAGTATGGGTTACTGGGATTAAATGTGTCTGAATAAAACACATGAGGCTAGGGCGCCACCTTGTGGTTAATTTTCACATTTATAATTTTCAATCTTCCCAGAACTTTTCTATTAATACTTAACAACAGCAAAAAACAAAAAAAAACCATTAAAACTACAGCAGCAGAGAGGAGTGGAATTTTTTAGTCAATTAAATATTGCTTACATGTCATTATCCCAAAGATTTTATTCAAACATTATCATTCATTCCTTTTTGTTTTTATTTTAATTAAATATTGAACTGATAGAGAAAAACAGTATAGCATATGTATGTTATAAATAATCAAATGAGAATTAATACTTCTGTATTCACAACCCAGATCAGCACTGCCAGTACTTAGAAAGACTCCTGTGTGCCTGTGCACCTCTCACTGAATCCTTTCTCTGTTTTCTCCATTAACCAGGCATACCCACGACCTTGTTTTTATGTTTAGTTTACCATCCAAGTACCTATCAACGGGGCTTCCCTGGTGGCTCAAATGGTAAAGAGTCTGCTGCAAGGCAGGAGACCTGGGTTCGAACCCTGGGTGGGAAAGATCTCCTGGAGAAGGAAATGGCAACCCACTCTAGTATTCTTGCCTGGAGGATCCCATGGACAGAGGAGCCTGGTAGGCTACAGTCCATGGGGTCAGAAGAAAGAGTTGGACTTAACTGGATGACTAAGCACACATGTATATACATATCATTAAGAAATAGTGTTCATTTAGCATTTAAAACTTCATATGAAATGATATTCTGTATTGGATTTGCTTTTGGAATTATGCAGCATTTTTCTGCATTTCATCATGTTGATAAGAGAGGCTGTGCTTCATTTGTTTTCACTACTCTGTGGTATTTCACTGAATGACAGTACCACTATATATCTAGATGTTGTACTCTTTTTTAACCTTTTTATTTTCTGTTGGAGTATAGTGATTAACAGTGTTGTGACAGTCTCATGCATGTATGGCAAAGGAATTCAGCCAAACCTACACATGTCTCCATTCTCCCCCAAACTCCTCTCTCATCCACGCTGCCACATAACTACTTCTTCTACCCTTGATGGATATTTAGCTTGCTTCCAGTTTGGGTCTATTATGATGGTGCTACTGGGGACATTCTAGTATGTATCTTCTGGTGCTCACATGAATATTTCTCCCAGGGGTTTGAATTGCTAGGTATGAGAACCTCCATACCTTTACTAGATAATAAATTATTTTTCACTTATTTCATTGCACCAATTTATACTCCTACCACTAGTGTATATAGATTTCAGTTCAACATCTTTACCAGCACTTAATATTTTTAGATTTTGCTCCATTTTTTATAATTTATGGGTATAAACTGAATCTCTTTTGTTTTAGTATGCATTTCTTGATGACACAAGAAGTCCATCCTCTTTTTAAAGGTTTATTGATGACCTGTGTTTATTCTGAGAAGTGCCAGTTCCGATTTTTTGCCTCATTCTTTTGTTTATCCACTCAAGAGTCATTTTAATTGCTACTATGTGCCAAGTACTGTCATTGTTTAGAGGATACAAAGATGACTATGATAATCCAAGTCTATGCCCCAACCAGTAATGATGAAGAAGCTGAACAGTTCTGTGAAGACCTACAAGACCTTCTAGAACTAATACCCCAAAAAAGATGTCTTCTTCATTGTAGGCAACTGGGATGCAAAAGTAGGAAGTCAAGAGATACCTGGAATAACAGGCAAATTTGGCCTTGGAGTACAAAATGAAGCAGGGCAAAGGCTAATAGAGTTTTACCAAGAGAATGCACTGGTCATAGCAAACACCCTTTTCCAACAACACAAGAGAAGACTCTACACATGGGCATTACCAGATAGTCAATACCAAAATCAGATTGATTATATTCTTAGCAGCCAAAGATGGAGAAGCTCTATACAGTCATCAAAAACAAGACTGGGAGCTGACTGTGGCTCAGATCATGAAATCCTTATTGCCAAATTCAGACTTAATTTGAAGAAAGTAGGGAAAACCACTAGACTATTCAGATATGACCTAAATCAAATTTCTTAACAATTATACAGTGGAAGTGACAAATAGATTCAAGGGATTAGATCTGATAGAGTGCCTGAAGAACTATGGATGAAGGTTCATGACGTTGTACAAGAGGCAGTGATCAAGACCAACCCCAAGAAAAAGAAATGCAAAAAGGCAAAACGGTTGTCTGACAAGACCATATAAATAGCTGAGAAAAGAAAAGAAGCTAAAGGCAAAGGAGAAAAGGAAAGATACACCCATTTGGATGCAGAGTTGCAAAGAATAGCAAGGAGAGATAAGAAAGCCTTCCTCAGTGATCAATGCAAAGAAATAGAGGAAAATAATAGAATGTGAAAGTCTAAAGATCTCTTCAAGAAAATTAGAGATACCAAGGGAAATTTTCGTGCAAAGATGGACACAATAAAGGACAGAAATGGTATGGACCTAACAGAAGCAGAAGATATTAAAAAGAGGTGGCAAGAATACACAGAAGAACTATACAAAAAAGATCTTTATGACCCAGATAACTACAATGGTGTGATCACTCACCTAGAGCCAGACATCCTGGAATGCAAGGTCAAGTGGGCCATAGGAAGCATCACTACAAACAAAGTTAGTGGAGGTGATGAAATTCCAGTTGAGCTATTTCAAATCCTAAAAGATGATGCTGTGAAAGTGCCGCACTCAATATGCCAGCAAATCTGGAAAACTCAGCAGTGCCTATAGGGCTGGAAAAGGTCAGTTTTCATTCCAATCCCAAAGGAAGGCAATGCCGAAGAATGTTCAAACTACCACACAATTGCACTCATCTCACATGCTAGCCAAGTAGTGCTCAAAATTCTCCAAACCAGGCTTAAACAGTACGTGAACCATGAACTTCCAGATGTTCAAGCTGGATTTAGAAAAGGCAGAGGAACCAGAGATCAAATTGCCAACATCCGCTGGATCATTGAAAAAGCAAGAGAGTTCCAGAAAAACATCTACTTTTGCTTTATTGACTATGCCACAGCCTTTGACTGTGTGGATCACAACAAACTGTGGAAAAAGAGATCTCTTAAAGAGATGGGACTACCAGACCACCTGACCTGCCTCCTGAGAAATCTATATTCAGGTCAAGAAGCAACAGTCAGAACTGGAGATGAAACAACAGACTGGTTCCAAACCGGGAAAGGAGTACGTCAAGGCTGTATATTGTCACCCTGCTAATTTAACTTATATGCAGAGTACATCATGAGAAATACTGGGATGAATGAAGCACAAGCTGGAATCAAGATTGCAGGGAGAATTATCATAGTAACCTCAGATATGCAGATGACACCACCCTTATGGCAGAAAGTGAAGAACTAAAGAGCCTCTTGATGAAAGTGAAAGAGGACAGTGAAAAAGTTTGCTTAAAGCTCAATTTTCAGAAAACTAAGATCATGGCATCTGGTCCCATCACTTCATGGCAAATAGATGGGGAAATAGTGAAAACTGTGACAGACTTTATTTTTGGGGGCTCCAAAATCACTGCAGGTCGTGAGTGAAAATTAAAAGACGCTTGCTCCTTGAAAGTAAAGCTATAACCAACCTAGACAGCATATTAAAAAGCAGAGACATTACTTTACCAACAGAGGTCCGTGTAGTCAAAGCTATGGTTTTTCCAGTAGTCATGTATGGATGTCAAAGTTGGATTATAAAGAAAGCTGAGTGCCGAAGTTCAAAAAGCTCAAAAAGTTAAAAAAGCTGATGCTTTTGAACTGTGGTGTTGCTGAAGACGCTTGAGAGTCCCTTGGACAGCAAGGAGATCCAATCAGTCAATCTTAAAGGAAATTAGTCCTGAATATTCATTGGAAGGACTGATGCTGAAGCTGAAACTCCAGTACTTTGGCCACCTGACGCAAAGAACTGACTCATTGGAAAAGACCCTGATGCTGGGCAAGATTGAAGGCGGGAGGAAAAGGGTTCGGCAGAGGATGAAATGGTTGGATGGCATTACCAACGCAATGGACATGAGTTTGAGTACGCTCCGGGAATTGGTGATGGACAGGGAAGCCCTGCGTGCTGCAGTTCGTGGGGTTGAAAAGAGTCAGACACGACGGAGCAACTGAAGTGAACTGATAACATAGAGCTTGTCCTCCTGAAGCTCCTGACTTGTTATCATTTCATTGCCTTCAGGGATCTAATTAATTATCAAGACCAAGAAAACAACAATAATTTGAAGCACGATTCTGTGATTATCACTTTGGAAGACAGAAGAAGTATGTTTTATGAACTGTGACTTCAAGGAATTTACAAAGTTATAACTTAACACAGAACAATAGCAAATTACTAAAGTACTATATATTGTTATATTTTATAAAAATTGAGAGAATGTAATGAGCAGAAAAAATAATTGACCAAGTGTGTCCATAGTTGAAATTTAAATTGCTTTCGTTTTATATAACTAATGTAAAAACATTTTTTTTCTATAGCCTACTCATTAAAGGAGGAAAATGAAAAAAAAAGAACCATTTTTTTTAAGTCAGTAATAGTGATCTACATGGAGATGTGGCAAAGATTAGTTTTAATTAGATAAAAATTAAACGGGAGAAAAAAGCACTTTCACAAATCAATATGTTTATCCAAAAACTGCAAGTACACTGTGTTTGCTATTAAACTTATTTCTTGATAAGATTTCCCCAAGTTTTTAGGGAATTTGGTAGCATCCAGTAAGCAGCTACTGGGGTTGACTCTCACTAAAGTTGTAATAGGTAGAGTTCAATTATACATTTGAAAGAGAACCTGAAATATCAAATACTTTCTTTTTCTTTCTATGGAACACCCTCCATGAACTACCCTAGTTGTAAAGACTGCTCTAAAGAACACTCCATAGTATGACCAGAAAATCGGTTGTCACGAGAGAATCTTAAAGAATACACGACTTAGGCTGGGCAAATCCAGGTTGGAATCCTGGTTCCCTGACATAATTGTGGACTTTAAGTTACAAACTTTCTAAATTTCCTAAACTACAAACCAAGGATAATTATAAGAATTGATTCTAATATTGTGGATAAAGTGCTTAATTCAGCATTCAGAACCATAACTTACACAAAATAATAGCAAATTATTAAACACACTATTATGTTAAATATGTCATAGAAATTCACAGAAATTATTTAGAAATCATCTGAAAGAACACAGTAGAGATAGCCATTATTCAGGATGACTCAGTTGAATTCTTTTTCTACTTTCTGCTCTCAGTGGAAATATAAAGGTGTGATTCATAAAAGAAGAGTATTATGAGGGGTTAGGTTTTAAGTGAAGACCTAGCAACCTACTTCTTGGCTCAACTGATTAGTTAATTCATTCATTTAACACCAGCCATATGTTGGGCACTGTACTAGCTGCTGTTGAAAGTCCCCTCACCTCCTCCCCACTCTCGGTTACTTTCAGACATCCTTATAATTTTAGAGTTTGTCAGCCCAAGTCAAAGTCCATCTTTGGGTGAATGATGATTATTCAAATAAAGCAGCTTGACAGAAATACATCTTTTGGTATACAGCAAATAACTCTTGCTATATTTTGTGCACATTAACTAATTTCTATTCCTTTACCCTTAAGAAACCTCTTCATATGTGGGGTATTTCTGCAGACAGTCCTTCAGCTTTTCCCCACTCTTCAAAAAGCAAGAAATGGGGTAAAATATTCTGTCTCTACAACAGAAACAACGTTGTGCTATGTGTAGGTTGTGTGATGTATTTATTTTTTATTTTTTAATTGGTGGAAAATAGCTTTACAATGTCATGTTGGTTTCTGGCATATGACAATGTGAATCAGTCACAATTATATATGTATCCCCTTCCTCTTGAGCCTCTCTTCCCTCCCCACATCCCACCCCTCAAGTTCATCAAAGAGCACCAGGCAGGCTCCTTGGATTATATAGCAGCTTTCCGCTATTTTCCACATGACGCTGTGTTTATGCCAATGCTGCTTACTCGCTTCTCATCAGCCTCACCTTCCCCTGCTGTGTCCACACGTCTGTTCTTCACTAGGTTCATCAGTATCATTTGTCAAGGTCCATATATATGTGTCAATATCCGATACTTGTTTTACTCTTTCTGACTTACTTCACTCTGTATAGGAGGCTTCAGGTTCATCCCCCTCACTACAACTGACTCAAAATTTGTTCTTTTTTATGGATGAGTAATATTCTATTGTATATAAGTACTACATCTTCTTTATCCATTCATCTGTCAATGAACATCTAGTCTGCTTCCATATCCTGGCTATTGTAGATATGTGATATTTTTGTGTCTAAATCACAATATCATGTAGAAAAACTGACAAAAAATAACAATAAAATAGATAAAATGCAATTAAAATGCAAAGAAAATTAAACTCCATTAAGAAATAAACCAAGCAAGAGAAATGTGCTATTGCCATCAATGACTACCCTACAATCTCCCAGATCTTTCTTCTTTGACTTCCTTGACCCTGACTTATCCTGACTCTGCTCCTTCAGACTTTCCTCCTTTATTCTCCCCTAGCTAGTCCTGCAAACTCAGCTCTTCTTTCTTGCTGCATTCAGTCTCTTGGTGTGCATCTCCATTCCTGAGGGTTCAGTTCTCACTTCAAAGCTGAGTCTCCTCTAAATCTATCATTAGTCAAAAAAAAAAAAAAATGTCAACCTACGTGCAGGACAGCTTCACTTGAATGACCTCTCCTTAGTCCAAACCTAAAGGCAACTTGACTTCCTGTTGTGCCTCGATCTGAATCAGCACCCTTTCCAAGTTAATAGGCCATAATCAAAACTTTAGTCACTTTCTCCTTTGATTCCTACTCAACTGTGTTAGACAGTCTTATTGCCCTTTCTTACCTGTGCCTAGAACAGTGACTGACACCTAGTAAAAATTCCATAAGTGCTTGCTAAACCAATGAATGAATGGATGACAGTAACTCTGTGAAGCATGCATGGGAGCTAATAGCAACTTCCATTGTGCAGGTAAAGATCCAGAGGCTCAGAGAAGCTGAGTCACTCTCCCAAGGTAGAGTGAGTGAGTAAATGAAGTCGCTCAGTTGTGTCCGACTCTTTGCTACCCCATGGACTGTAGCCCACCAGGCTCCTCCTTCCATGGAATTTTCCAGGCAAGAATACTGGAGTGGGTTGCCATTTCCTTCTCCAGGGGACCTTCCCGACCCGGGGATCAAACCCTGGCCTCCTGCATTGCAGGCAGATGCTTTACCATCTGAGCCACCAGGGAATAAGCAAGATAACTCAGCTGCTATTGACAGACAAGATTAATTCAGTCTCTGGCTCCTGAGACTGCGCTTTCCTAAGACCACTGTCTTCTCCGTATTTGCTCTTTTGTGACATCTAGTTATTGCTAGGTTTACTGTTTCTAAGACTAGTTCAGACCTTCAGCATGTGGTGCATGTGTATGCTAGTTGCTTCAGTCCTGTCCGACTTTTTGCGACCCCATGTAGCCCCATGTAGCCCACCAGGCTCCTCCGTCCATGGGATTCTCCAGGCAAGAGTGCTGGAGTGGATTGCCCCGCCCTTCTCCAAAGGATCTTCCCAACCCAGGGATCGAACTTGTGTCTCTTAGTTTCCTGCATTGCCAGGCAGGTTATTTACCGCTAGTGTCACCTAGAAAGCCCCATTTAAAGCTATGGCCACCTAGATAGACTTACTGCCTGTGGTCTGGCTTCCATTGGTCTATTCAGCACCCAACAGCCATGTCTCACCACCCATCTTTGCTTAATTTCCTTGATATTCTCCTTGACATTTCCAACCTTTTTGCAATATCCTATTCTCTTCATAGCTACTTCCTTCTTAAATTTCTCTGATCTGCTGATAAACTCTCTTACTGCTCCTTTGCTGTTTCCTTCATAGTTATTCTACTTCTTCCCATTCTCCTATAATGTATTTTCACTTGGTTCATTCCTTGGTCTTCTCTTTATAGATTCTCATTTTGAAAGAGAGCCCATATCTTCTCAAACTTCTAAGCTAATAGCTCCAAAATCCCTTACCTTCCTAAGTGCCATCCTATTTTTCCAACCACCATTTAGCTGTGCTGCCTCTATTGGGATCAAACTGAACTTACTTCTCTCCTGAGTCTGTTTTTCCCCATCTCAACCTCCTAATCACATTTCAGGCCACTCCAATTTTATTTTATTTATTTATTTATTTTTCACTCCAATTTTATTAACCACACAGAACACAACTTCCAGAGCCATTACTGCTTCTTCCCTATTATTCTTAAGCTTTTCTGTCCTATCAAATACCTAGGCTTCTTGCATTCGCTTTGCGACTCTGTAGCTTGTCTTCAGGTCCTCCATAATGTGGCTACACTAACCTGCCTGACCTGGACCTGCACTGTTCCCTGGCCCAGGTGCCCTGCTATAGCCAGCCTGGTGCAGCCACCCTTGGTGTAGATGCCAGGCTTTGGACCTCCTAAGGTTAAATGCTCCCTTTCTCAGGCTTTCCAGATCCTACCGGCCTCTAGGTTATTTGGTGAACCAGTTTTCAGTTCTATTTTCATTCTCATATCCACTTCCTTCTCCCTTTCCTCACCATGTACTTCAATTATTTGAAGTACCTTTGTTGTTGGTTAGTCACTAAGTCCTGTCCCACTCTTTTGCAACCCCATGGACTCTAGCCTGCCAGGCTCCTCTATCCATGAGATTTCCTAGGCAAGAATACTGGAGTGGGTTGCCATTTCCTTCTCCAGGCAATCTTCCCGCCCCAGGGATGGAAACTGTGTTTTCTGCATTGGAAGCTGGGTTCTTTACCACTGAGCCACACCACATAACAAACTGTTGAGAAACGGTGCCCTTTTTTGGTTGTTAATGGCAACAATAATAACAAATATATTTGTGTCTTAAATCCTTCATGAAACACTCCTTAAACCCTTCTGCTTTTTCCAACCCCTGGGCCATTAATAAACATTTTCCTCTTCCAAACTAGTCTCAGCACAGATTAAAGGTAAGTAAGACAAAGCCATAGGAGCTGTAATCAAGCCCTTAGTTTGTTTCTATGCTACTGTGAAACTTCAGGCTTAACATGAAATGGTAAAAAAAAAAAAAATACAGTAGCTTAAAAAATAGCAAAGGTTAGAATGATTTTGAAATTTCTAGATAAAAAAGTGTAATGTCTATATATTAATAGCACCATTTTATCTTCTTTTTGATGCCAACATTTCCATATTTTCTTTTGAGGAACCCCCAAGAGTCTTTCTTTGCCTATATGATAAATCTACAGGGAACTAACACACTGGATGCAAGAAATTTGCCATATTTGTGCAAATGTCTCTGAGAAAAGTTAAAATACAACAGGTAAAATAATTAACCATAATGGTTAGGTAGAAGAATGGTAAGAGAAAATATAAAACAATTACTTGTTAATTAACCAACAACATACCTCAAAAAAGATCTTAGATTCATAAAGGAGAACAGGATAAGAACAATTCAACTATATGCAATCTACAAAACACATAATCCAAATATATGAAACGTGACTCTTAGTATGATGTATAATAGAATCCCTCCTAAAATTATTTTCCTCCTCTTCTTAGCCAAAGGAAACTCCATATGAACAAGGCTCAATAAATTAATGTTTGTATACACATCCAAATTATCTTCCAAAGCTGGAAAATGCAATTTTATAAGTGGCTTAAGTTGTATTTAGAGTATTTTAGAATTAGAGATAACTTTGTTGTTTGATTGCAATTATCTGCTAAAAGGTATGGTGTATTTTAAGTCTTAGGTTTAGTAATATTAAAAAAGAAAAGAATTGAATTTTTATAATGGGAAAAAAAAAATCGGTAACAACCATAGTGGGAGAGAAATCAGTAACTCGGAACAGCAATAATGGGGAGGGGGAGGGCGGGCGGTGGGGGAATCAGCAACTCGGGACTGCAAGTAAGAAAACAACTGTTTCCCTGACCGGGAATCGAACCCGGGCCGCGGCGGTGAGAGCGCCGAATCCTAACCACTAGACCACCAGGGAACTTGAACAACTTTTCTCACCAGGCTTATTTGGTTCTGTAAAAGTCTCTACGTAAGGACCAATGGCGGATGAGATTGTTGACTCTAAACCCTGCCTCCTTCTTTCCGGTTTTGGATTTTAGTTTCTCAAACTCCGAGAAATCCTCGGCGCTCTCAGGCTAGCTCCGCGACGGCACCCAAGGGGACCTGCTGGAGCCTCCAAATCGAATCCTGTTCTGACTGCCACGCTGCAGAAGACGTCCTGGGATTGGATCCAAATTACGTGACGTGTAAATATCTATACCTGGACAATGTTAAAAGGACTGCCCAGAACCGTGTATTTGCTTTTTTATTTTCTCAGTCATTTAGCTGCTACTTCTAAATCTAACCTCTTTCGGTATATGTCTTTCTGTCTTTCCTTCTCACGCAGTTGTTAAAATTCCACTAAACTTTTTACGAAATCGAGCGTTTGATTGCCGCGAGCAGAGCGTTTCCCGGTATAGAGCTCGGTGCGACCCTGCGCACGACCTCGCGGTGTCAACGTGGACGATGAAGGGCTTCGTGGCCTTTTAGGACGCGACTGTTTTATTTTCTGGGGAGTCAGATTAACGAAGCGAGGACGGCTGCGGGTGTCTTGCTCAGTGAAGACCCCGGGCCTGTGCACTGTTATCTGGGCAGTTGCTTCACTTCTTATTATGTCGAGAAAAGGCCAGGGAATGATGCAATTACCAAAGGAATCAAGAAACCTTTTAGCCCAGCCTCAGTTCAGAATCCCCCATGAAATAGGAGCAGAAGGCAATAGCATGTAACTCAGCTTTGAAAGTGCCTACCGTTCAGTTGGACTCATGTAACCCGAGAGACCCCGCTCCGCTGCAAGATGGAAGGAGGCTTAAGTAAAACAGATATAAATTTGTAATGAACTTGCTCGCAACATCCGGCGCCACTGTGAATTACAGCCTTCGTCCATCACCGTGGACTTTAGGATTTTTTTCTTGTTTTCAGCAATTCAGAAACGGAGTTTAGATTCTTGATAAAATTTCTCAAAAATTATTTAATAATACGCAAACAGGAAGATTAAAGTGACTTAATAAATGAAGATGGAAACATGACCGGAAGAAATTTCTAAATGTAATTGCTATGTTTTAGATGGGACCCACACTCCTTTCCTGTATCAAGAAATTTTTTGGAAATCGGGCGCTGTAGGTGGAGTTCTTACGTCTCAATTGGAGATTTTCAGAGCTTACATGATAAGTATCTGGTTTTGGATAAAAAGATAAAGCAGATATTACTTTTAGAATAATTTTAAGTTGTAATAGGTTTGGTCCCAATCTTGTACAAAGTGTTGGAAAGAGTACAGCAAGAAACGTCAGCCCTCTTTCATCTTGTAATCACTCTTCATGTTTTCTGTCCAGAGCTGACCATTGTTAACAGTTTCTTCTGTATCCTCTTGGAAATCGTCTGTGCAATTTTAAATTGTTTTTATTTTCTATTTCCTAGAAATATCTATTTCTTTTTCCTCAAACTTTTTATCTTGAAATATTCCAAACCTACAGAAAACTGCAAGTATAGAGCAATGAACACACATATACCCTTCATCCATCTTGGGCTAATTTAGTAGTACCAGCATCCACTGTGTGACTTGTGCTCTGAAATGTGGCTAGTAAGAGTTGAGGTGTTCTATAGTTGTTGAATGAATACTGGATTTTTAAGCCTTTGTATGGAAAAAAATGTAAAAACTCATTAATAGTTGAGTACATTTTAAATGCGAATTGAATATATGAATTAAAATATTATTAAAACTTAAATTATTAATATTAATTTCTTTATTTTTGTTTTTAATATAGCTGATGGAATATTTAAAATTATACCTATAGCTTGCATTATATTCTAATTTATAGTACTAATCTAGATTCAACAGTTGTCAATATTTTGCCGGAGAAGGCAATGGCACCCCACTCCAGTACTCTTGCCTGGAAAGTCCCATGGACGGAGGAGCCTGGTAGGCTGCAGTCCACGGGGTCGCTAAGAGTCCCGCAGGACTGAGCGACTTCACTTTCACTTTTCACTTTCATGCATTGGAGAAGGAAATGGCAACCCACTACCGTGTTCTTGCCTGGAGAATCTAAGGAAGGGGGGAGCCTGGTGGGCTGCCGTCGATGGGGTTCCACAGAGTCGGACACGACTGAAGTGACTTGACAGCAGCAGGAGCAATATTTTGCCATGTTTACTTTCTGTTGATCTTTTTTCGAACCATTTGAGGGTAGTTGCAGACACCATGATACTTTACTTTGATACCTAAGAACAAGCAATACAATTATCACACTTGGGGAATTTGAATTTTATACAATATTATTTTTTCTACCATTGATAGTGAAATTTTCCAATTGTGTGACCCCTGTTATATTTTTTTGTTTTTATCCAGGATCCACTCAAGGATTATACATTGTATTTGTCTTGTTTCTGTAGTCTTCTTCCTTTAATCTGAAACAATTCCCCAATTTTTTTTTTTTTTTTTTTTACAGCACTGAATAGTGGAGGCCAGTTGCTTCAGAAAGTCCTTCAGTTTAGACAAGTATTTCTTTTGTCAGGAAACTACCTTAAGTGATATGTTATTCTCAGTATGTTACATCATAATCAAATAATGATGATGCATTATCTCTAATGGTAATTGTGGTAGGCAGGATAATGAACCCCACGGAGATGTCCCTGTCCTAAGCTCCAGAACACATAGATATTACTTCATGTGACAGTAGGAATTTTGCAGGTGTGATTAAATTAAGGAATTTGTGAGAGAGGGAGAGAGAAGATTATCCTGGATTTTACCTGGGTGGGCCCAGAATCATCACAGGGGTCCTTTTAAGTCCAGAAGGACTTTTAAATTCCAGTGATGTGATCCCGAGAAGACTCTACCAGCCTTTATTGGCTTTGAAAATGGAGGAAGAGGCCCATGAGCTAAGGAATGCAAGGGGCCTCTAGAAGATGAAGAAGGCAAGGGAAAGGTTCTCCCGCAGAGCTTCCGGAAAGAAACAGCTTTGCCAACAAACACCTGGATTTTAGCCTAGTGAGACCCATGTCAGAATTCCGGACTCCAGAACCATAAGATAATATATTTGTGTTGTTGTAAGCCAGGAAGTTTGTGATTTTTTCACAGTGCCAATAGGAAACAAACACAGTAAGTTGGATCGTTTGGTGAAGGTGTGTGCTATATTTCTCCATTGTAAAGTTACCCTTGACACTTATAATTAACAAATATTAAAAAAAAAAAAAAGCAAACGTCAGCCATGGAAGTAATACTTTGAAAATGTATGAAATTTCTCTTCCCCTGCAAAATCTCACCCAATGGCTTTAGCATCCACTGATGATCCTTGCATGAAATCAGTTACTACTGTGGTGATGGCAAAACGGTGTTATTTTATCATTCTCGTGTCAAGAACTTTGCTTTCTCTCCTCTGTCTTTTTGTTGTTTATTTTTAAAATAACAGTTTGGACTCACATTCTTTTTTATTTTTGTGTTTTTAGTCAATGTGTTATAATCTCCTGCTGTCGTTATTCACTTAATAATTGTCCCAAATATGGCCACAATGAGTCCCTTTAAACTTTCTCCTGTATTCTTTCAACATGTTCCTGTAAATTTTTTTAGCATTTATTTGCTTTCTGACATAAGGTAGTTCAGGCACACCCAATACTTTGTAAATGATTTGGAATATTAACATCTTTAATGCTTATATCTTTTTAAACTTCCTTGTTTAAATTTTTACATAAGAATGGGCATCCTCTACATACTTTTCTGTAACCTTTTTATTAATTTCTTTTGAAAGGTGTCCATTCTTTACATAGTTTTTTGATTATTTTATTAACTGTATTGTATTCCATTGTATAGATATTTTATCAAAGCAGTTTTATATCATTGGCCATTTAGATTATTTTCAACTTATTGCTATTAAAGTACTACAGCAAATAACCTTGGCCTGATGTAATTTGGCATGTATTTTTTATTGATTAATTGACCCACAAATGACTTACCTTATAGAGTGCCAATTTCTAGCTGGAAAATGTTATATATTGGGAAAAAATCATGGTATCCAGCTCAAATTCAGTCCTAGTTATATTTTATGGACAACTCAATTTTTCAGTTTGATTTCAAACTGATTCAGCTATTCTTTTTCTGTTCATTAATTTGTTGATTTGCTGAACAAATATTTACTGATGGTCTAATATATGTCAGTCACTGTGTTAGGCCCAGGATGCCTGATCTTGAAGTTTAGTCTGTCAGGGTTCAAGGAAACAAGCAATTACGGTTAGTAGAGCAGCAGATAGTATTGATAAAAGAAACATTTGACTGTACTTCAGTTTAATAAGTTCATTTAACAGATCATCAATGCACCATTTATCACACATATTTTGCTGATAGGAATGTAAAATGGTACAACCACTTTGTAAAATAGCTTGGCAGTTTCTTAGAAAACTAAGTATGCACATAATATAATGACCGGGTCAAGTTGTACCCTTAGGCACTTATACCAGAAAAGTGAAACCTTAGGTTCACATAAAATCTGCACACAAGTGTTTATAGCAGCTTTATTCATAATAACCTGAAACTGAAAACAAATGAAACATCCTTCAGTGGGTGAACACCCACACAGTGAAATATTTATTTAAAAAAAAGAAAAATGATTGCTATATGTAACAACTTGGATTGATCTCAAGAGAATTATGCTGAATGGAAAAAAAAGACAATATAAAAGGTTATATACTATAGATTCCATTTATATAGAATTTTTGAAAGTATATAGATGGGAACAGATTAGTGATTTACAGGAATTAGATGTGGTGGGGAGGAAGATGGAGGTGATAGTAAAGTGCAGGTGTGGTACACCTTTGTGGGAATGATAGACTGGTCCTATATCTTATTGTGGTGGTAGTAGAAGGAGCTGTACCGATGATAAAATTGCATAGAAATCACACACACACATACATAAACACACAGAGGCAATGAGCTCTAAAGACTAAGCCAGCGCCATTTTCTGGTTTTCATATAGTACTGTAGTTACCTAAGATGTTATCTTTGGGGGATAAATAGGGGAAAACCCGGGCCTTCCCTGTACATTTTTTTTGAAACTTTTTATGAATCTCTAATTATTTCCTTTGAAAAACTCCCTTTTCAGCTTGAAAAAAGTGAAAGTATTACTTGCTTAGTCGTGGCTGACTCTTTATGACCCCATGGATTATAGCCTGCAAGGCTCCTCTGTCCAGGGAATTCTCCAGGCAAGAATACTGGGGTGGGTGGCTATTCCATTCTCCAGGGTATCTTCCCAACCCAGGGATGGAAACCAGGTCTACTGCATTGCAGGAAGATTCTTTAGCATCTGAGCCACCAGGGAAGTCCCCCTTTTAGCTTACCGCACTGTAAATTTCTTTGACTCAAATAAGTCCAAACACCAGTTACCACTTAATATCACTTTGAGTTTAGGGATTCATTTCAGAATTTTCAATTATATCTCAACTAATTATCTTAGCACTATGTTATTTAAATAAGTTTTTCAGAAATTAGTGAAAAATATAATGAATTCTTTTATTTGGGCTTATTCTAAATAATCAGCCATAAGTTCTGCTTGCTAAAAGGCACCCAGACAATTCATTCCTATGTATGTCAGTATTTCTTTCTCAATGAGCTCTGGCAGGCTCTTCCTCTTTTAAAATGACAAAATTTCCCCCTCCTCTTTAGACACGATTTCTACCTCCTCTTTATAACAGGGTGAGAGAAGCCCTGAACCTAGGCCGACCCACAAAAGAAGCTGTTTGCATCCTCCTCAAAACTCAAGATGGTTATCTATAATGTTCTGGACCAATGACTCCAGTTGTGAAAAAGAGCCACCGCCTTCAACACTGTTAAACAGTGAATTCTAATCTGCATCTTTAGGGGCAAGTTAACTTTCCAACAGACCTCCCAGAGGTAGTATTTCCCTCCTATGGAACTCCTGTGTCTCAGCCAGCCTAAGGCAGATGTGTGAAAGCAGGTAAGTTTTTCTCTTTGTGCTAGAAAAAGCAGGATTGGTTTAACCACTAAAGAATGAACTGTCTTAGTGCTGGTAGATTAAATTTACTACCTAGTAAAAAAATCTCTTCAACTCCTTTCCAGAGAATACTCCCAAAGGAGTTTCAGTTCTTTTTGTGGTTATGAGCTCATTACTTACCCGGGGGTTTTCATTTTGACAAAGTGCTGCAGCCGTATTTGCCTATGTTTCTGGAATTCCCGTTTCATGAGCGGTTACTAGTATTGTGGTTAGAAACAGGCACACTGGTCATACTTCATTAAACTATTCTTGGATAGCTATATCAGAAATTCAGAACACATTTGCAGTAATGGTTGCTATTGTTTGGTGATGTTCCCTTAGCTGTGGAGTTCCTATTCACTCCTCTGAAAAGTCCCTTGGGAGAACACCTCATGCCTGAACTCTGGGGTCCAGTTGCCTCCTACTATCCCATTCCTACCCTGAGGGGCAAAAAAAGAGGCAGGCAAGTGACTCTCTTTTCTTCTTTAAGGGCTGAAGAAATCTCGGCTTCTATCTGCCCCAAAGTCTCACCATACAGGGTTCTTTACCCCAGGAAAAGCGACATGACAGTTCTACCTAAATTGTTCTATAATGGCCTCTACCTTGCAATAGAGATGGAAAAGTCTGCTTTCATATTTAATAGAGGCCCTCAAAGACATAAAATCAGTGTTGCCTTATAATTTCTCATCAACTCAGTGTTTACCAAGCACGTTCTATTACCCAAGTACAGTGAGGAGTGCTAAGGGTATAATTAAAAAAACAACAAAAAAACTTCCTTATAATAATGTATATTGCTGTAAAAATACCTTTCATGGAAGTCATGTTCTAGAATTTAGTCTAAACCTCATTCATGGATTATCTCATGTAATTCCTATTGTTTTTGTTGTTGTTTAGTTGCTAAATTGTGTCCAACTCTGGACTGCGAGGAGATCCAACCAGTCAATCTTAAAGGAAATCAGTCCTGAATATTCATTGGAAGGACTGATGCTGAAGCTGAAACTCCAATACTTTGGCCACCTGATGCGAAGAACTGACTCATTGGGAAAGACCCTGATGCTGGGAAAGATTGAAGGCGGGAGGAGAAGGGGTGACAGAGGATGGTTGGATGGCATCACTGATGCAGTGGACATGAGTTTGAGTAGGCTCTGGGAGTTGGTGATGGACAGGGAAGCCTGGCGTGCTGCCGTCCTTGGGGTCGCAAAGAGTTGGACACGACTGAGTGGCTGAACTGAACCTGTGACTCAGTGGAATGTAGCCCGTCAGGTTCTTTTGTCCATGGATTTGCCAGGCAAGAATACTGGAGTGGATTGCCATTTCCTTCTGCAGGGTGTTTTCCTGACCCAGGGATTGAACCTGCTTCTCCTGCATTGACAGATGGATTCTTTACCACTGAGCCACCTGGGAAGCCCTTAATCCCTATGTGTGCTGTGCTGTGCTTAGAAGCTCAGTCGTTTCCAACTCTTTGTAACTCCATGGGCTGTAGTCTGCCAGACTCCTCTGTCCACGGGGATTATCCAGGCAAGAACACTGGAGTGGGTTGCCATGCCCTCCTGCAGCAGATCTTCCCAACCCAGGGATCAAACCCAAGTCTTCCACATTGCAGGTGGATTCTTTACCATCTGAGCCACCAGGGAAGCCCTATATCAATCCTGATATTTAGTACTAGTATCATCTGCCTTTTACAGATTAACAACAACAGAGGTTAAATTATTTACTTAAGGTCAGCATGTGATGGAGTTGAAGTCTGAAGTCAGAGTCTGAACTCTTAGAGATTACCCTGTTAAGAAGTACACATTCTACTGAGGTTTGATTTGTACCGTACTAAGATTTCCCAAATAAGTTTATATATCTTTTATCTCAATTAAAATTTCACTCTCTACTTAGAGCAGTGGTGTCCAAAAGGATTTTTTGAAATAATGGAAATTTCTATTCTCTGCTGTCCAATGAGTCGTCTCTAGCCACGTGTGGCTCTTTAGCACTTGAAATGTGGCTAGTGGAATGAAAAACTACATTTTAAATTTAGTTTAAATTTAAATGGGCACATGTGGCTAGTGGGCACTGTATGATACAGCACAGATCTAGAGCATAAAGAAATGGTTTATTTCTTTGGATTTCTCTGTAAAGACAAGGCTTAGGCAAATCAACAAATATCAAGTAAATGAAAAAGAATGAACAATAGTTAAGGGGGAATTTTCTCCCTCTTTAAACTAAAGGGCAGAAGTCTTTATTCTACCAAGACATTCACTGTAATAAAATGTTATAATAAGCATGTGATATAGCCTATAGTACTTCTAGAGCAGTTCATGAAGATAGTAAAGAGGATCCTTAAATTGGAAGCAATGTTTTTGAAAGGCTGAGAAACATTTTATAATTGATGGTTAGTACTTTTAAAATGTGTTTCTAATAAAAAAGACCACTGTTTAATTTTTTTCTCGACAAAATCTGGGGTCCATAGAGAGAAAAACAAAAGGGGACTCTTGGTGGAAGGATGGAAACAGTCCAGAATTGCACTCAAGGGACATTTCCTGCACAGACTACAATCTAAAGCAGACCTCTTCACACATGTTGTTAAGAGTAAGCAACTGCCAAACCTCACTGGATGACTTCATTCTTTCACTTATTCACCACATATATACAAATGTTAGTCAAGTCGTTCTGAATATGGGGCAAAATATCATGAATAATAACAGGGCTGTAGATCAAATCAGAGTCTCTGGATGTGACCAAGTCTCGTGGCCTGTGTTTCCTGACCCATACACCTCGCTGGATGTCTCCTTACCCAGAAGAATTCATCTCAAAAATTTTATCACGATTTTCTCACAGCTTGTACTGCTATGGAACGTGTCTTTGCCAGTTTTTACATTAATCTTAGATTTCAAAAACATCAAAGAAGTGTGAGAGCCTCTCCGTTTCTCTGGAGGTCCCAAACCACGTTCTTCTGATTCAATGAAATCAGCTCTTTAAATTGCAGGAGCCTTGTTTTCCTTTGGAAATCGTTTACAAATAACATAATGCCTAAAGAAAGAAAAAAAAAAAAAGAGGAAAATTTCCAATTCCTCACATTCAAACCAAAAAGGTGTAGACCCGAGGTCCAGTTTTATACATGCTCGGTGCAGAATTGGGTAATTATTCCATATTTTGCAAGACAGTATAAGGCGACCAGTTGCAACTGAAATTCCAAACCATCTCTGTGAGCTGCTTCGCTTGTCTTCCAGGAGAGGCTATTACAGCATAAGCAGCAACAAGAAGCCAGAGGAGGCCGCTATCTCTTGGGCCTGTGTGTCAGGCCTCTGACACACCAATGTTATCGCACCAGCTGCAGGCTCCATTAAGTCTTTTCCTTACGTAAGGGTCAACTTCAAGGCCAAATCCTCCCAGTCATCTTGCGGTGCTTGTCATGGGACCTTAGAAGGAACAGCTGCCCAGCGGGGATGGGAAGCTCACAGGCACCGGCCCGCAGCTGATGCCAAGCTTCCCAACCCAGGCTCCCCCGGGTCTGTGCCAAGAGTCAGCCTGGAGGGCTCAATTGCTCGGTCCCCACTGCTGCAATGATAGCAACGTGGCAGCACCCTGGATGCTGTGCGGAGGATGGGAGCGGGAGGGGGCGGACACGGGGGCCCGTATGCGAAACACAACGCCGGAAAGGACAGAGGATGAATTTATTGTGACCAGCGGTCCCCGAGCTACAAGGAACCTCAAGGCTTTAAAGCGCGGGGAGACACGAACTCGAGCTCTGCTCTCAGAGCCGTATTCACTCTAAGAGTGGCGGTCAGCAGTAGGGGATTACCCGCCCCGGGCGAGGTAAGAAGACCTCCTTAGGCTCCGCCGCCGGCCGGCCGGCCGGCCGCGCGAAGCGCCTGGAGCTCGCTCCCGGGAGGCGTCACAAAGGGCCGCGGCCTGCGGAGGCCGCGCGCGCAGCTCTCTGGGGCGGAGCCGCCGGGCCGCGGCTGGGGCTGCGCCGGGGCCCCCGAGGCTGCCAGCCGTCGCGGGTGCCCCCAGCCTCCCAGCCCCGAGATCGCCGGGGCGGGGAGGATGCGGCAGCTGCAGCCGGAGCGGCCGAGCCGAACCGCCGAGCTCCCCGGCCCCCGCCGCGGCGGAGGGGCGCCGAGCGTGGCGCGGGCCGGGCGGAGCTAGAGGCGGGCGTCTGCACCGCGTCGCGCCACCCGCGGCTCCCCGCCTCCGGCCGGGCCCGGCAGCCTGTCGCGGCCGATGTCCTGACCCGCGGGCGTACCCGCAGGGTTGGCTAGGCGCCGGGCGAAGGGGAGAGGCCTGAGGAGTCCCGGCGGCGGCCGCCGCGTCCGTCCACTAGCACGGGACGCCGGTCCCGCGGGGCGCGCGCCTGGGCGCTCCTCCCTCCTGCCCCGGCTCCGCGTCACCGCGCGGTCCTCCCCCGACCCCTCCTCCCACCCACCCCGGAGGATGCGCTCCCCCGCGCCCAGCGGCAGAGGCCACCGCTCCCAGAAATGCGAGCTCCCGACGCCCTTCTCCGGGACCCGAGGAGCCGGCGCCCCCGCCCTGTAGTAGGTAGGTGGCTAGGCGGGGACCAGCCCTGGCCGCCACCCGCGGTTGATGCTGCCGCTGGGGAGGGGCGGGGGGCCGGGGCCGGGACCCGCGAAACTTGCCTCCCGCCGGAGCTCGGTGCGGCGCTCGGAGGTGTTCTAATGGCGCTGGGCGCAGCACCCCCCTGTTAACCTGACAGCCTCCTCTTGAGCTCGGGAGGCCGAGCGGTGGCGAAGGAGAGCGTGACCCTTCCCCCTCCAGCCCCTGGGCCCGGAGGGGCCCGCGCTGCTTGAGGGGCGGGGAGGATGGATTGGTGTGAGGATTATTGGGGGATGGAGAGTGGGAGCACCGCCGAATTTTCAGCAACTCAGGTGGATAAATGTCACCGTATTTTTTCGGCCTGATGGACAGATGCCTTCTTCCTGTTTTCTCCCAATGTGCAGCCACGCAGAGAGTTATTCTAGCGGCAGGTACAAATCACTCTGGATTTTGGTGTATTTCGGAGCTAGCTGGTTGATACGTGAAAGTGACGTCTCAGATTCTTATAGTCAGTCATTTAGGGCCAGTTGGAGAAGGCCCCTTTAGAAATCAGATATTCAGGAGCTAGATGAGGCTGGGGAATTCTCGTGCTGCCTACCTGGGAGCGACCCTGCAGCTTTCGTGAAGGGATGTGTTTGGGAGCATGGCAAGTTTGATACAGGTGTAGGGAGTTTAGAATCTGCTGGAAAGATGCTCGGAGTTGGCCAGCAGAGGCAGCCTTGGGCTCAGCCTAGCTTCCAGCTAGATGTTAATACGGTTGTACTTTTGAGAAACTGGCTATAAATTGTTTCTTCTCTCCCACGTGTGAAGTTCGTACATCAGAACGAACGATGACCATTTGGCAAGATTATCTCTTCATAGGCTATAATTTTTAAATTTCGTATTAAGCAGTAAAGTTTAGAGTCTGGGAAAATGGATCATTGTACGCTCCGATTTTATTAACGTATTAAGGTTGAGAGCGCCAGGAGGACAGAGACTTCCCCTTGTTCAGTCTCGTAATCCCCTGATCTGATGCATAATAGGTGCTCATGGGTTATTTGTTGAATGAGCTGTGTTTCAGGCTTCATCTAAAGACAGTTTAGGATTAAAACATCTTGTTTACGCCATGGTGGTTGAAGTTTAACTATTTTTAAAATTACTTCTTTGCATAAATAGTCAAAATCAGTTATCTCAGTATTTAAGTTGAATTTTGACATTTTTAGGGCCACATGTTTTCCTTCTTTAATGTGTTATTAAATAAGGTAATTCCAACTGCTAATATAAGTTAATTTCATTTTTAAGGTTGCATTTTTTTTCTAATGGGTAATGAAACCTGTTTTAATTAAATTCTAAAACACAGTTACTTATTTAAAACACAGTGCAACTTATTTAAAGGAAATTTCAGGTTACTCCAAGAGTAACAATGATTTGGTTAATAAGTGACATATTAATTTATTTTAGGGTTGAGTTGTTGTGGTTGACTTAATTATAATGTATTTATTACAGGTAAAGGTTAAAATAAAACATTTAGAAGAGTCTGTGATTCCTAAATGATTCAAAAAACATGATATAGATACACATTTTCAACAATATGGGTTTCCCTCAGTATATAAACATATCAGTTTTCAAGTTTGACAACCAACGTGGTTGTGAAATCAAGGGTTTGGAAGGCTTGTTCCTTTCTCCTTTTTAATTTTATGTTATCTTGAAATCAAGGATAACTGCATTACATTTCACTTGCTTTATTTTTGCACTGTGGTATTTCCCGTTTTGTTTTTATTTTTCCGTTATGTAAGTTTTATGAGTCAGTATTAACCTTTTTTCACTTTGTTTAACAAAATTATCTGGGAATGATCCAGTCGCTTATTATCTTTCCTTTTTCTTCCTTTCCTTTTTTATCATTTTAATACTCTTCACCATCCTTATTACATATTACCCCAAAGACTTATTTCCACAAAAGTGTGGTAAGCCCTAGTTTATTACTATTGCTCCTCCAGCCTGCTTGGGCTCTTCCTAGATGGTGAGGAAATAACACTTTTATGTACAAGGTGGCAAGATTGGGCAAATCAACAGTAGGAGGGTGCTTATGAAAAATACATTATGATTTATTTGAACAGAGCAAAAATTCTCCCATGACATAAAGATAGCTACATTTTATGCATGTTAATTGTGTAGTCAGAGATATTGAGCAGTTAATTTACATCATTCTTCTTTGCTCATTCTAAACTTCTTAAAAGAACCCTCCCCGGCAGTTACTTTAAACTCACTTTGTTGCAGATAGCTTGATTGTGCTGGCACTCTTGGCCTTGGAATCAGTTCCTATGTCAGAATGAAAGAGGCATTTTTCTCTGCGAGACCTGCATCCCAGTGCACAATATGTCTGCAATTGAATGACTCACTACCTGGGTCCTGACCTCTGAGCCACTTGCCACTGAGCCACTGAGCACCTTGCCTCCACATGCACAGCTGGAATTCAGTCCTAAAACCTGGATTTACTCTATCTTATTTTTCTATATCTTTCCTAAGGTTTTATTACCAAAACCCCTATCCCTTCCTTGCTAAATGTTGCTTGCATGCGTGCGTCCTAAGTAGCTTCAGTTGTGTCCAACTCTTTGCGATCCCATGGACTGTAGCCCTCCAGGCTCCTCTGTCCATGGGATTCTCCAGGCAAGAATACTGCAGGGGGTTGCTATGCCCTCCTTCAGGAGATCTTCACAACCCAGAGATGGAACCCGCATCTCCTTTGCCACCTGCATTGGCAAATGGGTTCTTTACCAGTAGCGTCTGCTGGGAAGCCCACTAAATGTTCTTACTGTCCTTTTTTTAAAAAAAATCCCAATCCATAATTTTGTTATTATTTATATCCGGTAACATCCGCTCAATTCACCTATGTTAGAACGAGCATTGTTATAGTTGCAGAAAAAGTAGAGAAAAGAAATTTTATATAACCTTGAGTTTCAAATGTGGGGAACTAGTGGATGAAGAATAATTGTTGTATACTAATCTCCCTTTAATGGTGGTATAGAATGCCAGGGGCTATGACTTGTCTGCTCATAAATTTGGCTAGAAGCTTATATGAGAGAAATGTTTATATAGAGAGTTGGCTGAACAAAGGCTATGATGTCCACCCATTCTCTTCCAGTTCTAGGTGTTAGGCCAGGTGTTAGGCCAGATCTTCAGAAACTGTGTACTTTGTCTACTTTGTTTTGCATTCTTTGCACTCCTCCCCCCAAATTGTGCTCACAAGGAAGCGTTTTATTAATAAAGACAGTCACAAGAAACCTACTGTTAAGTTACTTAAGAGATGTGGTTATTAAGATCATAGTTCATTCTACAGCTCCTATTTGAAGACTCATGCAAGAAATTTCATTCAACTCTAAATGCCAAAGAAAAGCTTTACCTCTCCTGAATAATTATTGAGTGTGCTTTTTTCTTTTCATCATGCAGAACTAGAATTAGATAATCGGTTAAGTTTCCCTTTCTGCTTTGCCACTAGGAAACGCAGAGTCAAATTTGCAACTTAATTTTAATAACCCTGTAAAAACCTATGAGCTAATATTGATGATCTAACTCTCCCTTTGGTTTTGAGTTTCTGTTCTACCTTTTTTTCTTATTCTGATTTTTTTACCTAATAGAGTTTCCTGTTTTATTGAATTTATTATTTTAAGCTGACTCACAACATCTTTTGTAGAACAAGTCAAAATATAAAACATAAAAGCAATGAATGGAAACATTTGCAGAATTGATCTTTGGACACAGTATGTTTTGATTAATAAGTTTAATAAGTACCATTAAATATGCTTTGAATAAGTATTGCAGGTTTTGTATATTTGAGCTTATATGGCCAAATGGGAAACAGTGTTCTTATTTAGTTTTGCAAAGCTAAGATCCACTTATTTTTTAAGTATTAAATTTATGTCTGCTATTGGCTAATTTAAAATTGGTCAAACCACTCACTTTAAGTCAGTTATTTCTGGAGTACCTGCTTTATATGCTGTTATCAGGCTGAATAGGAGATTCATTCTATTTAATTTAAAAAAAGCTAATATAAGCAAAAGGGTTAGGCTATATTAGCTTAACACTCACCACAATGGACCTCACATATGATCTCTTTCACATCAGTAATTTATTTGATTCATCTTTGTTTTTTGTAAATCATAGAGATTCTTCTTTGAGCTCTTATCTTAAAATTGAGAAGATTGAGCTCCCTGAGTTAATTGATCAGACTTTCTTCATTCTGGTATTTTGACAACTACGTGTTAAGCTGGTTGAATGTAACCAGGGAAATAGTTGTTTATTTACATCTGTATGGTGTCCACTTCAGTTTCATACATTTATCACCCTGGTCAACAGAGAGATTGGCCCTTCTTAAGGGACAATCATGGGTACAGTCCAGGAGCCTTTGAGGTAAAAATAATCTGAATTCAGAAGTGCAACTTGAAACACTGAGAGGGGGTTTGGAGAGAAAAATTGAAGTTTTTAAATAGAGACATCTCATTACGATAAGCTCCATGTCTTTTTAAAAAACGTTTTATTTTTGTAGTAGGCATTACCTTCGTGTGATTCAAAAGGTACAAATGGGTAAACAGTGGGAAAGATGCCCTCTCATCCTCTTTCTTGGTTACCCGCCTCCCCTGTCCACTGGCAACCAGTGTTATCAATTAATTGAAAATCCTCCCGGAAACATTCTGTGCATACATTGATACAAGCAAACGTGAATATTCAGCCTGCTTGTTTTCTCTCCTAATCATTTCTCTGATTCCCTTCTTTCCATTCCCACTGCTCTTGTTTGGCTGCTGAGATGCTTTGGACTGTTGCCTGCACTTTACTTTCGCCTACATTTCAGCCAGTCTTCCTTTTACACATCCCTTTTCATTCTACTAAAGGATCCCAGTTTGCACAGAAGGGAGTCCAGCATGACTCAGCCTGGTCTTGTGACCCCCGAGGAATTCATCTCTTGTCCCCTGCCCCTCCCTGTCATGCATTTGGCACACAGTTTTTCTTAACTCACCTCCCCATCCCCAATCAGGGATACTTAAAAAAAAAAATATCTGATGAAAGCTCATGGTCCCATCAGACACTGACTACACTGCTTTGCCTCTGTGTCCTTGTTTACAGACCCCAAGTTCAGAATCTCTATTTTGGTAACACAGAACTGTTTGTCACTTCCTGCACATGCATTGCATATGATTTTTCTTCTCCAGGCCATTTCCTCTGTGTGAAACACTTGTCCTGCTATTTTCATTAGCAGGCCACATTCAGTTCTGGTGTCATCTCTATGGACCATTCTTGGTTGAGATTCCAGAAACTCATGGAGCCTTCTATATGTAGTGTAGCAAGGAGGCGTCCATACTGAGAACAGGCATTTCTCATCAATAGCACAACTGCCTTTCTAGTAGAAAAATAATTGTGATTTTGGATAAAGTGCTCTGATGGGTCCAAAAAAAAAAAACTGAAGGTTGAAGCTTTACTTAACTAGTCATCTCTCCTCTACTGCTCATTGCCCAACGCTCAGTAAAATACATGTCCATATGATTTATTTTCTTTAGCATCCCTACCTTACTTTACTAATTCTCGTCTCAAACTTTGTGTTAACACTCATTTTTAAAAAACCTCCATATTTATTATGTCCCTGAGAGAGAGTGTGTGTGCCTGTGTGTGTATGTATTGCCTCTGCCTCTGTAGCTGGTACATAAAGGAGTGAAACTCTCCAAGTATGGGGTTACCCTTAAAAAATCCAAAGTGTTAACCATCGGTCCTGATACATGACATGAACTGTCTGGAGACAGTAGCTCATCCTAAGAAGTGACTCCTAAGTATGCAAATGTGGTATTTTTCTTTCCAAGCCAGGTAATCAGAGGGTGTCCTAGGTTCTCGATTTTATTGCAGAGTGCCTGGCTTGAGGTAAATCGTTAACTGATTAACAGGGTTTAGCGGGTAAGAATTTAATAGCTTTGGTTCAGCACTGTTCGGGTAGAATCCTCTGACTAATGGATGATTCTGATCACCAACCACGCTAGCCATGTAGAAAATAGGGAAAGTTTGTGAGACTGCTCCGTAGGTGTGAGATCCCTTGAAAGCTTTCATTTTCCTTCTGTAATTCTGACCTCACTAAGCAAACATCCCTGATGGCCCTAATGGTAAAGAATCTGCCTGCAATGCAGGGGACCCAAGTTCGATCCCTCGGTCGGGAATGATCCCCTGGAGAAGAGAATGGCATCCCACTCCAGTATTCTTGCCTGGAGAATTCCATGCACAGAGAAGCCTGGCAGTCCATGGGGTTGCAAAGAATCAGACACGACTGAGCAACCTACACAGATGTAGAAGCAAACATCAGATTTACTGATTTGTGTTCCCAGACACGTTGATGTGAGAAATTGAGTGTCTCGAGTACCATTAATGACCCCGCCAGCCTTCAGATAAGTACAGCCCCTGCTGTGTGGTATAAAGCCCAGTTGCAGGCTGTTAGTCTGTTGGGAGAGCCTGCTCAGTCCTTATGGCCCCAGGTGTTTACAGCTGAGCCTTCAGCCCTGGGTCCTGGTGATTCCCCTGAGGTACTTGCCTATCTATAGGCTCCCATTGAAACAGCTAGTTAGCAACCCTCTGGTATATTCTGAAATACTTTCAATTGAACATGCTGTAGCAAGCATTCTAGGAAGGAATCATTTGAGTCCATTTGGGCTGCTATAACAAAATTCCATAGACTGAGTGGCTTATAAGCAGCAGAAATTTATTACTCACAGTTCTGAAGGCTGGAAGTTGGAGATCAGGGTGCCAACATGATCAGGTTCTAGTGGGAGGCCTCTGAGTTGTAGACTCAGGGGCTTCTTATTTGTGTCCTCACATGATGGAAGGGGCTGGTCATCTCTCTGGGCTTCCTTTGTGAGGGTGCTAATCCCATGAGGGAGGAACCCTCATGACCTAATCACCTTCTCAATGCCCTGCCTCTTACCATCACCTAGAACATTAAGTTTTCAGTATATGAATTTGGGGGTGGGGATGGGGACATAAACAATTTACATAGTGGGAATAGAAAGCTCACAAAACAGGAACTACAAATGGCCAAAACGTGAAAAAATATTCACCTTCATTACATCAAAGAAATGCAGATTATAATTAGATTGTAGAAGTCCGTAACAATGATGAAGTTGGGTCATTTCCCTTTTCACAGGTGGTAAGAGGTAATATGGGGGTATTATGCCTTTGATGGAGAGCAGTTCAGTTCATAGACTCCGTTGGCTCCTGTGATTCTATTCTGTTGCTGTTTACTTGCTAAGTCGTGTCCGACTCTGCGACCCTATGGACCGTAGCCCACCAGGCTCCTATGTTCGTGGGATTTTGCAGGCAAGAATACTGGAATGGATTGCCATGATTCTGTTCTGAGTACATCCTTAAAAAAATCAGAGATGAAGCTTAGTTTCAGTGATAAGCACATTGTCTCTGGGAGGCAGGTGGTATGGTAATGGGTTAAGAGTGAGGATGCTGGAGCCAGTTACCTGGCTTAAAGTTCTTTTTCACTGTTTATCAGGTAGGTGAACTTAGGCAAGTTAATTTCTCTTTGATTTTCTCATCTGTGAAATGAAGATAATAATAGTATCCACCTCTCATGCGTATTGAGAGCTAATAAGTTAATATATATAAAGTACTTGAAATTCTGTCACAGGATAAGCAACTATATAAGTATTAGTTATTAGCAAGGTTGATATTGTAAAAATTGCAGTTTTTTTTTAAGAGATAGTATACCAAACTCTATATGCAAAAAGACCCTAATTTGCTTAATAAATGCAGCTGCATAGCAGAAAAGACAGGGAAGTGACAAAATATTGAGACTTTTGTCCCCAGTAATGATATATAGCAATTTCCATTTTCACATTTTTTTTTCATTTTCACATTTTATTTGTGAAATATTTCCCATTTATTTATCATAAGTATTACAATGATAATTATTACAAATAATTGAAATTAATATATCATAGGACTTATATTCTTGAGTTTTCTTTATAAAATGCATATTCATTTTGACATATTTTACTTTCTCTTCCTCTTTTCAAAGCTGCTAATATTTCACTTCCTCCACATGTTCACCCACACGCCATCTGCTTGATATTTTCTTGCATTCAGCTTGCTTGCTTGTTTTATGTATAGATCAGCCTCAAGGCTAGTTCTTCAAGAATAAGTAGACCAAGTGAAATGATTTATGAGATATTCATGGCGGTGGCTTTCTCATGGAAACTTAAGCCAGGGAATGCTCCTTAGGCAATGATGGCATTGTATCCTGGCATTATATCATCTGCACATTTTGGGCACCCAACCTTATCTCCCTAGCCCCACCTGCATACACTCAGCAAGTCAGTGGGATCAGAAGACTTCTCAGTAACCCTTCTGACTGCCTGCTCTATCTGAATTTCCTCATACATTTCTTCCTTGAAAGCCAGTATTCAGTACCAGGTTGATACTTAATTCCATCAACACTTTCTAGGACATCTACTCTACCCCTAATTTCATTTTCTTTCGGCGCTTAATGATTTGTACCACAAGTTAAATACAGATTTGCTTTAGAGTTTATAGCTCACCCCAGTGACTCAGCAGTAAAGAACCTACTTGCAATGCAGGAGGCCTAGGTTTGATTCCTGGGTCAGGAAGATCCCCTGGAGAAGGGAATTGCTTCCCACTCCAGTATTCTTGCCTGGAGAATTCCATGGACAGAGGAGCCTGGTGGCCTACAGTCCATGAGGTCACAAAGAGTCGGACACGACTGAGCGATTAATACTGCCACATTTATCAGCTTACTGTAGCGCTAAGCTATAAAGCAAATTGAAACTTGAGGAACTTGTTTCCAAGAGGAACTTGGTGGGCTACTTTCCATGGGATCACAAAGAGTTGCACACGACTGAGTGATTAATACTTCCACATTTATCAGCTTACAGTAGTGCTAAGCTATAAAGCAAATTGAAAGTGCTAGAGGAACTTGGTGGGATACTTTCCATGGGATCACAAAGAGTTGAACACGACTGAGCACCTAACACTTTCACTTTGCTTTATAGCTTAGCTAGACATTTCTGCGTAGAAAATGGTACAGGATAGCATAAGTGTGTGAGAAACCTAGCCGCATGAGTCTGTTAGACTGAAATTGCTGAAGTCCGGTATGAGTGGCATAATACATGGTGATGCTACATTCTCAGAAGATTTCAAAACTCCCTTTTTGTTTAGAATTTTCCTTGATAATTAGGTGAGTTCTTAGTCCACGACTCAATAAAGTATACTTGAATTACCTCCTGGGTACAAATGTTTACTGTGTGAGCTTTCTGCTCTAATATTCAAAATAATATTTACCAATGCTCTCAATTGCATGTGCAGATTTCCTTTAAGGTATAAGGGAAAGTGGCAGAATAGACATGGGGAAGTCATATTTTTGATGCAGTATCCTTTTGGAACAGTTAGAGTCTGTAAGATTTAAGACAAGTGAATTGGTTTCCTAGGGATGCTCTGACAAGTACCAAAAACTGGGTAGCCTAAAACAATAGGAATTCATTGTTTCACAATTCTGGAAAGTAGAAATCTAAAATCAGGGTGTTGGCGGGGCTCTGATCTCTCTGAAGCCTGTAGAGGGATCCTTTCTTCTTCTGGCTTTTGCTGATTCACTGGCTGCCTTTAGCGTTCCTTGGCTTATCGCTGCCTAACTCTGATCTCTGCTCTGTTTTCACGTGGTGGTATCCCTGTGTGTCTTGATCTTCATATGGCTATCTTCTTATACAGACGCCAGTCATTAGAGGCCCACAGTACTCATAAGATCTCATCTCAACTGAACGTAACTGCAATGACCCTCTTTCCAAATAAGGTCATATCCTGGAGTACAGTGGATGCAACTTCACTGTATTTGGGAGGATTGTGGGTTGTGTAGTGATGCAATTCAACCCCTAATGATAAATAATATCAAATTCCATGGACAGAGGAGCCTGAAGGGCTACAGTCTGTGGGGTCACAAAGAGTCGGACTTGACTAACACTCATTTTTGGACTTCCCTGGTAGCTCAGATGGTAAAGAATCTCCCTGCAGTGTGGGAGGGACCCTGGTTCAATCCCTGAGTTGGGAAGATCCCCTGCAGACGAAAATGGCTACCCACTCCAGTGTTCTTGCCTGGAGAATCCCATGGACAGAGGAGCCTGGTGGGCTACAGTCCGTAGGGTTGCAAAGAGTTGGACATGACTGAGCGACTAACACACACAGATAGATGAATGTACCAAGATGTACATAAGTCTCGCTTGGTGTTAAGTGATGTCTTCTTATAGTTAAACTTGCATAGCCGTGCACAATGGTCATGGGATAAATGAGAACTGGAACAAAGAGATGCTTTCTTGGCTGTTTTTGTTAATTGACTGCTTTTGTCTCTGGGCTTTGGTATTCCTGACCTTGGTAGAATTTTGCCTGTGGATAGTAATATGTACTATGTGGTGCTGATCTTCTTGGTAAAAATCCACAAAGTAATTTGTGGATCAGGATACTTCTAAAGGTGTGTTGACTTTGTTTTTGTTGTGGTGGTACTACTGCATGTGAAAATGAAAGTGTTAGTCACTCAGTTGTGTTCAACTCTTTGCAGCCCCACGGACTATAGCCCGTCAGGCTCCTCTGTCCATGGGATTCTCCAGGCAAGAATACTGGAGTGGGTTGCCATTCCCTTCTCCAGGGGATCCTCCTGACCCAGGGACTGAACCCAGGGCTCCTGCATTGCAGGCAGATTGTTTACCATCTGAGCCACCAAGGAATCTTGATACTACTGCCTAACAACATCCGAAGCTTAGTGTCTCAGAACCACAAATATTTATTTCACATTCATGAATCTGCAGGTTGGCAACCATTGACTGGGTCCAGAAGGGCTGGGCTGGGCTCCAAAGCTGAGGCAGGAGTTCAGGTCTGTTCCATAGGTCTTCATCCTGGGACCCGTGTGGAAGAAGGAAAAGTAGCTACCTGGGATGTACTTTTCTGATAGAGAGCAGGAACTTGCAGGCCTCTTAGAGCCTTGTGTTGAAATGGGTACACTGTCCTCAGTCTGTTGATTAAGACAAGCCACATAGCCAACTGGCTTAGAGCGGAATGCCCTGTATGCTAGTGCAGAGCACCACTGAATGTCATAGCGGAAGCTGTGCGTGTGTAATTGTTACAAGGAAGGAGTACATAATTGAGGACAACAATCCAGTCTGGCCAAATGCCCAAGGGCCCTTTTCCTTTGGAATTCTTCAAGAATTTTTATATCAAACAACTGAATAAACCTTTAAAGGAAAGCATACTTAAATCATAGACTTGGTTTCTTAACCAGATCTCTTGGAAAATTAGTATTGACTACTATATAATTTTTTTCTTGAAGAAAGGTCACAGAACCTCCCAATGCTGGTCTAACTTTGGGTTGGGCAGATTTCCTGCCCTGAAGACACTTTTCATCCTGCCTTCTTCCTGAAGGCATGTTTGCATTTTTACCACATTTTGTGCTAACCAAAACAGTACAGGCTCCTCTCCATCTTTGTCCCATATATCTGAAAGGAAGGTGGAATTTCTTGAGCATGCTCTGGTAGAGAACTTTTTCATTAAGGATACAGCTCTTTCTGGATTACAAATGTGACTGTCCGTTGTGTAGCACTGTTGAACTACCACCATGAACGGTTGTTTTGGTCATGTCTCACTTCACACACCTCCCTGGGAACACTGGCCCATGTGACCTGGCCCTTTCCTTTGACTTGCTACTTCTCTGTGTGAAACAAGTTTTATTTGGCACGACTTTTTATCGTATCCCTTTTTTGCTGATTATTTTATTTATGTCAGTTTTATTTCCTTGTTAAAAATTGAAGTTTTCTTAGTGTATTGAGTCCTCTTTATGTGCATAGGTTTCAGATGTATGGTCCAGTGGAAGGGATAAAACAGGCTCTTTATAAATGCTTCCTCACTGAAGAGATGGCTTGTCAGTATGTGACAAGGGACAGTTTTGAAGTAAGTGTAAATTGTTTATTGCCACTTGTATATTTATATTGTATGCTTACTTGTATGTAAACATACTGAAAGCATATTAAAAAGAGTGATAAATCAATTATTTTTTATTTGGCATTTTCACATGTATGAGTGTATGCCAGTGTATTTTGCAGATGGCATTCCGTTGCCAATGCCGTCCACATGAAAACAAAGAAGCATGTGGCTTTCCCTTAGTAGAATGGCCGTTTCCCTGGTAAAGTGAGCATTATGTCTCTTGATTGTCTCAAAAGACACCCAGATTTAATTCTTGAAAACTAATGCTTACAACCTATAGGTTCTTTGTAAAGGCATTTCATTTATTACATCTTCCATCTGTTTGCGTCAGTTAACCCTGGTTCAGATTCATCTAACAGATAGCTCCCACCTGATAATAGTAATAGTAACAATAATAAGAAGAAATAGACGTAGTAACCACTGCCAATGCTTATTCCTGTCCTAAAATTCAAGGAGTTGGGGTATGATGCAAGACCAGGACCCCTGCAATAGTTAATGGCATTTGCTGTGAGCAAAGGCAGCTGATGCAGTGAATGATGTTAGTGCCTGCTCTTTGGAAGGCCTACTCTTTGGGGAATAGGCTTGAGTTCTATACTAGTAGATAGAGACTCCAGAAGACTCTTTCCTTTTGGGCCAGGGCTAGAAAGATAACTGCGAAAAAAAAAAAAAAACAAATAGGCCAGAGATCCTAGGATTTTAGTAGTGGATCTGTCTAATAATATTAAAATGAATGCCAGAAGTAATAGAAGACAAGTTTTTCTTCCTGTGTCATTTTTTGTAAAAAATAATATTTATTTTTTACTTGGCTGTATCAGGTCTTAGTTGGACACATGGGATCCTTTGTTGCATGGACTCTGTAATCGTGGCACCCAGGCTGAGTTGACTCTCTAGTTGGGGCATGCAGGCTGAGTTGCTCCGCAGCATGTGGGATCCCAGTTCTCTGACCAGGGATGGAACCTGCATCCTCTATATTGCAAGGCAGATTCTTAACCACTGGACCACCAGCGAAGTCCCTCACCTATTTGTTTGTTGCTGCTGTTTGGAGCCTGCCACCTTTGGACTCATCTTAGAGATGATCTGAAGTGATCTTACAGTGCTGAAGCAATAATAGGGGGTGTCCCTAGAAATCACCTCGCGACATTGCAGGCACCAGATATTTTTTTTCCTAACTTTTGTGGGTTTTGGACACTCATATGCCTGGAGCAGACACCCAATAAATAGTGACTGATGGTGAGAAAGAGGAAGTTTTCTGGTTGAGACATGAAATCAGCAGAGCAGACTCTGTTCTGTTTTCATTGTCTCCAATAACTTTTTACATGACTTTCTGTATATGTTCCCCATTTAATTTGTGTTTGTGTACAGATAGAAAACTGTTTAAGACTAAATAGTTATATCTTTTTAAGTATTAATGAGAAAATGCATGCAATATATTAAAGACCTTTGGTAGAAGTTTTATAAAATCATAACTTTTAGTTCTAAAAAGAATCATCAGTCTTAGTCCCTAGGGGGAAAAAAAAAGGTACTTTTGTAACTTAAAATCCATAAGGAAATATTTTTAAAAGATCAAAATTCCATTTTTAAATTCTGATTCTGTGTGTTTACTAATTTCAGTGGAGAAATAGTTGGATTGGCAGACAATTACTTTTCATAACCACAGAAACAAAAAAATATGCCAACTGCTAAGGGATATATTTCTGGCATAGTCAGTTATATCATTACTTCAGTCCTTAATATTTAAGAGGTATTTCACTTAATTTAATGAAGTAAGGGAATGTGCATTCCAGTTAGCTTTTTAAAAGCAGTAAATGTTTATTAAATAGGTGAACGTGTTTAGTGTAGTGCATTTATTGATGAATAGCAATGACTAACTTGAATGTGGTTCAGAATCAATGTCCTAAAGGACGAATGACAAGAATGTTGGTGTTCACTCTCTTCTTCTTTTTAATGGTGGGTAGAACCAACTGCCAGGAAGAATCAGGCAACTGATGTGAAATTCTGTGTAGTGTTACAGCCTCACATTAGAGATCCATTATGAATGGTTCTGAGTTTGGTGTCAGACAAAGTTGATCATTCTGGCTCCAACTCTTATGGCTGTTTGACCTTGAATAAATGTTTTAACCTTTCTGAATTTCAGATTCTTTATCTAAAAGGGATTGAGATAATGAACTCTCATAGAGTCATAAAGATTAAACTGTGTGTATGATAGCATTAAATAAAAAAATCTGGTGCATATGGTTAATGTTCGGTAAATGTTTTGACTGTTGCTGCTTGCTCTCATCTCTACATTCTCCTGGGCTGCCTGGCTTGAGTTAATTCATGATCTAACATGTCTGTTTAGGGGCAAATTTGAATCTAACTCTGCAGGCGCTGTTGAAGATAGGTGTAATGTTCATGAACACAGGAACATTTGGGCTTGTTGAAATCTCAGTGGAGGGAATTTTCTGTTCCTTGGGGTGCTAGACTCGATAAACACCTCTTGGACATGTTTCATCTCTAGACCAACCATTTCACAGAAAAGGAAACTGGAAGTTAGAGAAATTGAGTAACTTGCTCAAGGCTCTATACCTTGGAAAGGCTGGAGTCTGGATTCCAATGGGGTCTGTCCAGCTTCAAAGGTGCCTGCCTGCTAAGCCACTTTAGTCGTGTCTGACTCTTTGTGACCTTATGGACAGTAACCTGTCACACACTCCTCTCTCATGAGATTTTCTGAGCAAGAATGCTAGAGTGGGTTGCCATGCCCTCCTCCAGGGGATCTTCCCGACCTACAGATCCAACCTGCATCTCTTAGCTCTCCTGCATCAACAGAGGGTTCTTTACCACTCGCGCCACCTGGGAGGCCCCTTTAAAGGTGCTGTGCTGCCTTAATATGAGTTAGAGGGCTTAGTCAGGTAAAGCACGGAGAATCCTGAAAACAAAACTACTCAGGTGTCTGAAGTTTGTAAAATCTCAGCTATGAAGGAATTTTTGACATGAAAAATTTTTGTAAAAAATTAATTAAAAATATTAGTCTATCCATGTGTTGGCTTCTGCCGTACATCAGCATAAATCAACTATAGGTATACATATGCCCCTCCCCCTATGAAATTATTTCTGATCTCATTTCACCTATAGCTAAACTAGTGGTGGTATGAGCATCTGAGCATTTGTTGTGTCTTCTAATAAACTTGTGCTTGAGAATTTATTATTATAAATTGTTCACTTATGACTTACCTGTTATAAGTTACTTGTCTTTTGGCATTATATTGATTTTTGAAACCTGGGAATTTAGATACTGAGATACCTGTGATCAGTTACTTTCCTTTAAGGGATTATGTCACCTTCACAAAATTGTGTTAAATGGGTTATATTATTTATCAGCTTCATCTCAGCATTATAAAAAGGTCATGTTATAAAATACTTATATACAATTGACCGTTGGAAACTGAGAGTTGGGGTGCTGACTCTCTGTGTAGTTAAAAAAAAATATGTGTAACTTGCATGGGCCCTTTGTACATGCAGTTCTTTTGTATTTTCAGATCATGTGATACTACAGTATATTTACTGAAAAAATCTGAGTGTAGGTGGACTCAGGAAGTGCAAACCCCTGTTGTTCAAAGGTCACCTGTATTTATCAGGTGAGGGGTGTTGATGTTTGGTAGAATTGAAATCTACCAGTCCACAGCCACCCCCCAGAGTGGTCCAGCTTGTGCCGTCATCTCTGGAGATTAGGAAGCTGCTCTCTGGAGGCCGCTGTTTGCATTAAGCCCTTACTTTGAGTCAAGACACCTCTCTCTCAGTACCCAGTGCCTGGTTCTAGGTAGACCCTTGAGGGTCTGTTGGTACAAGCGTAAATCTTCTACCAAATAGGATCCTTGAGATATTTGACAGTAACTGTCCTTTCCTCTAGGGCTCCCCAGGTGGCTCAGTGGTTAGGAACCCACCTGCCAATGCAGGAGATGCAGGAGACTCTGGTTCAATCTCTGGGTCGGGAAGATCCCCTGGAAGAGGAAATGGCAGCCTGCCCCAGTATTCTTGCCTGGGAAATTCCTTTCCTGACAACTCCTCTTTCACATCCTTTCCTCTCAACTCTTTCCATGCTAACCCTGACCAGCTCCTTTGACTAATATTCTTAAAATTTGGTAGCTCAGATGGTCAAGGATCTGCCTGCAATGAGGGAGACCTGGATTCAATCCCTAGGTTGGGAAAATCCCCTGGAGAAGGGCATGGCAACCCACTCCAGTATTCTTGCCTAGAGAATCCCCATGGACAGAGGAGCCTGGCGGGCTACAGTCCATGGAGTCACAAAGAGTCGGACTGAGTGACTAAGCACACAGCACAACTTAAAGTTTAGTTTTGGGTTATTTAATCATTCTAGTTGTTCCAGTTTCCTTCTATTTCTCCTGTATGAGGAGATCCAGAGCTAAATGCAAGAGTCATGGTATATTATAACCCTCAAAAAGGGTGGGACAGACCATCATAGTCTTTTTTATTCTGGGTTGACTGCATTAGTTTTTTATTTTTTGGCCTAGGTGGGTGCGGGGAGGTGTTGTGAAGCAGTGGAGTCACACCACTGGGTATGTGAATCTTACTGTCACCCCACACGTGATATATGCCTGTCCTATTCATTTGTGCTAATGCTGGGTTCTGCCTCTCCCAGATGTAGAGCCCTCAGTTGATCTACAGACAGCTGACATCTGTCTGAATTGAAATGCTGTTATCCAAGATGTTATTTATCTATTCAAAAGTCTATCAAGCGCATATTTTCATTCGAGTCATTGGTAAATTTATTAATGAGGACAAGGCTTAAGAAAGAACACTTCGTTAAGCTGTTAACATCCACCCTCTAGGTTGAAGTGGGAGGTCTGCTCCCAGCTCCAGATAGAGGCCAGGCAGTTGGTGAGCACATGCCTCTTGGTATAGTGACTCAGTGCTTTCTGTAATCAATCCAATCATGGGGGCATTCATTCATGTCTAGGCCACATTCTCAATCTTATTCATAAGCAGATCAAGAGAAACTTACCAAGTGCCTTATAAGTACAGTTACACTATGTTTGCCTCATTTCCTTGTTGCACTAGAACAGTAACTGTGTACAAGAGGGAAATTAGGTCAGTACAGTTTGGCTAGGCCCCATTCGTGAACTTCCTTCTCTCTACCAGCCCTACATGTCCACAGTACCAGACCACCAGGCCTCCTTGAGTACCACGCGTTCCCTGCCAATGGCTTGTACATCCTCATTCTGCCTACTGAGACCAACCTCTTCTGCATTCAGCATCAAATTCTTGTTCCTCCCTCGCAGTCCGGCTCTGGCCCCAGGCTCCCCTTCCCTTCCTGGCAGAGTAGTTGCTTCCCCACTGTGCTGTGTGGTTCCTTGTATCACCAGTATCAGACTGCTTGCCACTTGCCTTACCACCTGATGGATGTCAGTTGCCTGTTTCACCTGAGCGTCCTGGCCTGTGAATGCAGTCTTGGTCCCTGGGAGATGCTTCAAATAGGGATCTGCTTGTTTGTTGTTGTTCTGCTGAATGGCTGATTTTCTGTGAACATCGTGGATCCCAGGGTTCACTCCCTCCTCTTCTAAGTCGTTTCCAAGCTGCCTTTAAGTATCACGTCTATAAAGTTTTGCTGGGGATTCGTATGATATTCTCCAGTGTGTAATTTGCATACTCCCTTTTCTAACTTTTGTTGAAAATTAAAATGTATTTGCATCTTGTCAGGCTTTTGGCCTTTCCCACATATTCAGCGATTCCTGACCTTTCCAGTGATGCTTTAGAAATCTTATTTGCACATTCTCTTCCTAGAGGGAACTTACACAAAGTGACTGTCAAGCCCAGAGGTGGATCTTTAATCTTTAGAGTATCAAGGAGATTTGATGAAATCTCTGTACTCATTTTGGGTAAGAGAGCACTGATACCCACACTTGTTTAATTCTTTTCAGATCTAATTTCAGTTCCCTTGACAAAAAATAATGGAATAGGAGTTGATGAGGTCTCCATTTTGCCATCCATTGGCTTTGTCCCATTCAAGTGGTAGACCTCTAGCCTGTCCTTGATCATCACCTTGATTCTGGTATAACTGTGTAGTTCTTTGTTGCTATTAAGTTCTGTTTTGTTTCTGTGACACACATTTGTTTACTGGGAACGTCATCTCCTAGATGTTTCCTTTACATGTTTACAGCACGCTTTTGTTCTATTTCCCAGATTTCTTGTTAGAGTATTCAAGTTTCTGACCTTTGTTTAACACCTATATTTCTGAATACCCTTTGTGTTTAGATGACAGTAGAGCTTTGAGAAGGACTGAATTCTTGTCATATTTCAGCATAAGTGTAAGTATTTTCTAGGAGGAAATGTTTGCATAGAAAAGTACATTTTGGCCTGTGCCTTATGTGGCCAAGCCTTACAGCATGTTGTTGTCATTATATCATTTGTATAATAGGAAACATGTTTTGGGAAAACAGCTGATGGACATTGTGTGTGCTCTGGTGTTTTCCTAGTCCCCACTGGTCATACCCGAATGAGCAAGGAGCTGCAGTGTGTTCGGTGCGGAGCCAAAAAGCCACCCTGGGCTGTGTGGGTCCACACTGGTTCAATGGAGTTAGGGTGTCTGATAGCGCTGTCCTTAAGTTCCTTCTCAGGGGCGTCACGGGGAGCATCAGACATTTGTTGGTGATACAGAAAATACTTTGTCCTTGACACAGCTCTTACGGGGTTAAGGGTTTTGTATATGTCATTTTTAAAAAAACAATGAACTAAATTTAAATTGACTGTACTGATTTAAGATCACGAAAAGAAATATTTAGGTAGAAGATACGTCTTGTACTCTCTCATAGCATTCTTCTTGGTCTGTAATGCACCCTGAAAGCAGGAGACTCTTGTAATTCAGTGTTTGGATGAGTCTAGGGTTTATTGATGTGAGGAGAAAGTCAACATTAAATGGAAGAAGGGCTTTTAAGAAGCCCATTATAACCACTTATAATGGAGAATGTAGTTCCCATTAAAGATTGATTTAAGGAGCTCTGGTTCTTCAGTGAAGCATGAAGGCTGCCGGGTGGTGCTCTGTGCAAATCATTTTTATAGCATCCTTTGCCAATCTCTTCCTGGTTAATCTGTTGGTGTGTCCGTACCTGAAAGGGCTGCATCCATCTGGTTTAAGAAATAGATCAGTTCCCAGAAATTTAAAAGAAACCAAAGATTTGGATTTTTTTTTTATCTGTTGAATAGAAAATGGAAAAAGAACTCCTCTAGTTCTAAACAGACACAGCAGCACCAGATGTCAGTTCTTGGATCATTTAATCTTTTTTTTTTTTCCTTGTGTTTATTTTTGTCAATATTTTTCCACTAGAACCAAATATTAGTTTCTGGCTCAGCTTGCAATATAAAAATTTTCCAATTAGGTGGTTATGGCTTCATTTTTATTCATGAGGGAAAATCTAATAAATAGAGATCATCACATATGATGGCATGCAGAAGCAAGACTTTAAAATAAACTACCTGGCCTAGGGCAGGGCAGAGAGCCAGGGTTCTAATTCTTTCTGGAGTTCCAGAGGGACTGGCTTGAACCTACAGTCCCCATTTCCAAATAATAATTTTTTTATATATATGTGTGTGTGTGTATATATATATATATATATATATATATACATATTTGCCAAACCAAGCAGGGGTTGAACCCATGCCCCCTGCAGCGGAGGCACAGAATCTTAACCACTGGACCACCAGGGAAGTCCCCAAATAACTGTTACTTTGGGAGGAATCCTTGGATTGATGTCTGTCTACCATGTCATTAATCTTATCCCCAGGATTGGATTAATTCCTTGCTTAGCTTGCATGTGGTTTTTCTGCCTAGTTCTGTGTTAGGTATTTAGGGAATTATAAGCAGAGTGTGAGACATGATGGTTTTTGACTTGAGGGAACCTTGGTCGTCTGGGGCTGCGGAGGCTAAGTGAAGTGGCGTTGTCACGCCATCTAGGATCAAGTGCCTCACAGTAAGTGATAAGTGACACGTGAAGTGCACTTATAAGGCAGAGAGAGAAGGGCACACAAGTGGCCAGGGAAGCACGGCTGAATCTTGTGCTGGATCCGGTCAGGAGAAGAAGTGTAGCAAGATTACCTCAAGCTTGGAGAATAGTAAGGATGAAGGTAGAGAGCTGGCGAGGAGCCCCGTGGGTTCAGGCCACATGTGAAATGGAGGTGATGAGAGTTGGGACACTTGGCTACTGTTGTTTTCATCTTTTGCTCCCCAGACTTTCAAATGAGTACTGTCCTCGTTGGTGAAGGCGTGGCTTCCACCCCCACCCTCCACTTTGCTGTTCGGTTGCTCAGTCGTGTCTGACTCTTTGCGACTCCATGGACTGCAGCATGCCAGGCCTCCCTGTCCATCACCATCTCCCGGAGTTTGCTCAAACTCATGTCCATCGAGTTGGTGATGCCATCCAACCATCTTATCCTCTGTCGCCCTCTTTTCCTCCTGTCATCAATCTTTCCCAGCATCAGGGTCTTTTCCACCGAGGCCGTCCTGTTGGAGGGCTCACTGACCCTCTGCCCCTCCGCTGTGTTGGGTACATTTGTCTTAACCTGAAGAGTATACGCCGAGGCATTAGATGCTGCTGATTCCAGACCATTTTTCCTAACTCATCTCCAAATGCTTTCTGGCCTCACAGGTTATCAAAAGGCATGGAAAGGTACACCAAACTGGATCTAAATCTCTGCTCCACCAAGGCTGGGAGGGTTGAACTAGGGAAATTAGCATCTCTCAGCCTCAGTTTACTGGAAGTAAGGATGCCTAACTCATAATGTGGTGTAGGGATGAAAAGAGAGAACATGTGGGAAATGTTGAAATGATGACTTGTGGAAAGGAAAGGTGGTTTTCTTTCCTTGCCCTGGCCACTCTGCCCTTCCATGTCCAGACTTCATGCTTGGCCATTCTCTGTTCCTGAAATCCTTTCTCTTTTCCCTCTTTACCTGTTGAAATCCTCACCATCCTGAAAGGTTGACTTCGTTACCTCCGAGTTGAACTTTGTGTCTTCTGGATTCTTGGTGTTATTTTGGACAGCTCTAAGTTACTAACTCTCCATTTTAGTTATGGGCACACATCTTATTTTTCCCTACTGGTCGGTCAGTCCCTTGAGGGCAGCCCCACGTCAGGGCTTCAGAGATAAATTAGTGAGAGTGAGCCCGTGTCCTTCACTGTTTCCGTACAGGGCCTTGTGCATAGTTGTTGTATGTGCAGGGTGTTATCATCATATTGTTTTTCTTTTCCTCAAGTACAACCATATGCTGTTAATTTCTCAATCTTTTTCTCTAGCCCTCTCTGCACTCTTGTGCTTTATGAAATCTAACATCTGGTGAATGTCTCCAGCTGACAGTCCCGTGGGTCTTCAAAGGCAGTGTGCCCAAAACTGATCTTTCATCTGTTTCTGCTTCTGCACCCTGCCAAGTGCCTGCCCTTTTCCTGTAGATCATATCTTATCTGTGGTGTCGCAGTCTATCCAGCCCCTGAGGCAGAAACTTGGAAGGCATCCATCATCCCTTCCCATCCCATGTTGTCTTTGTGGAGTGCGTCACCAGATTTGGACTCATTTGCCTCCTTAATATGTCTTGAACTCATGCCTTCTCTTTCTGTGTAAATACTGTTGGCCTAAGTGTGGGCCCTCTCTCAACTAGTTAGACTGTGATATCTTCTTTAAAAAAATCATGTATTATTATCATCTTTAAAATTTATTTATGGCTGTGCTGGGTCTTCATTGCTGTGTGTGGGCTTTCTCTAGTTGCAGCAGGCAGGGGCTACTCTTCATGGCTGTGTGCGGGCTTCTCATTGCCGTGGCTGCTCTTGTTTCAAAGCACAGGTTCTAGGGTGTTCCGGCTTCAGTAGTCATGACGCATGGGCTTAGTTGCCCTATAGCAAGTGGAATCTTCCAGGACCAGGGATCAAACCTGTGTCCCCTGCATTGGCAGGCAGATTCTTAACCACTGGACCGCTAGGGAAGTCCACTGTGATAGGGCAGATTCTGTTCGCCCTCTTGTCAGTCTTCTGAAGTCCATCCTCTGTACCCGGTGGGTGTTACACGCCCTCCGTCCCCGCGGCGAGGTCTGTCGGGAGGGCGGCCGTGGGGTCAGCCTGAGCCCTTGGTGTCATGGTGCTGGAAGGTGCCGGGGAGCAGAGGCAGTGCCTGGTGGGCAGCGAGGACACAGTTCCAGCTCTTCGCATGACCTGAAAGGTCCTCACGGCCCAAATCCTGTCCATGTCTTCATCCTCAGCTCCCACCGCTCTCCTGCTTCACGTTTGATCCTGGAGCAGCAGAGAGAGACTGTGTCTACACGTCGCTTTTGTTCAGCCGGACCTGCTTCCCATGCCCTGTAACTAGGAACCCACGCTCATCCTTCAGATCTTGGTGTGTGGGGGGCTGCAGGAGGGTGGGCCCTGTGGAAGCCTCAGTCTTCTTCCTTTGGGGTCTGTTTCTCCTCCACAGCTGTTTGTATCCCACAGAGCTGAGATCCTAAGTGTCTCCCTTGCAAGACAGTGAACACTATTAGGGCAAGTCTCATGTCTTGTGGGGCTTCCCTGGTGGCTCAGACGGGAAAGAATCTGCCTGCAGTGCAGGAGACCCAGGTTTGATCCCTGGTTCAGGAAGATCTCCTGGAGAAGGGAGTGGCAACCCACTCCAGTATTCTTGCCTGGAGAATCCCATGGACAGAGGACCTGGCAGGCTACAGTCCATGGGATCACAGAGTCAGACACGACTGTGTGACTGGCTTTCCTTTCCTTTCCATGTCTTATTTATCTTTGGTCTCTGATACTTATCGCAGTGGGGCTTTCCTGGTAGCTCAGACAATAAAGAATCTGCCTACAATGCAGGAGACCCGGGTTCCATCCCTAGGTTGAGAAGATTCCCCTGGAGAAGGAAATGGCAACCCACTCCAGTATTCTTGTCTGAAGAATCCCATGGATGGAGGAACCTGGTGGGCTATAGTCCTTGGAGTCGCAAAGAGTTGGACACAACTGAGCGAGTTTCACTCATTCATTTCACTCATTTATCACAGTACCTTCCCTGTAATAGGGATTGTGAATTACATTGTTTATGGAGTTGAAATAAATTAGTAAATAATTTTGATTGATGAAATTTTTTTTTTTTTTTTTACTTTGAGACTCATTCAGGGTGAAAAGGCAAGATTTTAGGAAAGGCGAATGCTATGCAGAAAATTTAGATTAGTGCTCCAGGCAGTAAGTAGACTTTGGGGATTTTTGAGCAGGGGCATGGCATGATGAGAGTGGTATTTAAGGAAGACTGACCTGGAGACCACCTCTTATTATAGGTTTAAACCAGGTTACTCCTGGGAAGCAGAGGTGAGAGTTGCACGGGTGAGATAGTGAGGTAGAGGCAAGCAGATAAAACCTTTCTGAGGGATAGCTTCCCAAGGCTTTGTGCTTTCATTTCCACATTTGCTCAAGTGAGATGTATTGATACTTGCTGACATGTTTCCAAAATAAGATAGAATGCTGATGTTATTTTTACTTTTAAAGGAAGAACATTCTTGTAAAACACCCAAGTGATCCATTTTTTTCATCATTGTGGATGAGACATATTCATCATTAATGGCTTGAAAATAGTGATTATGAATTCAAAGATTTTTTTAAAAATTAGCTTCTGCATAGCCAGCCTAAAATCTTCCAAAGTCAGCAGTTTTTGCTTTAGCACACTTTGAAATAATTGTTAATTATGAGGAAAATACTTCAATTTATTTTTTCAGCTACTTTTCATTTTGTTAAAATGTTTTAACACCTCCATTCTAATTATAGTTTCCTGCCCCCCCACTTCCTCCAGGGGCACTTGTATTTCATATATGACTCATGTGACTCTACTCACTGGTTAAAGTTTAGCTTCTATTTGTTGGGGCCATGTAGCTCTATTTTGCTTCTTTCTTCATATTGGCCATTATGAACTTCTTAATTTACAGTCACTCTATTTTTTGTTTTTTTTTTACCAGGGTTATGACTCATTGATTAAAAAGGAATTTTCCAAATATTTTGCACTTTTGATCACATGTTATGGATACCAAGGAAGAGAAGAAGGAACGGAAACAAAGTTATTTTGCTCGGTAAGCATTTGTTTGGCAAATTTATACCAGTATTGAAAAATGTTTGAGGGGACTTTGTCCTTAAGTATTAAGGACATTTGGCTTTTTTTTTTTTTGATTTGTGACTATTTCTAAACAGGGCACGTAACCAGGAGCAATTAGATGGACTTTGTTTCATCTTTTTCTTATTTTTACTAGAGAAATAACATTTGGTTCTTCTATTTTTATCTTTGACAATTCTCTCAGGCCAGTGCTGCTCAGAGAGTCTAGCTGTCTGTATGCATCACACTGCAGACTGCTCAGAATCCTGTGTTTAGCAAGCTACATTGCATTTTAAATCCTAAGTACTTATTTCCTACTGCTCTTTAGCTTCATTAGTTGAGCTATAACTAAAAACCTATGACATATGTAAAGTTTATTACCTTGTGGGGTGTCTATTACTAAAAAGTATTTTTGTAGGTAAATGGAATGGATGAAATTATACCATTGTAGTCCTTGTCATTTTTAAAGCTTGAACTCATCCAACATATACACATATGTTGGTATCTGAATGTAAACAATCTACAGTATGCTTGGTTATTATTGATAGATTTAAACATCTATATGGCAGCCAGTCACTATTCATAATAACATGAAAGGTACACTAAAACATTTATAAACCATTTTGATGGTTGGACTGTTTTCAAGCTCAGAGTGAGAACTTGGGTTTAAAATGATGATTATAATCTCCTAAACCGAAATATTTCTTAAGAACCAATTCAGCCTCACCGCATCCCCAACTTCTAGCATGCTTGTTGAAGATGCATCTCCTGTTTTCCAAATAAACGTCTTGGGAACTGAAAACTAAACTTTTTGTTGATACGTTTATGTCTGGATAGATTGTTAATGGGAGAATGAAGGGAATGAGCATTTAAGGATCTACTCTGTGCCAAATATTTACTTATTATTTTATTTAGCTTCACAATAGACTTATGAAATAGGTTTTACTCCCATTTATTAATGAGGTAACTCAGAAAGTAAGTATTTTGTCCATTTCATGTAGTGTAAGAGTCAGTATTCAAATATAGGTTTATATCCAGGGGACATGTTTCACTTAGTAATACTAAACTATGAATAAGAATTTTCGGAAAGCAAGAATTAAACTACCAATTTTAGTGAATTGTTTTCCACTGTTAGGACCCTAGAGAGTAGCAAGGTTGTTTAGGGAAGAAAGAAATCAGCCATCTAATGGGTGAACCATAGAAAGGCAGGACACTTGGAATAAACACAACAATATAGTGATTTTTTTTAATGTTTGAGATAATTTTAGATTCACATGTAGCTATAAAAAATAATAGAATGATGTCTTCCACCCTTCATCCAGTTTCCCACCTTACGTGACTATTGTATAATAACTGTCACAACTTGGAAATTGACATTGATACAGTCTTCTAACCTTATTCAGATTTCACAAGGGTTTACAAGCATTCATTTGTGTATGGGTGAGCATGCATGTGTTTAGTCCTGTTCAGTTTTATTACATGTAAATTTGTGCGGCCACCATCACAATCAAGATACAGATCAGTTCCTTCAAAAAAGTTTCGTGTGCTACCCTTTGGAAACCATATTCACCTTCTTCCTTCTGCCCATCCCTCCTGACAACCACTGCTGTTCTCCATCTCTATAATTTGTCATTTCAAAAATATTATATGAATGGAATCATACAGTAGCTAACCTTCTGAGATTGGTTTATTTAAACCCAGTTCAATCCCCTTGATATCTTAGTCTATTTGGACTGCTGTAACAAAAATACCACATACTGAACGGCTTATAAACAACAAAAATTGTTTCTCACAGTTCTGGAGGCTGGAAGTCCAAGATCAGGGAGCCATCATGTCTGTCTTCTCACTGTGATTTCCATGTGGTAAAAGAGGCAAGGAGCTTTCTCAGGCTTCTTATATAAGGGCAGCAATTCATGAGAGTTCTGCCCTCATAACCTAGTCACATCCAAAAGGCCTCTGTCTCCTATTAAATACCATCACATTGGGCACTAGATTTCAACATATGAATTTTGGGGATACACAAACATTCAGATCACAGCACTTGAGATCTGCCCAAGATGTTGCTTGTATTATGTAATATTTTTTCCTTTTTATTGCTGAGTAGTATTCCATGATGTATTACAATTTTTTAACCATTCACCCATTGAAGGACATTTGGGTTGTTTCTAGTTTGGAACTATTACAAATAAAGCTAGGATCATTTGTGTAAAAAAAATTCTTTTTGTGAGTATCAGTTTTAATTGAAATGAATGCTCAGTGGAGTGGCTGAGTCAAATGATAAGTGCATTTAATTTTATAAGAAATTATCATACTCTTTTTTCAGAGTGGCTATACCATTTTCCATTCCTTCCTATCTGCAGTGTGTAAATGATCCAGTTTCTTGGCATCCTCATCAGCAGGATGAGGATTCTCATCTTTTGGTATTCTCGCTCTTTTTTTGTTTGAACCATTCTGAGAGGTATGTAGTGATATCTCATTGTGATTTTAATTTGCATTTCTTTAATGACTAATAAGATACAATGTCTTTTCATGTGTTTTTTAGCCATCTGTCCATCTTCTTCATCACAATGTCTTTTCCTATCTTTTGTCTACATTCTAACTGGATTGTGTTCTTATTATTTAGTGCTGTGAGTTCTTTATACTTTCTAGATACTAGTCCTTTGATAGTTTGCCAGTATTTTCTTTCAGTGTGTGGCTTTTCTTTTCAGCTTCTTAACAGAGTCTTTTGCAAAGCAAAAGTTGTCAATTTTAACTTTAACGATTCAATTTACTAGGTTTTCCTATTATGGATTGTGCTTTTGGCATTAAGTCTAACAACTCTTTGCTCAGTCCTGGGTCCTGAAGATTTTCTTTCATTTTTTTCCCAAACATTTTATAGTATTATGTTTCATACATAGGTTGACTATCCATCTTGAGTTAATTTTTGTATAAGATGTGACTTTAGGTCAAGATTCTTTTTTTCCTTTTGCCAACGGTTGCTCTAAATAGTGATTCCACAAGCTGCAGCGCCTTCTCAGGCTGCATCCAAACTGATATCAACAGTAAAGGTGACTATGGTTCATGAACAACCTGCTCAGAGTTACCTGTGTTTTCTTCCTAAGATGCAGGGGGAGGGGAGCCCCTTAAACTGAGAATGCAAGGTGAAACTTCTAGAAGAACAGCCTAGTAGTTTTCAACTCAGAAATGCAAAAGTTAATTGTCATGCTTGCCTTGACCTCTTGTGGAAAGTATTCTAACAGTGAAAAAGAAAAACATTCAAAAATGGGGTGTGATCCTAGGGCCATAGAAATAACAGAACAAGGCCAACAGTCAGTGGTACTATTAAATAGTAAATCACTGTGATGAGTTATTAGGAAATGAAAGAGAGAACAGTTCAAACTATTTCAACCTGCAGTTTAGCTATTATGATGCTGTTGCAGCCCCAAATGGTCAAGCTATTAAAAGCAAACAGCAAATAAACAAACAGAAACCTGAAGAACTTTATTATCAGAAAAGAGGCAGCCAGAGTCATAAATCTTTTCAACTGCCTCTGACAAACCATAGAATTCCGTAAAGTGGAATTACCAACAGGATCTGCTTGAAAGCAAGTTTCTGACCACCTAGGGCAGTGTGCTCCAGGCGTATGTATTTACGGGTGCTCCAAGCAAGATCTCTAGGGAAGGTCAGAAAGTCAAGCCAAGGGTACAGCTGCAGTGATGTGGCCACACCACTTTACACAAACCTCTACTAGTGAAAGAAATTGAAGTCGCTCAGTCATGTCCGACTCTTTGCGACCCCATGAACTGTAGCCTACCAGGTGCCTCCATCCATGGGATTTTCCAGGCAAGAATACTGGAGTGGGTTGCCATTTCCCTCTCCACTACTAGTGTGCAGAGGAGAGCAAAAGCAAGATCTGCCCTGATTTCTGCCTGCTACTGCAATATGTATCAGAGATCCTAAAAATTGCTTTCAAACTCTCATCCCCCACCCCTTTACCCTTCTGAGTAGTTAAATAGCCTCTGTTTATTGGTATGCTATTTTACCTTGTGGTTTCATAAACATTGTTTGATTGTATTTAGTCAATAATCCTTTACCCACCCCCTTTGTTTATGGTTCTCTTTCTTTCTGAAATTAACATCAGAGCAAAGTTAAATTAAAAAGACCCCATTTTAATAGTTTAGGATTGAAACTAGTTACTTGAGGATCACCCAATCCTTCCTTTTCTTTATCTTGAAATGTGCTGCGTAGCTCTGAATGGAAGCATGAGTCAGCATCACTGCTTGATGGATCTGTCCTGGATGAGCCCTAAGGAGCTTTCAGGATCTCCTGGCTCTGGCGCAGTTGGTTTCTCAGCATCTTTGGCGTTTTGTTCTAGTTTTTTATTCCTGATCACATGGCTCATGAGACATTTTTCCACGCCTTTGCAAGTGATTTATATATATATAATTCATTTATTATATGTATGGGTGTTAATTCTGTGATACTTGATAAGTCTTGAAACCAAACGAAAAACTGCATTATTAAAGGAAATTATACATTCTGTACTATCTCCAGGGTGATCATTATTCCCTGTGGTCTCTGCTCCCTCTTTCTTCCTCTCACGGTTAGAAGGCAGGTATTTTGTATTTTTCTCTTCCCAGTCATGCCACAGGGACGACGTTCACACTCATTTTGACATTATTTGGCCCCTGCAGAATTTAGCGTTCTTTCAGTGATTTTTGTGTAGGCTCCTTTTGTGCTCTTTGTGCATGTGGTTCATCCCCAAATATGATTTGACTGCTGTGGAAATTTAGACTCAAAAGGGTTTGAATAGCTGCAGTGAGATTACGTAACAGGCAGGTGAGGCAGCGTTTGAGCCCAATTTTGTCCTTAATAGGGCTGCCCAGGGCTGTGTGGCAGCTTGGTGGCAGAATGGCCCCCATAGAACACAGGTACCTGACCTGCTGCCACGCACGTTATGGGCTGAGTAGATTTCTGTGGGCAGTCTGGCAGCTTAACGTTAATTTATGCCACTGTAAATTAATATGCAGAAACACATCATGGATTCTAAAGATCTGCATTGTAAGTGACCTTTTCTGAAAACAACTTGTTTATAACTTGAAGCTGTTGCATAATCCTTCTCATCTACCTTGGGCTGTGTGCTCGGTCAAGTCCAGCTCTGGCGACCTCATGGACTGTAGCCCACCAGGCTCCTCTGTCCATGGGATTCATCCAGGGAAGAATACTGGAGTGGGTTGCCATGCCCTCCTCTAGGGGATCTTCCAAACCCAGGGATCGAATCCGTGTCTCTTGTGTCTCCTGCACTGGCAGATGGGCTCTAGCGCCACCTAGGATCTACTTTATCTATCTGTAATACAGTTAATGTCAGAGTATTAACCAACCAAGGCAATATGAAACATATAGTCTGTATACCCCACCTGTGTAAGTCAGGTATGTGCATTACAATGATCCAGTTTATACCCTAGAATTGTACTTTGTCTAAAAAGAGTAGTTGCCCTTAATAGAAATGAATGCAGAGCTACATTTGTACAGATAATCTCAGCTTGCCTTCTTGGTCAAGTTCAGAGTCTAAGATCCAGTGGAAACTGTCACCTGGGTGGGTCTGGCTGGTTGATCTGCAGCACTGCTGAGGACCCAGGGAGTGCTCCCGGCTCCAGCCCCAGAGGAGCACTCTTTGAACCTTAGGAAAGAGCCGTCTCTTTGTGGTACAGCTGGGCTAAGAATGCGTATACCACATGGGTGGAGTGGTGTGATGTGAACTCTTGCCCTTCCTTTAATTAACAGTCTCTAGGTTGTTTTTTCCTGCTGGCCAAGGGCCATTAGAGAAGAACCTTGGTATGTCCCATATTTGAGGGAAAACCTTATTATTACCAGTTGTTGGATTCAGATATTATCATATTGCAGGCTTTACTTGAGCTGGTGTATGAAAAGCAAACAGATCCATTTTCAGCTCTTGTTATGTGTTAACTCTAAACCTTCTGAATATTTGGTTAATATCTTTTCAGTTTTACTATGCCTACTGATTCTAATAAAAGTTAATAATAATAGCGTTGTGGTGCTTTATAAAGTGCTTTCAGGTGCGTTCCCTCACTTCAATCTTACTATGATTGTATGAGTAGATAGAAATGCAGATGATGAAGCCATAGTTTGAAGGTTAAATAACTTGCCACCAATCACTGAGCCTTTAAATGGGTGGTCTGGACCCTGTATCCCAGTCTGCTTCATCTGTATCTCTGATTGTTTTTCTTCATTCTGTGTTGTTTCCATTTAAATGGCATTAAGTGTTCATTTTTACATTGTCTGGGAGGGGATTTGAACATATTTGTAGCATCATACTGTGATATGTAGGAAAAGTTGTATGTAGATGTGGAAGTAGAATGTTCTGTTTGACTTCACTGGAAACTGTATCTGATTTCAGCTTCTAAGAACCATCCTAGAGGGCTGTTGGGGACGCATGCCTGTAGTGATCCATAGCCCTACGCAAGAACACTCCCGTGTGTGATGTTCTTAGCTTCTGTTTATGTTTATACATTTACAGTCTTTCTCCTGCTAGCTGAGCCATCTGGAGGGGAGGGACTCAGCAATAGTTCCTGCCTCCTTCCTTATGCCTTCTTAAATATTGGTTGACATATGTTCTTGTTCAGTTGCTCAGCCGTGTTCGTCTTGGAAACCCCGTGGACTGTAGCACGCCAGGTTTCCCTGTCTTTCACCATCTCCCGGAGCTTGCTCAGACTCATGTCCATTGAGTCAGTGAAGTGTTAAGTATTTTTTGACCAATCAACAGACTGAGGATATTCATTTAAAACCTCTTCTTTAATGTAGGATATAAAAGGTTTGTGAGTCTTAATTTTTTATCACCTTACGTTTTTCAGTATTCAGAATTTTGCTAACCTTAAAAAATTAAGAATCCTTTCAAATCATTTCCTGTGAAAAAGCTGCATATGCCTTATTTGAAAATATTCCTAATTACCGATTAAACTCTTGTGTGAGCTGTAATGTTGTTTAAGGCACATGTTTCCTCCTTTCTTGATTTGAATTCAGAGCAAGTGGTTCTTAAGGGAATATTTACATGTTGCTTGTCATTCATTACTGGGAAAAGCAGCCATGGTCGAGTTTGATCTGCTAATGCTTTCAGGAAATCATTAACTTTTTTTTTTTTTTACAGATTAAAAAAAAGGCATATAAACATTTAGCCAGTAGCAGACTCGTGCTCTTTGCTTCATTTTTAAAGAACAGGCAGAATGACTTGATTTAATTGAAGAATACTGCTCTTCAAGCTGTAGGTTACCAACCTACTGGGCATCATGAAATCAGTTTAGTGGATAGGAACCAGCATTGTTTTAATGGAATGGAATAGAAAAGATCAGTCAAGACTGAGCTAGACTGAATAGAAAATAATCAGTGTGTGTTGTATGTCATCAAAATAAATATTATTTCATGAAAATCTTGTTTTAAATATTTATAAAGATGTTTATATTGAATCTCAATTAAAAATTTTTTTTTATTGTGTACCATATTGAACAGTGACTCATTGATTTAGAAAATTCTTCAGTGGTTGGTACACTGGCAGTGAAGTTATTTTTCCTCCCCAAAAAACAAATTTCTATGATCTAACACACATTAAGCAATTGTTCAAAGACAGCTGTACATAAAATGCTTGTGATGATATAAATGTGCTTTCCCACAGTGCAGTGTTACGGGCTTCCCTGGTGGCTCAGCTGGTAAAGAATCTGCCTGCAATGCGGGAGACTTGGGTTCGATCCCTGGGTTGGGAGGATCCCCTGGAGAAGGGAACGGCTACCCACTCCGGTATTCTGGCCTGGAGAACTCCATAGGCTATTCCATGAGGTCACAGAGTCAGACACGACTGAGCGACTTTCACTTTCACTGGCACTTTCAAAGAGAGCAGTACGTAAAATGCTTGTGATGATATAAATGTGCTTTCCCACAGTGCAGTGTAATGGGTCTAACCAATTTTAAGGATAAGTGACAAGCTTGTCCCTGTTTAACCTGAAATTCCCTTGCTGATCTGGAGTGTCCCAGATCCTGGAGTGAGACCCAAGGAGACTGTAATTCAGCAAAACTACCTGATGAAGCTAAGCTTATGCAGCTTCTGCTTTGGGGCCTCCTTGGGTTATTTCTTCTCTGTAAGACTACTAGCTATGGGGTTGTATAGTTTTCTTTTCTCTTAAATGAAAATAATAATAGTAGTTTCCTGTTTTTTAAGATTGTTGAGAGGATTGATTGAATTAAAATGCATGAAGTCTTTGGAATAAGCTCTCTTGAAAAATAAGCACTAATGAATTTTAATATAAATTTATACTAAGTAAGGAATACATGAATAAATGAAAGATTGAGAAAGAGCAAGAACAAATATAATATACAGGCATGAATTTTGTGTACACTTCAGGGAATTTATCTATCCCTTGCAACTTCTCCGGGCCCTAGTCACGGCTCTCAGTGAAGGACCCAAGACAGGACTCCAAGATACACAAAGACCAAAGCACATGAAAAGTAAATGATTTAAGCTGCCCCCCTCCTTGCCTGTTGTTGCTGACAGTCAAGAAAGACTTCAGCTGAACTGACTCCTGAGTTTGAACTTAAACTTGTCACTACTGGCTCCAGAGACTTTTGTCACATGCGTTTGAAACCTTTGCTTGCTGTTGGTCTGGGAATTGGTGATGGGCAGGGAAGCCTGGCATGCTGCAGTCCAAGGGGTCGCAAAGAGTCGGACCCAACTGAGTGAGCGAACAACAACAAATTGCTGTTGGTACAACTCTTCCACAAGAGAAGATTGAGTTCTGAACCAGAGGATGCTTTGTGCTCGCAGCTCAGGAAGTTCATCACTTATGCTTGTAATCCAGCTGTCATTGATTTTGGTAGAAGTTTTCCTTTCTTTCCCCCTCAAATTCCTATCTGAAAATTTCTACAGTCTTCACCCCCTCTAACTCATAAGTCGGATGCTGATTGCATACCCTCCCACATACCCTCCCAGGTTAGTCTCTCCGAGGCACACTTCAGATATGTCACTTCCCCATCCCCAGTCTTCTCTTGAATTTGAGGTTCTGAACAAAATGGCTCATTCCTACCTTTCTGTCTGTATCTCCTATTTTGATTTTCTGTACATTTCTTACTCTTTGCCTCCTCAAGCCTCTGGTTTCATTGTGCAAAGAACTGCTCTTTACGATCCACTTTTTATTTACAGTGACAACAAACTCATAACTCTGGCAACCCCATCTTTAATTATCTCCTTGAGGCCTTTCCTGTTTCATTTAATCCTTCACCACCACCCACACACATAACTAGATGTGCCCTCCCTTGCCACTTGACCCAAGGCATTGCTGGGCTTCCTGATCCCTTCTCTTGGAGCCCTTAACACCATTCTCTTTGGATACACCCAGTAGCACTCTTATCTTCTCTGCCTTATTTGCTTGTGTTATTTATTGTCAGTTCTTTTTCATTTTTATGTTCCTCACAGGGTGTAGGTTCATGTCCTACTCCTAACATTCATTCACTGTGAATGATAACCAACATGTACTACGGAACAGAGACTGATTTGTGTACTCATCTCGTCTCATGATTGCTCTGTTACCATCCTAATTACAAAGATGCTAAACTGTATCACAGATGTTATGTAATTGACCCAGGGTCACTTGTTAAGTGACTGATGAGATAGCAGATCTGGGACTCAGCCCTGGTATGCCTGACCTCACAGACTATGTTCTTAATTATTATGTTGTATTCTTCATTAAACTACGTTGAATTGAATTTCATAGAACCTTATCAGTTACCCATATAAAGATAAATAGGACTCACTGATCTAAATGATACAATAATTAAAACTGATATTTTCTGCTTTCCACTGTAAAGGAATTACTAGGAAATTTGGAACAGGCTAGGAAATCTCTGTGCTTTCAGGGAAACTTTGCAAGTCCCTACCTACCAGTGAAAAAGTCAGCAATCTCCCGAGCTTCCTCTGCATTTGGGGTGTATATCAAGGATTCGCCTATGATTTCTTCTCTTGATTCAGAGTTGGCGGCCCTCACAGTTGGTGAAGGTCTCCCAGCTTGTTTACTTTTGTTGTGGAGGCAGTGACCTGGTGCTTGTGCCACTGGGCATGTTCGTGTTCATACATTTTTTTCAAAAACTTTCGAAACTGATTATTTCTTTTTTGGCTGTGCTGGGTCTTCATTGCTGGATGAGCTTTCTCTAGCTATATTGAGCTGTTGAGCAGAGGCTTCTCTCTAGTTGCAGTGGCTTCCCTTGTTGCAGACCTTGGGCTCTAGAGCACATGAGCTTCAGTAGTTTCAGCACATGAGCTTAGCAGCTGTGGCTCATGGGCTCCAAAGCACAGGCTCAGTAGTTGTGGCTCATGGGCTTAGTTGCTCTGCAGCATGTGGGATCTTCCCGGACCAGGGATCAAACCCTTGTCTCCTGCATTAGCAGGCAGATTCTTTACCACTGAGCCACCAGGGAAGCCCCTGTTCATGCATTTTTACTTCCCTCTTCCTTCATGTGCCATTTTAAATAAAGTTTGCATAAGCAAAATGGTTAATGTCCCTTTTTTTTTTTTTTTTCTGTACCCATTTTTGTCTTATACCAGCAAACATACACTGGGCCTGCCTACTTGTTTTAGCTTTTTGCTTCTCACATGTAAATGTAAACAGTATTGAAAAGGATAATGGGCCAGATTTAAAGAGACTGAGCAAGACATAGGGTGGCCTATGGTTTGCAGATGTGACTCAGCACCAAATAAAGCAGACTGATGAGTCAGCACCACGGAGCCTGAATCAGAGTGTCCCAGAGAAAGGAAGATGCTAGTTGAATTGGGGAACCTCCTGGATCTCTTCCCAAAGCAAGACATGGTCTAGCATCTGCTGAGGCAGAAGGTGGTGGAAGGAGGGCTTTTCTTAATGGTTCTGTTGATGCAGTTGATTTCATTTGCACCTTGTAAAGGTGACTTTGAGGTTGGGTACATCAGGTACTGAAATGAGAAATGTACCTTTCTAGTTTTGAGACAAGGTTTCTTTAGGTATGGACTGAGAGTGTGATGTGCATATAGAGGAACCAGAAAACAAGGCTATGGATTACATCAAAATTTAAAAGTAGTATTTATCAATGTACTTGTAGAATACTTGACAAACTAGATAGCCAAAATATGAACCTGGGAAGGTAGGGAACAGTTAATTAGAGGCCAGTTATTCATGCTTAAAATATTCTTTTCTATACTTAGGAAAAAAAAAACCATGGACCCTAATTCTATTTCTAAATCACTCTATGGCATTTAAATACAGTTTATACGTACATGTCCAAGAGCACATCTGTTGTACAAAGAGGACTAGATTCAAAATGGATTGATCCTGCTTTTGAATAGGTGGCATGATTTGAATCCAGTTCCTGTCGTGGATGCTTTGAGCTAAGTTGTTCATCTTTCCATTAATTTTTCCTGTGCATGTGAGAATGTTACTGTTGATTATGACAACCTTGGTGAGTATTGTTCACCATGTGAAGAGGTTTTGGTTTATAAGTTGTGTAATGTATAATTTGAAGCAGGTGAATTTTGATATTTCAGGTTAATTTTGTTAGCACAGTGGAAAGCTGAACAGTAATTTGGTTATTTCATTTTCAGAAGGTAATTGAAGCAGATGCTGGTGAGGTCATTGGGGAATGAGCCATCTCCATTTCAATGGCTCCATCATTTTTTTCAAGTGGGAGGTATTTCCTTTTACTTTGCTAAATCAACTGCTTTTACTAGATAACGAGAGAAATTTAATTTCTTTTAACCGTAACACTGAGCTTCTATAATCAGAATTTCAAGATATTTTTCTTTTATAAGAGTAGTTGTGTTTTAAATGTAAAAGTGAGCAATATGTACACATTAGGTATATGAAAACATAATTTCTCTGCGAGTATATGGATTTTTAAAATAAAAGGATTAGTTATAAACACACATATTTACCTTTAAGTGCAATTTGCACTGTCTGAACAAGTCATTGAAAACTTAAAATTATAAAGCTGGTTGAGTTATAAACCTGATCTATGTAATCTTTACCTTCTTCCTGTTTATTTTAAAGACATAGGAAAATCTTTCTCTACTTTGAGTTTGGTTTCCATATTATCTGACACAAGCTTAAGTAAGACATCCCCTAGTTCTTTCACCTAATCAGAAGTAGACTTTTTTTTGTTGTTGCTGTTGTTCTGTCTCTGAGTCGTGTTCAACTCTTTGCAACCCCGTGGGCTGCAGCACGCCAGGCTTTCCTGGCCTTCACTGTCTCCCGGAGTTTGCTCAAACTCATGTCCATTGAGTCGGCGAAGCCATCCAGCCATCTCCTCCTCTGTTGCTCCCTTCTCCTCCCGCCCTCAATCTTTCTTAGCATCAGGGTCTTTTCCAGTGAGTCAGCTCTTTGCATCAGGTGGCCAAAGTTTTGGAGCTTCAGCTTTAGCATGAGTCCTCCCAGTGAATATTCAGGGTTGATTTTGTGTTTGATCTCCTTGCTGTCCAAGGGATTCTCAAGAGTCTTCTCCAGCACCACAGTTCAAAAGCATCTTGGTGCTCAGCCTTCCTTATAGTCCAATTCTTAACATTCATATATGACTACTGGAAAAACCATAGCTTTGACTAAATGGATCTTTGTTGGCAATGTAATGTCTCTGATTTTTAATACACTGTCTAGATTTGTCACAGCTTTTCTTCCGAGGAGCAAATGTCTTTTAAATTCATGATCATCCACAGAGATTTTGGAGTCCAATAAAATAAAATTTGTCATTGTTGCCATTTTTTCCCCATCTATTTGTTATGAAGTGATGGGACCAGATGCCATGATCTTAGTTTTTTGAATGTTAAGTTTTAAGCCAGGTTTTCACTCTCCTCTTTCACTTTCATCAAGAGGCTCTTTAGTTCCTCTTCACTTTCTGCCATAAGGTGCTGTCATCTGTGTATCTGAGGTTATTGATATTTCTTCCCATAATCTGAATTCCAGCTTGTGCTTCATCCAGCCCGGCATTTCTCGTGATGTGCTCTGCATATAAATTAGATAATCAGGGTGATAGTACACAGCCTTGACATACTCCTTTCCCAATTTTGAACCAATTCGTTGTTCCATGTCCAGTTCTAACTGTTGCTTCTTATCCTGCATATAGGCTTCTCAGGAGGCAGGTAAGGTGGTCTGATATTCTCATCTCTTTAAGAAATTTCCATTGTTTGTTGTGATCCATGCAATCAAAGGCTTTAGCATAGTCCATGAAGCAGGAGTAGATTTTTTCTGGAATTCCCTTGCCCTTTCTGTGATCTCTCAGATGTTGGCAATTTAATCTCTGATTCCTCTGCCTTTTCTAAACCCAGCTTGTACATCTGGAAGTTCTTGGTTCACGTACTGCTGAGGCCTAGCTTAAAGGATTTTGAACATAATCTTGTTAACATGTGAAATGAGTGCAATGAGTTCAAACAGTAGTTTGAACATAATTTGGCATTGCCTTTTTTTGAGATTGGACTGAAAACTGACCTTTTCCAATCCTGTGGCCACTGCTGAGTTTTCCAAATTTGCTGGCATACTGAGTGCAGCACTTTCACAGCATCATCTTTTAGAATTTGAAATAGGTCAGTTGGATTTCCATCACTCCCACTAGCTTTGTTGTTAGAAATGTGTATTCTTGCCACTGCTTCTTAATCTCTTCTGCTTCTGTCAGATTCAGGGGATTAGTTCTGGTAGACAAGTATTTGAAGAACTATGGATGGAAGTTCATAGCAATGTACACAAGGTGGTGACCAAAATTATCCCCAAGAAAAGGAAATGCAAGAAGGCAAAGTGGTTGTCTGAGGAGGACTTACAAATAGGTAAAAAAAAAAAAAAGAAAGAGAAGCAAAAGGCAAAAGAGAAAGGGAAAGATATACCCAACTGAATGCAGAGTTCCGGAGAATAGGAAGGAGAGATAAGAAAGCCTTCTTAAGTGAACAATGCAAAGAAATAGAAGAAAACGATAGAATGAGAAAGACAAGAGGTCTCTTCAAGAAAATTAGAGCTACCAAGAGATCATGGCCTGCAAAGATGGGCACAACTCAGATAATAGCTGGTAAGTTTATTTTCCTGCGTTCAGAAATCTAATGAATGTCTCCATGGCTTTCTTTTTTTAAAAAATAATTTTCTTCATTTATTTATTTACTTAGTTTTGTTCTTCCTTGGTACACAGCTTTTATCTTGTTTCCACATACAGGCTTTTAATTGCAGTGGCTTCTCTTGCTGCCGAGCCTGGGGCTCTAGGCAAGCAGGCTTCCATAGTTGGGGTATGATAGACTCAGTAGCTGTGGCTCCCGGGGCCTCGAGCACAGGCTGAACAGTTTTGGCCCATAGGCTTAGTTCTTCCAGGCATGTGGGATCCTCCTGGACCAGGAACAGAACCCATGTCTCTTGCATCGCCAGGCAGATTCTCTACCACTGAACCACCAGGGAAGCCCCTCCATGAGTTTCTTTTAGTGCACAGTTTCATAACAACTGAATTTGATAGGCACATCATATGAGAATCTTCAGTCCCTCTCTGAGTCGGTTTTAGATGTAGAAGCACCAGGTTATATAGTAACTTGGTAATGTCCTGGAGACTTGAAAGAAGTGATTGAGAGATGAGAAAGAATATAAGTGTCAGGTTTATGTTATCTTGATATCTCATTTCTTCCTCCATTCCTCCTCTTAACACAGGCACCATAACTAACTTCAGAAACATAAAATCTTTTAGTTGAAATACAGAGGTCATCTGGGCTACCACACCATGGCTGGAAACCCCACTCCACCCAACAAATTGGCCTTTTCCAGCCTGGATTTGAGTTTTCCCAGTCAGAGGCATATCCCAGGGACTCCTAAGGATGTTTCTTGCTTAAAAAGCTCTTGTTAGTCGACAGTTGCTTTTAAATTTTTAGTTAAAATTTATATCCTTTCAGATCTTAGAGGAAATGCTTTCAGCTTCTCACCATTGAGATTAATATTTGCTGTGGGCTTGTCATGTGTGTGCCTGTGCTCATTTGTGTCTGCCTCTTCGCGACCCCATGGACCATAGCCTGTGGGATTTCCCAGGCAAGAATACTGGAGTGGGTTGCCAGTTTCCTCCTCCAGGGGATCGTTCCGACCCAGGGATCAAACCCATGTCTCCAGCACTGGTAGGTGGATTCTTTACCACTGAGCCACCTGGGAAGGCCAGGTAAGACTGAATGCTCACTCAGTCACTCAGTCGTGTCCGACTCTTTGCGACCCTATGGACTGTAGCCCACCAGGCTCCTCCGTCCATGGGATTTCCCAGGCAAAAATACTGGAGGGGGTTGCCATTTCCTTCTCCAGGGGGTCTTCCTGACCCGGGTTGTCATAGATGGCCTTTATTATGTTGAGGTAGGTTCCTTCTATGCCTGCTTTCTGGAGACTTTTTATCATACATGGGTGTTGAATTTTGTTGAAATCTTCCTCTGCATCTGTTAAGGTGATCATATGGCTTTTATCTTTCAGTTTGTTAATATGGTATATCATATTTATTGATTTGCATATATTGAAGAATCCTTGCTTCCCTGGGATAAAGCCCACTTGATCATGGTGTATGATCCTTTTAATGTGTTGTTGAATTCTGTTTGTTAGTATTTAGTTGAGGATTTTGCATCTATGTTCATCAGTGACATTGGCCTGTAATTTTCTTTTTTTGGTGGCATCTTTGGTTTTGATGTCAGGGTGATGGTGGCCTCATAGAATGAGTTCAAGGGTTTTCCTTTCTCTGCATTTTTCTGGAAGAGTTTGAGCAGGATAGGTGGTAACTCTTCTCTAAACTTTTGGTAGAATTCACCTGTGAGGTCATCTAGCTCTGTGCTTTTGTCTGTTGAAATATATATATATTTTTTATCACAGCTTCAATTTCTGTGCCTGTGATTAGTCTGTTCACATCTTCTATTTTTTCCTGGTTCCATTTGGGAAGGATATAGTTTTCTAAGAATTTGTTCATTTCTTCGAGGTTGTCCATTTTATGGCATATAGTTGCTCATAGTAGTTTCTTATGATCCTTTTATTTCTGCATTGTCTGTTGTAACTTCCTTTTCATTTCTCATTTTATTGATTTGAGTCCTCTCCCTCTTTTTTTTTGATAAGTATGACTAAGGGTTTGTCAATTTTGTTTATCTTCTCAAAGAACCAGCTTCTAGTTTTATTGACCTTTGCTATTGTCTCCTTCATTTCTTTTTCATTTATTTCTGCTCTGATTTTTATGATTTTTTTCCTCCTGCTAGCTTTAACTTATTCTACTCTTTGCCAGTTACTTAGAATTCACACAAAATAAATCAAATCCCTCTTTCATATATTATCACTGTATGTATTTGAAGATAACATAGTATTCTCTCTGAACCCTCTCTTTTTCAGGCTGACTATCCTAAGTTTCTAAGTATCCTTACTTAAAATAGTTTTCAGATTCTTCACTATCTTGGTACGGTTTTGTTTAATGTATTTGAAGAAATATTACTTGTTATAATTTTGTTACTATAGCAGTATACTTCATTAGTTTGTTGACAATCATTCACACTAAAGTAAAAGAGTGTTTTCCTTGTGAATTAGAATTTTAATTTTATCTTGTTTTCCATCCATTATTCTAGTTTTACAGAAAGTTTGAAACCTGATTTTTAACATCAAACATATTTGCTGTCCATTCTAGCTTGGGCCAAATTATACAGGCTGAACAACAGGCTTGCTGTGTCCTTATCCACATAGTTGATAAAGATGCTGAATTGGAGAGCTGTATGCATTATGGCATGTTTGTACTATTAGTAATTAAATAATTATCTTTAAGTCTTTCAACTTGCTGTAACTCAATTTTCTCTCAGTTCACTTAACCAAAATCTCTAGCTCAGCTCTTTCCATCCTACTTTGATTAATAAGAAGCTAGCCACAGACATTTTCAAGAGCCTAAGTGAAAACTTGTTATGCTGCCTCCTGTGACATGAGCATCGATATGCCAAATCTAGCAGCCTATTAAAGAGAGAATTATTTTAGTTTGTATTCATTCATTTTAGCATTCCCATGGTGTCTCCCAACCAATAATTCATCTTCAAGTTATCACAAATGATTTGTCTAATATCTGTCAGTTTATTTTTCTGGGAGTTGGCATCAAGCTGCTTTTACTTTGTCATTTCTAGAATCTGTTTTGTTCCTTTTTTAAAACCAGGATCTTTTTTTTCTTCTAACCTTTCTCCATGATTCTTTGGTGATTACTAGTAATAGTTTTACCACTCAAGGAGTTACTGCTTATAGGGCTAGAGACTTCATCCTGGGTTTCGTTTTTTCCTTAGCCATGGGTGCTCTATGCTTTTTAGTTTTATACTTAGTCTGTTTGATAGAGCTGCAAATTAGGATTGAACTAGATCTACTTTCTCTATCTTAAAACTTCATTCAGGGTGCCATAGAGTGTGGGCTTATTACTTCTTGTCTCTTCATCCTGTCAACATCCCTGAAATTTTCCTGTTACTTTTTCCTTTGCATTGTTTACAAACTTCTGTTAACTCTGATCTTCAGCCGTCCATCGTTGTTCTTATGGGTTTCTGTCATTTGCTTTTTGCTTTTGTTTGCATTTCATTATGTGCCTTTCTGCATCCTTTATTTATGTCCATTGAAAACATGGGTTCATCAGGAAGCATTTGTTTCTGGAGATGCTTTCTGCTTTGCTTCTTCAACAGGCTCCTCCGTGGTAGAGCTGGCAGAATTTGTTTTGAAAGAGCATATGCCTCTTGAGCCATTTCCCTTTTAGACTCTGGCCTTGAAGTCATATTCATCTGTCCTTTCCCTCAGCAGACATTTGTAGGAATGCACAATCTAGTGTAATAACAGGATACTTGTAAAGTAATAACAGTGGAATAAGTACTGGAAGCAATGTGACTGTCAGGTGCTCTGAGCATGGGGCAGAAGTGACTGCTCAAAAGAGCCAGGGTATCATCATCAAAGAGGTGACATGGGGCTGTCTTCAGATACCGTAAGGAGAGAGTGACGGAGGAGACACTGTGCAGATGGATGGTCAGGTGAATGTGGCTGGGACTGCATGTGACTGGGACACAGAGAGATTTCCTTAGATTAGTTGCATTGGTATCTAACTGTATACTTCAGTATCTTCCTTTTGAGTTACATTCACAATCTTCAGCTGAAAGGTAAGGAGAAGACATTGCTGAAGATCCAAATTCACCAGATTCCTCCCCAGCACTTCCAAGTCACTCGAGAATTGTTTCAGGATTTCGTCCATTGTAGATCAGTCCCTTGACCACGTGTCTGGACAAGTTCCTCCTGACTGATGGTTTTGGTAAGTGTTAGGAGGATCTCTGCCACTTTGTCCTAACTAACCCAGCCTGGTCAATTTTTGGTTGCTTCCAAGTCCCCTCCCCTGCAGGGAGCCCGTGGTGCCTTACTCTTTCTCTTTTAACTATTATAGCAATCAGTAAAGCAAGCACTGAATTAATTTATTACTTGTTGGATAAGAAATAATTCACTAATTCACTGTTAATGCTAATGAAGGGTTGAAGTTTGCCTTCTGAAGAGGACGAATAAGCCCACAAACCATTGGTTTTAACAAGACCCCTTTGTCATTGATCAGTGAAGAGGCTTCATTTGTGGTCCGTGAGGGTCTAGTGTCCCAAAGCTGCTCACAAGTTGAGTTTTTAATTTTTTTAGTGTTTAAAATTTTATTGGCACATAGTTGGTTTACAGTCTGGTGCTAATTTCTGCTGTAGAGCAAAGTGACTCAGTTATACATAAATATATTCTTTTTTGTAAGTTTTTCCCCATTATGGTTTATTACACAATATTGACTATAGCTCCCTGTGCTATCCAATAGGACCTTGTTGCTTATCCCTTCTGTATATACTAGTTTGCATCTGCTAATTCCAAACTCCCAATCCTTCCTCCTACCCCGTACCCTCTGGACAACCACAAGTCTGTTCTCTGTGTCTGGTTCTTAGATATGTCCATTTGTGTCGTAGTTTAGATTCCACATGTAAATGACAATATCGTACTGTATTTGTTATTCTCTTTCTGATTAGAAGTTGAGTTTTTAAAATCAGCTGTGGCTGATGGACTGCTCAAAATTCACAGCCAGTTACAGTGAAACAATGCACTAAGTTTATCTGCTGGGAAAGTGCTGCTACGAGTGGGAAGTTCTCTGGCAGGACTCCTGAAGGACAGCTAGGCTCTCAGCAGCTTCTGTTGGTTTCCCATAGTCGGTCTGGTCCAGCTCTCACACCAGTGTGACATCATCACCCTGTGGCCCCCACGTGGCACAGTCTCTGAGCCTGCTCCCCCACTCCCCGCCCCGCCGCCTATTCTGCCCACCAAAGTTCTCTTACTAGTTTTGCTTCTGTCTGGAGCCACTGAATAACTTTCTTTCTTACATCTCATATAAATGATTTTCCAGCTTCTAGAAATTAATAAAGGAAATTAATTTTTTCAAGGTAAAATTTTGTTCCCATCTTTGTTACTATAGAGCGAATTGGTTGGTCCTAGAAATTCAGTGACTTGTTAATAATTTGAGGTCGTAAATTTAAGTGAGTCTCATAGTTTGACCTCATTGTGGAGAAAGTGATAAATTAAGCAAAAAGCAGAAACCAGGAAAGACAAGTGTGATCACATGGAGACACATAAAAAATTTTGTGTGTAGGCAGACAGCTAAAACCTTTGAAAGGAGTAAGGAGGGGCAGGTCTTTTGTATGAGGGTGGAGGCAGGAGCTGCTCGGGGGGGCTTCAGTACCCTCCCCCATGCCACTGCCATCAGCACGCCCCCGTGCCACCCGAATGAACATGCAGTCCTGATAAAAGGAGTCTGTCTGTTTAGCAGGTGCAACTTTAAGGCAACTCCACTTTTGTGCAACTTTTCGCAAAAGTGAGAAGTAGAAGTGTTAGTCGCTCCGTTGTGTCTGACTCTTTCCCACCCCATGGACAGCCTGCCAGGCTCCTCTGTCCATGAGATTCTCCAGGTAAGAATACTGAAGTGGGTTGCCATTCCCTTCTCCAGGGGATCTTCCCGACCCAGGGATTAAACCGGGGTCTCCTGCATTGCAGGCAGATTCTTTACCATCTGAGCCACCAGGGAAGCCCAAGACAACTCCCCAAGTCTTCCTTAACTCCTCCAAAATTCAGTTCTGCTCCTTAGTCCTGCTTGTAGAGAAATTATGAAGTTATTGCTAGCTTCAGTAAGGCCTCCTTCCCTCTCTTTCTTCCTTCCTTTTTGTTGATTCCACAGAGTTGCTTCCTCTGAGAAATAATAATGGCCCTTAAAAAAAAAAAAAACTGGCAACGTTTTCATTGTTTTTTAAGAATCATAATGCATACAAATATATTTGGTAAGCAGATTATCGAGAAACCATAAAGAATCTTTAAAAATAAGATATACTTTGATACATAGTAGGAACGTATTCGGAGAAGGCAATGGCAACCCACTCCGGTACTCTTGTCTGGAAAATCCCATGGGCAGAGGAGCCTGGTGGGCTACAGTCCATGGGGTCACGAAGAGTAGGACACGACTGAGTAACTTCACTTTCACTTTTCACTTTCATGCATTGGAGAAGGAAATGGCAGCCCACTCCAATGTTATTGCCTGGAGAATCCCAGGGATGGTGGAGCCTAGTGGGCTGCCGTCTATGGGGTCGCACAGAGTCGGACATGACTGAAATGACTTAGCAGCAGCAGCAGCAGGAGGAGAGTATTAATAGGAACGTGTGGGTGGCTTATTTTTGTTTTTTATTAAGTAAAACTATTTAGCTTTAACTGTGGAAAGCAAGTGCTCAGAAAACACATAGCTGTGTGTCTGAAATCACTAGATGCAACTAAAGTGACTTAAAAATGCAAATAATACTTATTAAATATGTGTGGACATAGGACAGTCCTCTGCAGCTGTAAGAAAATTCTAAGAAACTTCAAAAAATATATAATGAAGATTTTTTTGGTTTTCTGAGTAATCAATCTCCATGTGATTTTTTAAAAATTTTATTCATGTATTTATTTAGACGAACTAGTCTTCACTGCTGTGCATGGGCTTTTCTCTTGTTGCAGTGAGCAGGGGTATTTGTGGTTTGCAGGCCTCTCATTGAGCTGGCTTCTCTTGTTGTGGAGCATGGGCTATAGGCACGTGGGCTTCAGTAGTTGTGGCACACAGGCTTAGCTGCTTTGCAGCATGTGGAATCTTTTTGGACCAGGGATTGAATCCAGGTCCCCTGCATTGGCAGGTAGATTCTTAACCACTGGACCACCAGGGAAGTCCCTCAATATGATTTAAATTTGTTATTTACTTTTTTATTTTTATAGGTCTTTAGGGCTAAAAAACACCTCAGAAACTACTTAAGCTAATTTCTTGGTAGAGATGAGTTCCTGAGTCTTGAGAGGCTGTTATTTAACCAGGATCAGTTAGTGACTAGCTAGGGAATTTCCATTCATTCATTCCACAAATGTATATTTTGATTCTGTCGTGTATCCTGGATATTCTGCAAAGAAAGCATTGAGTCTACAGTGGTAGTTAAGACAGACATTGTCCCTCATCTCACATTCTGTTGGGGGAATCAGCTATTAAACATTTGCTGAGTGCTGCAAAGTAAAAGTAGATGGCAACATAGAGTCTGTGGTAGGGAGACCTCTACCAAATCTAACCTCTAACCAAATCTGAGCGTTAGGGAAGGCTTTCTTGAGGAAGTGACGTTTGATCTCTTGAGGGATGATAGAGATGAGGTAGCGAAAGAGAGATGGGATTCATTCTTGGTGGAGGGAGAGCTTGTATAAAGACAGAAGGTGCAATCAGTAGGAAATAGCAATAGTGGAATGTGGAGATTGAAATGGAGCAGGATCCAGGGTCCAGTTTCCATGTAAACAACTTAATGAATAGTGGTACCTCCACTAAGATAGGAAACACCTCCAGGAAACCAGGATCTGGGGAGACAAGCTATCAGGTTCAGTTTGGCTCATCTTGAGCTTGCTGTACTGTGAGAAGAGTGCATAGAATTACATAGTGGGTGATAGGATCCACAGAGAAGCAGCTCGGAGCAGAGTTCTGAGCTGGAGGTATAAAGTTGAGAGTTAGTATTTGGGGAATAAAAATGGAAGCCATGGGCAGTGGGTCTTCTGAGAAGAATGTGAGGAGGCAAGTCCCTAAGGTGATCTATTTTTGATCTTCTCCATCACAGTTACTAAGCAAGACCACCCATTAGTTTAAGCCAAAAATCTGACAGTCCATTTTAACCTTCTTTGTGTGCTCAGATGGTAAAGAATCTGTCTGCAATGCAGGAGGCCTGGGTTCAATCCCTGGGTCGGGAAGATCCCATGGAGAAGGGAATGGCTACCCACTCCAATATTCTTGCCTGGAGAATCCCCATGGACAGTGGAGCCTGGTGGGCTACATACAGTCCATGGGGTCGCAAACAGTCAGACATGACTGATCAACTAACACTTTCACTGTCTTTCAGCAAAGCTGGTGGACATCACCTCTAGAACATAATCTGAATCTGTCCACTTCATCTCCTAATTCCCACTGCCTGTCTTCTGGATTGCTGCTGTACCCGTTGACTAGCCTCCTCACTTCCACTCTTGCCCTTAACAACCCATTCTTCACGTAGGAGCCAGAAAAACACTTACAAAACACACATCAGGTCGTCTCATTCTGTTAAATCTTCTAGTGGCTTTTCATAGCCCTTGACATAAACTCTAAACTCCTTACTCGGTATCAAGCCTGCATGTCTCAGCCTCTGACCTCTCTGATCTTATTTATCAGTGTTCATCTGGGCATCTGCTCTCTGTTGCTGGCGAACTTCCTCCTGAATACACACACACGGGGATAGAGATGAAGAGGCCCCCCTCCTCACCAGGAGGGGAGGTGTCAAGAAGGCTAGAAAACATCTGGTTAGTAGTGTTGGTTATAGCTGAAGGGTCAAACGAGACCAGAATTAGAAATTACCTACTGAGGCCTCACAAACCCTGGCCCCTGCTGGCTGCATCATCAGTGCTAAGCCCTGTGGGGGGCATTTCCTGAAGCCAGCTGCTGTGACTGCACTGTCCCCCGGAGGAGTATGTAATCCTGTGCCACTAAGAAGCTTGGTGTCCTCACTGGTCAAGGTCACTGCACACTGAAGCATTATTCTTGGTGGAACAAAAAATAGGGAATAGAGGAGCAGAGGAGTAAGTGAGAAAGACCTCGGTTTTTACCAAGTGCAGAGGCTTACCCTTTTTTCATGATTAGAAACAACAGTGATACCAGTAAGAAACTCAAATGGTATAAAAGAGTGTAGCACACATGATTTTTGAAGTCCTCTGACCTTCTTTTCTCCCCCTCTCCTCTGCAATTTATTTCCCAAAGGTAACTTGGAGAATAGAATTATACCTATCTTTTAAAAAATATCCCTGCATGTTTTCTCTTACTCACTATAGCTTCCTTTTTTCAAACTTAATACTATATATAGACATCTTTCCATGATGCCTCCATTTTTTTTGTTATTACAGTGTTGCATTGGATTGCATTATGTACATATCTCTGTGTTTTTGTGTAAATATTTCTGTAGAATCAACTCCTAGCAGTGATCAAAGCCTATATATAGTTAAAATTTTGATAATGACTCCAAATTGCTCTCCAAAAAGTTTTTCTGAGTTTGCACTCCCACAAGCAGTGTTTTGCATAGGATGTTACCATTCGTCCACGAAACGCATGCTTTTTAAAAGTAGTTACTTGGAAATGTCTTGGCCTGTTACGTTTCTCCTTCCTTCCTTTCCTTTTCCTTTCTTTTTGTTTTTCTTTCTTCTTTCTCTCCTTCCTTTCTTTTTCCCTGCCTCCTTTTCCATCCATCCAGTCATCAGTATGTACTAAGAGGCTCTTCCACAGTGGACATTGTGCTGTGACAGCCCTAAATGGCCCAGTATCTCTTTGAGGAGATGAAAACGGATTCCATGCCTGCCTGCCCAGGCCCCAGAGGAGATTCTCCAGGCACTCAACTGTGTTTGAGAGCAGTGGGCATAATAGAAACACATGCATATCTTGTGTGAAGAGAAATAGAAGGGACTGGAGATATTTAGCCAGAAGAAGAAAAAAAAAAAACCTTGATGTGAGATTGGGTGTCCTCTCTGTCTCGTGTTTTGCAAGGCCTGCCACAAAGAGCAGGAATCTCAGTTCTCTGCGGTACAAAGAGAAATCAGACCAGGGCAGGGAAACTTCAGGGGCAGGTTCTGATGCTCAGTCTCATGAAGAACTTTGTAAATGCCTTTGACTTACTTACAAGTCCTTCTTGTTCAGTTAGTGTTCTTTTTCATGCAAGTGGGAAAAAAAATCTCCAAGAGTAGACAGGACACGAAGAATGGAGGACTTCTGGGTTCAGCCACCGCATCTCTCAGCTGTTCCTCTTCACTCTCAGACCCCACAGGGAGCTGCCAGAGTGGCTGTAGACCCTCATTATGTGGTGACGAGCAGACCACCTCAGCTCTAGCTTCACGTCTTCCTGGGTGGGAGAGAGCTCATCTAGTGGTTCAACTCAAGAGTTGCCCTGGCTGGACTGCATTGAAAACTCCCTTTTGGAAAAAAATCAAAGATAAAAACCAAACAGCTCGAGTTTGGGAACGGCAGCTGGGAAGGAGCACACGGTGGCCAGTGGTCTGCTGTCCTTGGCCCGTCTTGCTGGACAGGAAGAGCAGGTTCTGCTGCTCTGGGAGCGGGTCAGTTCCCTGCACAGCCTAAGGGCAGCCCCAGTTCTGCCCAGAGCCACTTGTCCACTGTTTGGACAACAGCGGGGAAGAGTCTTCTGGGAATCGGACTTCTCTAGTAGCCATCTTCTGATGGCAGAGATTCGGGGACCAAGCACTTCCTTTGGGAGTTGAGCAATTACAAGTCCATTTTGTTTGACAAATCAAAGATTTTTTTTTTTTTCCTGGCAATACAATTCCATTAAAACATTTAACAGGCTTTCGTTATTTTTTCATGGCTGAGCACCAGGGCTGAAAACCAGAACCATAGACTTGGCGGAGCCATGGTCTTTGGATGAAGATAGAATTTGGCTTGGGAATTTTGGGTTTCTCAGGGGCTTCCCTTGTGGCTCAGCTGGTAAAGACTCCGCCTGCAGTGCGGGAGACCTGGTTCTATCCCTGGGTTGGGAAGATGCCCTGGAGAAGGGAAAGGCTACCCACTCCAGTATTCTGGCTTGGAGAATTCCATGGACTGTATAGTCCATGGGATAGCAAAGAGTCGGACATGACTGAGTGACTTTCACTTCACAGCTGTGAGCTGGGCCTCAGCCCATTTCCTTACCCTTGAGGACGGCAGAGGATGAGATGGTTAGATGGCATTGCTGACTCAATGGACATGAATCTGAGCAAACTCCGGGAGATAGTGGAGGACAAGAAGGCCTGATGTGCTGCAGTCCATGGGGTCACAAAGAGTCAGACATGACTGAGCAACTGAACAACAGGAACAACTGAGTCTCTGCTTCAGGGCAGTGAAAATCAGTGACCTGAGTTGGAGAGGCACTGTTGATTTCCTTCTTAGGAGCCCTGGACTGTATTTCTGCTGCATCTGTGCAATGGGGCCATCATCACGTGTGTCTAGCAGAGGCAATAAGTTGGAGGTATTTGGGAAGGACTTCTCACAAACACTCAGGGGAGAACAGCCGAGTCCCCTACTTTCCTTGTAGCAACTTTAGTTTGGGGCAGATACTTTGGCTTTCCCGCCTCTGTAAGACTCCAGGTCACCATACTCTTAGTGGCTTCCCAGGTGGCACTAGTGGTAAAGAACCCACCTGCCAGTGCAGGAGGCAGAGACACGAGTTCAGTCCCTGAGTCGGGAAGATCCCTTGGAGAAGGGCATGGCAACCCACTCCAGTATTCTTGCCTGGAGAATCCCATGGACAGAGGACCCTGGCAGGCTATAAGGTTATCACTGAACGATAAGACGCCGGGATTCTTGGCCTCCGGAGGAGACGAATTCAATCCGGGGCCAGGGACGAGGCTGGATCGCTCAGAGCTTTTGTGTAATTAAGTTTTATTAAAGTGTAAAGGAGATAGAGAAAGCTTCTGACATAGGCGTCAGAAGGGGGCAGAAAGGGTACCCCCCTGCTAGTCTTCAGCTGAGTGTTATATAGTCACTAGCAGTCTGTTAATGAAAAGAAAGGAATGTCTTAAAACTCAGAATGGCACCAGATAATTCATCCCAGGCCATAAAACAATTGACTTGAATCTTGTAGAACGGCAGATTACCATACAAATAGTTTCGTTTACATAGATTTGGGGAACAATATCTGAGTATAACATACCGGTTTGTCAAGTAGGTTCTGAGCCATTTGGTGGGACCAACTTGAAGATGCAGTCTGGGGTACATTAACGTAGCTTAAGACAAATATTTCCATAAGAAAAAAATGTATTGGTTAACTCAAGGTTTGAGAATAGTTAGCTTCAGGTGAAACCAGGTGTCATGGCAACCCAGCATTTTAAGAGAAACTTCCTTTTAAATTTGTATAGAGAAGGAAAAAAAAATATCGCCAGTTTGTTTCCTCCTGCCGCTTAAGAGAGATAAAAATGTCTGACACTTGCAGCCTATTTCCTCCGTTGGAGACCCCTGGCCTTCCTGCCTGTTACCCTCTCAGTACATTGGGTCGTAAAGAGTCAGACACGACTGAAGTGACTTAGCACACATATACTCTTAGTGACTGAAATCACAAACAAAGATTTTCTCTTAATGGAACTGTATTTTTATCTGGCTCTAATTTCAGCAGATCAGTTACAGCCTACATTTGTTTCTTTTTGTAAGGCTAAATAAGTGGACAGTTTAGTCCAGAATCCTGAAAATTGTCTCAAGTCCCTTAATAATGCAGCCCTTATAGACACATGATCTAGTTTTAGGATACAGCGGGCATCCGTTTTATTGTCACATGACAGAGATGACCAACTTCCCAGCTGCTGTCCAACGTCAACTCAGCCAGTCCACATTTTGGGGTCATTCATGTGGTGATGTCAAGTAAACATAAAACCAGCTTAGAGGAAAAAAAGTAAGGCTTCCTTGGTGGCTCAGACAGTAAAAAATCTGCCTGCAATGGAGGAGACCCGGGTTCGAACCCTGGGTCGGGAAGATCCCCTGGAGAAGGGAATGGCAACCCACTCCAGTATTCTTGCCTGGAGAATCCCATGGACAGAGGAGACTGGTGGGCTACAGCCCATGGGTTCTCAAAGTGTTGGACACGACCGAGTGACTAACGCGTCCACTTTCATTTTTGTAAGTTAAAAAGTCCTGGGATAGATTTTATATTTGACTTAAAGAATACCTTGATTTGGGATCCAAATAATGTTATCCTGACTCAGTTTCTCTGTAGATAAGTTCTTCCATGCTTTTGCCTTCCTTCCGAGGTTTTACTTGATAAAACCTGACAGCGCAGGGTCTCCTCTTTGTAACAGCAGGCAAAGTGAGTGTGTTACCAGTGAGTCCTGAGATTCACTCTGACTGGAGCAGCTAAGGTCATGTGCTATTTCTTGGCTGCTGTGTAGATGGCGTCTCAGTAGTCTGATTGGCCTGGGTGGGATTCAGTTGACCTTTTACCAACATAGGAGTTACGGGCGCCAACCTTCCATGTGGTCAAAAACCCTATATAACTTAGAGTTGGCTCTCCACATTTGCAGTTCCTCTGTATTCATGGTTCTGCATCCATGGATTCACCCACCCTCGCATCATGTAGGACATAGGACTATCTGTTGAAGAAACCCCCATATAAGTGGACCCGTACAGTCCAAATTTAAATTGTTCAATTGTATTGAACTGTATTTTTTGTAGTTTTTTTCCTTGGAGCTGGGGTGGAAGCTTCCCCAGATATAGTATTAAAAGTATGGGGAGGCGGGTGTATGTATTGAAAATTGGTCCTTGATAGCAAAACAAAGAGGAAAAGATTATAGGGGAGGTCAACAAAAGCCTACTATAATTATCTATAGCATGTCAGATACTGAACTAGGTGCTGGAGTTGAAGTTTTAAAACGAAGAATAATACATGTTGAATCTTGATGAATTTCTAGGCACTGGAGTGTATTGAAGGAGTCTGTCACTATAATAGTTAATCCCATCATTGGATAATTCAGTGAGCTTTCCTACCTGAAATGTTATGATTTGTGCTTCTTGGAAAACAAAATAGAAAAGATATTTTTTTATTGGCTTAGATAATTATTTTATCACTTTAAATTATTACTCTTTTGCCATTTGAGAATTTTTAATATTGTGACAGCTTTCTGTAGAATTCTGAAACTCAGTTTAGTGTTTTCTTTAGTGTCATAAGTCCCCTAAAACAATATCTGAATATAGAGGAATAATATATATTGATGAAAACACCTATTTTTTATGTGTGTAACAGTTTTACTAAGGATATAATGATTGATAAATACTGAATTTTAGTTTTTGCCCATGTTCTTGTAAAATTGTAATCTGTAATACATGGGTTAAATATTGGGCCTTGCTTTTTGCTGGTTGGGGCTTCTTTGCTCTCATCCATGTAAATAGCAGTGAAATTTTGTTTGACTTTCATTTGAACTGTAGCTAGTATACCCCCTGCTGAGAGTCTTAGTGAGAGTTAAAAAACATATTTATCTTCCATCATCTTATGAAATATTGTTATCATGATATTTTGATTTTATTCAGAAGCCTTCTTTCAATCTCAGCCAAAGTAAAATCCAGTTGAGTTTTCTTATGGCTTAACACAGGAACGTGCAAATCCACAGAAAATTTGATTGATTATTATTCTAATATTATAAACATGTAAAAGAGTTCTATAATATGTATGAAAATTAAGAGTTTCTCAGATCACAATATTTAAAACTACATAAACAAAGGCAAATATATATGTGAAATTGCCTTTTATAAACTACTATTAAAAAATCAAAAAGAAAATGTACTAAAATCAGAGTGAAAGTTTCTTAGTAAAGACTGCCCTTGGAGAGAGGATGGTTTGATTGCTCAGTTAATGGCATATAATGAATTTTGTTTCGCCTCCCTGTGCCAAGTGACGTATTAGGTATGAAGAAGAGTTAATGCTGATAAAGTCCACTTCTCTTTCTCTGGGGAAATGGGCAAAGTGTTGAAGTGATGAGGGAGTTGTTAGGTCTCAGTGTAGTTGTCCCCCACTAAGCACTTACAGTCTTTTACTTTAGTACCTTGATGTTGAGTAGAGTTTGATTTCTGTCATATGAATATCGAGCAACTTCACTTGTGGTATTAGTCCCTTTTAGTGTATGTGACATGATGGGACTCAAGGATTATAACAATTTGTGGAATTTGATATATGTAACTTATAATCAACCTGCTTTATTATTGCAGCCCTTATTTCTTATCCATTCATTCATTCACACCTCACCTTGTTCCACAAAAATTTCAGATACCTTATAAAAACTACTTTTATGAACCCCATCTATATGGAAAGACTTGTTTTGGTCCAGTCCCAGTATTAAGTCACATTCAAAGAAATAAGTATGACTGTGAAAATAATTAAAAATAATTCAAGTTATTTACTTCACCTCTCAGAAAACATCTAAGAGGGGAGTAAATGCATTATATATAATAGAACTTTCAAGAAATCATCTTTCCCCATCTCTCTGAACATGGCTGTCAGTTATCATCCCAAACTTTCTCTGACTTCTTGAAACACAATGTTCAGTCATCCAGTGATGTCCGACTCTTTGCGACCCCATGGACTGCAGCACGCCAGGCCTCCTTGTCTCTCACTATCTACCAGAGTTTGCCCAAGTTCATGTCCATTGCATTGGTGATGCTATCCAGCCATCTCATCCTCTGTTGTCCCCTTCTCCTTCTGCCCTCAATCTTTCCCAGCATCAGGGTCTTTTCCAATGAGTCAGTTCTTCGCATCAGGTGGCCAAAGGATGGGAACTCCAGCTTCAGCATCTGTCCTTCCAAAGAGTATTCAAGGTTGATTTCCTTTAAGATGGACTGGTTTGATCTCCTTGCTGCCCAAGGTACTCTCAGGAGTCTTTTCCAGCACCACAGTTCAAAGGCATCAGTTCTTTGACGCTCAGCCTTCTTTACAATCTAACTCTCAAAACTGTACGTGATAATTGGGAAGACCATAGCCTTGACTATACGGACCTTTGTTGGCAGAGTGATGTCTCTGCTTTTGAACACACTGTCTAGGTTTGTCATAGCTTTCCTGCCAAGAGATAATCGTCTTCTACATGGCTACAGTCACCACGGGCCTCTGCAAATCCAGGCAGTCCTATCTTTCCCCTTCTTTCTTAGGTGTCTTTTCTTCTGTTTCTTCTCTCACTGTATGTTCTTCTCCATTTCTCTCCTTCTTCTAATTTATTTCTCACATTTCTGTCAATAAACCCAGAACCAAAGAAAAGGGGAAAAACTGAGACTCAAACCCAGATTTCCCTCTAGGAGGTACCACAGGGAGTGAGGTTGCAATTATCCACATATTAGTATATTTTTTTCTTTGTCCCCCTTATAAAAAAATTGTAAAATGCTAATTAAAAACTGCAAGTCCCGGCCAGGGAACATATAAATTGAGAAGAAAAAATAGAATACTAAGCAGCACAGTTGTATAGTTGACTGAGAACTACAGTTGACCTTTGAGCAAACATGCGTTTTAATGGCTCTGTCCCCTTATATGCAGATTTTTTAAAAAATAAAGGTACCATCAGCTCTCAGAATCTGTACATTCCGCACCCTTGGATTCACTCAACTGTGGATCTAAAAATTAATACAGGATCCAAGGTTGGTTGAATCTATGGATGCGGAACTAGCCACTATGGAGGGCCAAATGTGGGATTTGCAGATGCATGAATTTTGGCATCTGGCTGCCGATCCTAAACCACTCCCCCGAGGATAATGAGGGAAGAGCACTTGATGGTTGGTGATATAAAGGGACTCCTTTCCGTGTTGTTGTTGTTATTCAATCTCTAAGTCGTGTCCGATTCTTTGTGACCTCATGGACTGTACCATGCCTGGCCTCCCTGTCCCTCACTATCTCCCGGAGTTTTGCCAAGTTCATGTCCATTGACTCTGTGAGGCCATCAACCATCTCATCCTCCCTTCCACGGTTCTCCCTAATCATCAGTGGAGCACATACCAGGTCCCCAGATGACAAAGCCCTTATTTCTAAAATTATATACGATTTACAACCTAGATAAAAGGAACACTAAAAAAAATGTAGGGGTAGTGTCTTTAATGTCCATAATAGCAGTTTATTCCAGTGACTGTGAGTGAAAATAGAGGATCTGATGCCAAAACATGACTCAAAGACATTCTGTAGGAGGCCAACACAATGTAGTCTGAGACTGCAGCTTCCTGATGGTATGAACTGACCCAAGAATAAAACCTTATGGTCTCTGTAGCACAACATGCAGACAGTGACTTTAGGGACCAAAGTGGTGGTACAGATGAGTGGGTGCCAAGTGGGAGCTGCCAGCCTTGGGCCTGGGGTCACTGTACAGATAGAAGAGACTGGTGACTACGCAGCACGGCCGCTCTCACAGAGGATAGCTGCTCATTCTCTGTGCCATCCTGTTTTGCCATTTGGGGCTCTAATCCATTGCCACTGTGTCTTCCAGTGCTTCAAGGTGAACCTGAAACCCAATTTATTTTTTTACCTCAGCTGTGGGATCTTAGTTCCCCAACCAGAAATCGAACCCACATCTTCTGCATTGGAGGCACAGAGTCTTAACTGCTGGACTGCCAGGGAGGTTCCCTGAATTCTGCATTTTAATGTGAAATATCCCCATTTTAAATGCTCAGTCATTAAATCATTTGGGCTTTCAAACTGGTGACTCAGTTGGTAAGGAATCTGCCTGCAATACAGGAGATCCAGGTTTGATCCCTGAGTGGGGAAGATCCCCCAGAGAAGGAAATGGCAATCCACTCCAGGATTCTTGCCTGGAGAATTCCATGGACAGAGGAGCCTGAAGAACTACAGTCCATGGAGGCTCAGAGTCGGACATGACTTAACAAGTAAACTACCACCTGGGCTAAGCAGAACTTGCCAGCATGCCTTCAGTCAGTCATCCAACTCTCATCAGAAAGTGTAGCCTGCCTGTTTTTCGTGCAGATCTTTATCAGTCTCAGCACCATCATCTCTGCTGTGCGCAAAGTTGGCAAAGTCTAGACTCTGGTATTCTCAGATTCTCCAATACCAGCTGGGTGTCCAGGCATTCAATTCATTTCTGGCACCAGCACCCCCGAGTCAGTGTCAGACTCTATGAGTTTAAGGGCTCCCTGTCTCATGACTGCCCTCTCTCCAGATGCTACTTGTAAGTTCCACATCCCCAGTCAACCCACATATAAAACCAACTTGGCCACGCGTTTGGTTCCCATGATCCTCTACTCAGGTCTGAATTCACCAGAATGACTCACAGGACTCAGGGAGATACTTTACTTGCACTTGCCACTTTATTATAAAGGATGCAACTTAGATACTTACCTGGCAGGGGAGATACCATGATCACGAGGGTGGTTTTCCCGGGGCGAGGCTTATCCATTGCACTCCGGATGTGCTGACCCCTGCGATTTCCCCAAATGTGGGAAACTCGACTGCAAAAAAAAAAAAGGATGCAACTTAGAAACATCCCGATGGAAGAGAAGTGTCAGGCAGAGGATGCAGGTAGGGGTAAATAGAGCATCTATGTGCTCTCTGGGTTTACCACCCTCCCAGAACATTGATGTGTTCACCAACCCAGAAGCTCTCTGAACTCTGTCATCTGAGGGCTTTTTATGGAGATTTCACTGGTAGGCTGCCGTGGTGGCTCAGATGGTAAAAAATCTGCCTGCAGTGCGGCAGACCCGGGTTCAGTCCCTGAGTTGGGAAGATCCCCGGGAGAAGGAAATGGCAACCCACTCAAGTGTTCTTGCCTGGAGAAATCCATGGACAGAGGAGCCTGGTGGGCTACAGTCTGCGGGGTCACAAAGAGACAGACACGCCTGAGGGACGAACACACACACACAGGCATGATGAATTATTGGCCATTGGTGGTTGAACTTTCCTCTGCCCCTCCTCTTTCTTTTCTCAAGGTCTGGGGGTGGGACTGAAAGTTCCAAGCCTCTAATCAGGTTGTGGTGTTTCTGGGGACCAGCCTCTGTCTTGAAGCTATCTGGCCTGCTCCCCTCCCTATGCCTCCTCCACACACAAACCGGGGGTCATCTCATTAGCATACAGAGATAACTCGCATCACTCAGGAGACTGCCAAATGTTCCAAGAATTCTGAGCCAGATAGGAAAAAAGATCAAATATTATGTTTTTATTAAACCACAGGTGTTCTTTTGATTGGTTAAGAGCAGACTAGTGTATAATAAGACCCCTGCATGTGAACCTTCACGTTGCAAACTCTCCAAGATGTGAATCGAGTCAGGCATAAATGAAATTGCAGCTTGCCCTCCGTGTCCTACTGTTGATGATCCTTCGGCTCTACCATCTCCCACTGCCTCTCCCTCCTCCAGTCAATAACTCTTCTTTCCTGTTCGCTGGATGCCAGCCCCTGTATGCCAACTGTTGTACTGTGCTACTGTACTTTTCAAGGTACTGTACTGTAAGATTAAAAAAGTTTTCTTAATTTTTTGTGTTTGTTTTTTGGTGATATTTGTGTGAAAAGTATTATAAGCCCTGTTACAGTACAGTACTATATAGCCGATGGTGTTGGTCCAGTACCTAGGCTAACTAACATTGTTGGACTTTCAAATGCACTCTTGGAACATAACTCATTCATGTGTAGGGGACTTATTGTACTTGAGAGATGACCACTGATGAAGTTTGTTTTTTTTTTCGAATACCCAGACGGAGACTGCCATGTGGTTGGAAGATCATCACCCTAAGAGATGGGCCCTCAGATAAATAAAAGCAAGGCCAGGATTTTTCTTAAAAAATCTGTGTTTGGTTCACCCTGACACACAAATGAATTACTCCAGAGTTCTACACTAATTTTAGAAGGGAAATATTTCAAAGTAGATATTACTATTCTCCCACTCCCTAAATCCTAGTTTTGAGCAATGTTACTTCCCAAGGACACAGATGGTATATATTCATTGGAAAAAATACATCTACATACTGGATGGTAAAACAACTAAATTGTGGGCATCTGTGAAACTAATTTTTTTAAATGTATCCTTGATATAAGGTTATTCTTTCTGAAAGAATCCAAATCCATAATGGTGGGAGGAATTGTGATGCCATGTCTAATTTATGACATTGAAATAACATTATCAGAAAAGGATATGTGTGTGTCTAAAGTTGTTTAAAAGCAGTTAAAAGTTATTAGAATATATTTTAAAAGTTGGAAGGAAGAGAGAAGTTGAGGTAGAACATATTATAATTTCATGCCACTCATAATTGTTTTCTGTCAGCAGACCATTTCTGCTGATCATAAATGTTGTGTTTCACTCACTAGGCCTTTAGGAGAACATTACGGTATATACTGAACTTGATTTTTTTCAGGATTGTATTTTTTCAGGCTTATTTTTCCTCCATTTTTCTCTAGAGACTTAGATCTGAGAATAAGATCCCTGCCATCTTTATATTTCTGCTTGAAAATTTTCAAAGTAGTTATGCTTTAGTTGCTTGTTTTGCTTAAATGGCTTTAATAAATCAAAATTTTCTATTTGTTCAGAAGAACTGTATCTCTGAAATATTTTGTTGTTTTGCTGAAATATGAACATCGTTGAAATATATATCCCAGTGCTTTTTTCTGTAAATGTCACTGGAAAGTCTGAGCATGTGATTGATTTTGAGTAAAAGATATTTAAAAAAAATATTTAACCGACTTAAAAATAAAAGATTTCTGGGTATGCTACAGGGCTCTTGTAAAAGAAAAAAATATTTGGAGGACTTTGTGGCTTTGATCATAAACAGTGACTGATTTCAGTGACAATTAAAGAAATCAGATATGAAAATGAGGTGAACTCTTTAGAAATCCCTCCTGTTACAATTTTTCCTTCTAATACCTACACCTCCAGGAAGCTATTTTGGAGTCAACTGAACATAAAAGGAGAGCTTATGTCTGTAGTATTTTCATTGCTCCTTTAGATTTCAGGATAGTTCTGAGTAAAATTTTGAGGTGTTTTCTTGAGAAATACTGTCAGTGCTGTCAGTCACTGCCAGGAGTGAACTTTAACATGGACAATACAGTGTGTGGATGCAGAAATGATTAGATATGGGAAACTAAGACACTGCAGTGATATGGTGCTCATTTTACAATTATTTATGACACAAAAGCTAATTTATCAGTGTGGCAGACTAAATAATGACCCCCCCCAAAGACTGTTGTTGTTCAGTTACTGAGTCGTGTCCAACTCTTTGCAACCCCATGGACTGCAGCACACCAGGCTTCCATGTCCTTCACTGTCTCCTGGAATTTGCTCAGACTCATATCCATCAAGTCAGTGATGCCATCCTACCATCACTTCCTCTGTTGCCTTCTTCTCCTGCCTGCGATCTTTCCCAGGCTCAGGGTATTTTCCAATAGGTCGGCTGTTCGTGTCAGGTGGCCAGAGTATTGGCACTTCAGCATCAGTCCTTCCAATTAATGTTCAGGGTTGATTTCCTTTGGGGCTTCCCTGGTGCTCAGACTGGTTTGATCTTCTTGCTGTTCAAAGATGTGTGTTAGTTGCTCAGTCGTGTCCAACTCTTTTCAATTCCATGGACTGTAGCCTGTCAGGTTCCTCTGTCCATAGGATTTTCCAGGCTATTATACCAGAGTGGGTTTCCTTCTCCAGGGGATCTTCACGACCCAGGGATCGAACGCATGTCTCCTGTGTTTCCTGCATTGCAGGCAGATTCTTTACCCACTGAGCCATTGGAGAAGCCTGTTCAGAGATACCCAGGTTCTAATCTCTGGACCTGGGAATGTTAACCTTCTCTGGCTTAAAGGCCTTGAAGATAAGATTACCTTAAAACTCTTGAGATGGGAAGATTATCCTGGATTATCTGGGTGGGCTTCTGAATGCAGTCTCAGTGTTCCCTTAAGGAGGAGGAGATTTGACTGCAGAGGGAGATTTGACTGCAGAAAGGAATGACAGTGAAACCATATACTGCACTGTTGGCTTTGAAGATGGAAGAAAGCAGCTCTCACTGCTGGAAAAGGCAAGGGAAGGGAGTCTGCAGAGAGTGTGTGACTGATTTTGGACTTCTGACCTCCGCAACTGTGAGAGAATATGTTTGTCTTGTTTTAAGCTACCAAGTTTGTAGTCATTTGTGACAGCAGCCATAGGAAGCTAATACAGCTAATTAGTTGATAGTATTCAGTTAAATGAACTATCAATACATACATAATACCACTGTAAACCAAAAGGGAGTTTACAAGCTACTTAGTCATTTCTTAACATTTGTATTTGCAGATTTTGGTTAACTTCTGCATTGCTATATTTATCAGCTTATTCTTAATTGACAAGCAGTAAAAATTCCTAATACTTAAATGTTATAGTTATAGGACTTGGCTGATTACTCTTAGCAGAATGCAGTTCACTTATCTCCCAGAACAAGTTCCCATTTCTGCTTCCCTTTCTTCAGTTTATAGCTGAGGTGTATATTACTATTGTCGGTGCTATTGATTCCCCTGGAACTTTTTCAGGCTGTGACTCAGCATCCTGGTTTTTCGAAAAGGGAACCAGACTCCCACACGGGCAATCTATAGATGCAACAAAAGCCTGTCTTGTTTTATAAATACAAGGCACACATTCTACACAGTAGGCATCCATTTTGTGGCAGTACCATTATCATCCTGGTACTGGGGGGAAGCATGGAAGGTTCTCTGAAACATCCATTATGAACCCACCCCAAGGCTCCTCTGAAAGTGTGACAGTTTGTTTACACCCACTCCTGGCACCTGCACTTTGATTACCAGAGTCCCCTCAGATCTGCAGATTCCACACTGTTATAGAACAAAGAAATCCTAGAAAAGGGAAAATTTTGTGATGTGTCCCTGATTGGTGTTCTATTTAGCAGTCTTTATTGGAATGCACTTGTTTCTTGAGGCCAAGGGAAATTCTGTTGTGGTGTTCACCTGTGTGGGCATATTGCTGGTTATTAAACCCAAAGCCAAAGAATTTCTTTTTCTAACTGTAGGTTCTTTGGAGCCAGAATATTTCCATTTGAGCTTGATAAATTCTCTTGGGGGAAAGGGAGATTTCAAGATCAAAATTAAACTGAATAAATGAATGCACATTTCAAAGGTGGCGCTTCAATCAGGAACAGCTACAGATTCCCTGCCCCCACCCCCACAGGGATTACTGGAACTTTTTGGTTTTATTTGATCATAATTCCAAGACAGGATTTTCATTAGGTGTTTGTTTTGTTTTTCAATGATTCCCACCTCCACCACCACCCCCGCCCCCACACACACTTTAAGTTTGATTTTATTTGGCATTTATCCCAGTTGGCAATTTGCAGTGGAAACAGGAAGCTGACCTTCCATTTGTGAAATCACAAAGTGAAATGGAATACCAGAAGTGATGTTCTCCTCGAAATAATAAATAGCTTTCTAGCTTTGTGCTGTTGTCTAAATTCATAGCACAGTATTAACTAAAATTAATATTTATGTATAGTGAGAAGAATAATGTCTAGCCTTAGGTACCTTCTTGGTTGTATTATATTACTTTATATGTTACCTCATTTTCTTGGATTCTTAGAAATCCTCAAGTAGAGACAACAGTAGTGGCATAACCAAGTACTGGATTGGCCAAAAAGTTCATTTGGGTTTTACCAAATTTGGTTAATTTGGGTTTTGCATCTGGGAAAAACCCAGATGAACTTTTTGGCCAACTGAATCATAACATCTGGTTGTTGAGCTCTTACTGAGAGCCAGACACAGGTTGTGTTTAATAGTACAAGTAAGCTTTCTTTGAACTACTTAATTTAACCATCAAAAAAACCCCATCTGAGGCCGTTTTTTTCCTTGCACAGACAAGGAACTTGAGGTTGAGATTTAGTAACTTGCCTAAAAATCCCACGGACAAGGAGCCTGGCAGACTACAGTCCACAGGGTTGCAAAGAGTCAGACACAACTGGGGGACTAAACAACAATAACGACTGAGGATGCATACCTAATAAAGATAATGAGTATTCACACGTAGATGTTTCTAGCCCACAGACAGAGCTTATTCCATGGCAACAGCCCATTCTCTGAGTCTGGAGATGGCAAGAGTCACGTTTAGGCAGTCAGGGAAAAAACAGCCAAGACTCTGAAGGTGAGAACGGTACAAGGACAAAGATGCAGTGGAACAGCCAAGAACAAGAACTCAGAGAAGGTTCCCTGAGGGCCACAGAGCAGCTCTGCCTTGATAAAGAAGGGGATTGGGGCTGCAATGCAGCAATTCACTGTGATAGCTGGACTCAGGAGAAGGAGTGAACCTCTGAACAAGATGTAGTGAAATTTTGTCATAGTTGCAGATGTTTCATTTTTTTTAATTAAAAAGTTGGCTCGTAATTACAAAGTAATATATCCTTCTTGTACAAAAAAAAAAAAATCAGCACCAAATTATGTAAGTGTAAAGGGACATGAATTTGAGCAAACTCCAGGAGGTAGTGAAGGACAGGGAAGCCTGGTGTGCCGCAGTCCATGAGGTCGCAAAGAGTCAGACACAACTGAGTGACTGAACAACAGAAGTCAAGAGTTGCCCCTCTTTTTTCCTTCCTCATTGACCCACCATTTTCCCATATCTATATATCTAAATTTCATACATATATATATATAGCTAAATGGAATATTTGTTGGTCTTGGAGGGTTTTCTTCTATTTTATTTTTTTGTTTTATTTCACAAAAATAGGGTCATACTATTACTTTGCCAGCAAAGGTCCGTCTGGTCAAGGCTATGGTTTTTCCAGTAGTCATGTTTGGATGTGAGAGTTGAACTATAAAGAAATCTGAGTGCTGAATGGTTTTGAACTGTGGTGTTGGAGAAGATTCTTGAGAGTCCCTTGGACTGCAAGGAGATCCAATCAGTCCATCCTAAAGGAGATCAGTCCTGGGTGTTCATTGGAAGGCCTCATGTTAAAGCTGAAACTCCAATACTTTGGCCACCTGATGTGAAGAGCTGACTCATTTGAAAAGACCCTGATGCTGGGAAGGATTGAAGGCAGGAGGAGAAGGGGACAACAGAGGATGAGATGGTTAGATGGCATCACCGACTCAATGGACATGGGTTTGGGTGGACTCCGGGAGTTGGTGATGGACAGGGAGGCCTGGCGTGCTGCAATCCATGGGGTCTCAGAGTCAGACACGACTGAGTGACTGAACTGAACTGAAGCGATCATACTGTTCTATGACTTTTTAAAGGAAATAATAACATATCTGCATCTTTTATGTTAGTACTCTTATTTCCCTATGGAAGAAATTTTGAGGAGAATTACTTGTATTAAAGAAGACTGTGTTGGGGGATGGGCGAAATGGGTGAAGGTTGTCAAAAAGGTACAAACTTTCAGTTATAAAGTAAGTTTTATGGATATAATGTATAGCCTGGTAACTATAGTTAATAGTACTCTATTGTATATCTGCAAGTTACTAAGTGAGTAGATCTTAAAAGTTCTTATCACAGTAAAAAAATTTGTAGTTATACATGCTGATAGATGATAACTAGACATTATGGTAGTCATTTCACTAAATATATCTACTGAGTCATTATGTTGTACACCTGAAACTTATATATCAATTATATCCCAATTTAAAAAATGCACAGGGTTATTCCATGTGGTTTGGGAGGTCACAACTTGGACCTGTCCTGCTTGAATACTTTCAGTGACAGGGAGTTCCCTTCTTTGTGATGCAGCCAGTTCCATTATTAGATTGCTCTGTTAGACAGTTACCCTGACCTAATGTTTATTTCTCTGTAACTTCCTATAGCTCATTAATATGTTCTCTGGAGTTACACAGACCAGATCTTATCCCCTCTTCACCTGTAGCTAGATGAAATGAGACACCAAAAGTTTTGCTTAAGAAAATTTAAAAAATGAAAGAAGTAAAAAAAGTAAAAGAAAAAAAAATTATATTGCTTCCATGGCTGGTCAATTTTCTCATTTTCTACTTTTCTTCATGGAGCTATTAGCTCCAAACTGTAGACCAGAGCCTCTTTGCCTTTAAACGTTTTTTAGTTTTATTTTTGTTGTTGTTTTTAAACATCCTTTGTATACAAAGGGTGTTCTTTCTTGACCTCTGGATTTTTCCAGGGCTGAAGGCGCTATCATGGAAGGGAGATATCATCAGATATGACGGAGCACAGGGAAGTGCAGACTCTTAGGAAGGTTTAGTTTGGATTTAAGAGTTTTTTTTAACCTCAAAAATAGCGTTAGCACATTTCCTAAATCTCAGCCAACTGTTAGAGCGAGACAGACCTTGAAAATCATGTCAACCTCTTGCTTTTGTTTACCTTAGAAGTCCTAGAGAGTTTATCTTATTTCCAAAGAGGGTCATGACTGATTATGAGACAGCCAAGCCCAGAACCTAACTCTTTCCTTCCCGTGAGCATGTTTGTCCATATCAGCCTACTAGATTGCCACACCATTCTTCCCCAAGTAGTTCTGAGAATTTCCAAAGTCCAGTGGATTTTAAAGTCACAGTATATATACATTTGCCATAGAATACTTTCAGGAGAGAGCTTGGAGGTCCTGTGGCCGTTGTGAATTCCTGTTCCACAACTTAACTAAGCCCTGTGACCTTGCAAAATGGCCCTAATTTTTCTCAGCTGTCCTTTTCTTATCTGTAACACGGAGATAAGACTGCCTACCTCCCTGGACTTTTATGAGGATAGGATAATATTTGGAAAGTGTGTAGCATAGTGCCTGATTCATTAGTCAGCTCAATAGCAGTTGCTGTTAGAAAAAAAGTTCTTTCAAACTTTTCATGATAATCTTTTTTAAAATGTAAACTCAGTTTTTAAAATCTAATAATATATGAGTTAAATTATTGTAGGAAGGAGACTTCAAAGACTAAATATTTAAAAACATTTTTGACTAGCTATTGTACATGGTTTAAAATCTAAAATATAAAAAAGGGAAATTAATTTTTTTTTACTCTATCTTTCCCTACAACTTTTACCTTTCTTTTGCTAGAAAGTCACTTTATCATATTTTTTGTTGTACCTTGTAGATCTTGTATTCCATGCATATACTCAATAAGCTTTAAATATGAAAACATTTCTATCTTCACTCTTTGCTAATAGGGTTGTTTTTTGTTTTGCTTTGTTTTGTTTTGCCGTACCTGTGGCTTGCAGGATCTTAGTTCCTTGACCAGGGATTGAACCTGCAGTGAAAGGGCAGAGTCCTAACCACTGAATCGCCAGGGAATTCCCATGTTGAGGTTTTAAAATATGGCTCTTATAACTGAAAAACTGAATTTAAATTTCTTTATTTAAAATTTTACTCTATTTTGTCTAAGTAAGAGTCATAGAGAACCACTAATTTAAAATTAATGAAAGAAATCTATTTTATATATTTTAAATTATATATGGCTAATATATTTTCTTTTTAAGTATCTAGATAAAGAGAGGAGGCTTTCCTGGTTCCTCACAGTGAAGAATCTGCCTGCAATGCGGGAGATCTGGGTTCGATTCCTGGGTCGAGAATATCTTCTGTAGAAAGGAGTGGCAACCAACTCCAGTATTCTTGCCTGGAGAATTCCATGGACAGAGGAGCCTAGTGGGCTACAGTTCACGGGGTCACAAACAGTCGGACATGATTGAAGCAACTTAGAATACCATAATATCAAATAAACATTTTTGTACTTAGATTTAATAAAAAAAATTTTTAAAAATCAATGCTGTATGTACAATAGCCCTCAACTTTTGGAAATAGTAATTTGGTGATAAAAGGCTCTTTCATGACTTTTCACATTTATTTCTCATATTTCTCTAAGTTGGGCTGTATTACAGAGGAAGAAACTAAAGAATTGAGCAAGGTAGTAATTTACCAACAGATCAAGAGATGAGAGCTTATTTTTGAGAACACATTGCTAATCAGAGCTGTAAAATGGCATATTTGTAGGAGAGCAAATCTCAAACAAATCAGAACATAACCTCATTTCTCCACTTATTTATTCAAGAAGTATTTATTGACTAGCTAATGTGTACCATGCGTAGACCCTGGGAATATGGCATTTAATAAAACCTGGACAAACCCCTGCCCTCATGAAACTTTCGCTCTATTGCAAATGAAAGCCTCCTCTCTCCACTTGGTGGCTTTTTGTGTTGCATTCCACTGGAAGTCGGCGAACAGCAGAGGAGACCTCTTGCAGAGACAAAGAAAGGAACTTGACTTTGATGGCTGTCTGTGCTCTGAACGTATTTCCTTTAGTAAAGGAAAAAGCTTCGGAGGAAAACAGTTTTTACTGAGCTACTAAAAATGCTTTCTTTCACAGTATCACTTTATTTCTTTAGCTCTGGGTTAGGATATGAGTAGGGAAAAAATGAGGTGTGCATATGTCTTACAGGTGCACACAATTTTAATGTAAAAAGAGCCAAGATACTCCAACAAAGCCCTTCAATATTCCTTTTTAAAAAAGATTGTAGTTAATTTACAATGTTGTGTTAGTTTCAGGTGTACAACAAAGTGATTCAGTTATACATACAAATAATTTTTCAGATTCTTTTCCATTTTAGATTATCATAAGATATTGAGTAGAGTTCCTTGTGCTATACAGTAGGTCATTTTCTATGTAGTCCTTTAATACTCCTTTATGGAAAGGTACATAGAAGAAGCTCAGAATCCTGACGGTAAGCCATAGTGCCTGAATCATTCCTCTGCCCTTGGGGAAAGTCTGACTAGTGTAATCGCCCCTACTTTCCTTTTCTCCCCCAAGCAGTGATTGCTTCTCAGTGTTAGCATTTCATCTTAGAGTTCCTTTTTTTTACTTTGCTGCATTTTCAAAATTTACTAGTATGAACATGTATTATTTTTGTAATAAAACAAAGAATAAATTATATTGTAAAAAAGCAGTTCAGTCAGATAATGAAGGCCTGAAATCATTCCATGGGGGCAGAGACCAAGAGGAGGAGGTGAACTTGAGGAGAGACTCAGGAAACAGAATTGACAGGCCTAGGTTACAGCAGTGACAGGAGATTTAGAAATAAACAATCGTTTTATGTCACTGTGGCCTTTTATTTGCTTATTTTTTTAAGACAAATAGAGCATTACAAGAGGTTTTTTGTTTTTTAGGGTTTTTTTTTCCCCCTACATTCATAGCCATTAAATGTTAAACATGTTTCATTATTTTCAACCACCTATCTGTTTAAGATAATTTTCCAGGTAATTTTTTTAGTCCACCATGTAAATGTGTACATTTGGGGTCATTGAAAAAGCTTTGGTGAAATAAAGGGAGTTTATTTTCTTGTAGAACTTTTTGTTTCCAGTTTACCTTAATTTAGTGATAACAGAACCCTTCTGTGGGAATGTCTTGCAGTGATATTGATTTGAAGAACAAAAGGAAAGGCCTCAAAGATAAAAAGTCCTGAAAAGGAATGTTTGAAGAGCATTAACTATACCACGTTTCTCAGATTGGCAATTATTCCCCCTTCAGTTCAGTTCAGTTCAGTGGCTCAGTCATGTCCGACTCTTTGTGACCCCATGGACTGCAGCTCACCAGGCCTCCCTGTCCATCACCAACTCCCAGAGAGTCACAAAGTCTCCATGTCACAAACTCATATCCATTGAGTCGGTGATGCCATCCAACCATCTCATCCTGTCGTCCCCTTCTCCCGCCTTCAGTCTTTCCCAGGATCAGGGTCTTTTCCAATGAGTCAGTTCTTCGCATCAGGTGGCCAAAGTATTGGAGTTTCAGCTTCAACATCAGTCCTTCCAATGAATGCCCAGACTGATCTCCTTTAGGATGGACTAGTTGGATCTCCTTACAGTCCAAGGGACTCTCAAGAGTCTTTTCCAACAGCATGGTTCAAAAGCATCAATTCTTTGGTGCTCAGCTTTCTTTATAGTTCAACTCTCACATCCATACACGACTACTGGAAAAACCATAGCCTTGACTAGACGGACCTTTGTTGGCAAAGTAATGTCTCTGCTTTTTAATATGCTGTCTAGGTTGGTCGTAACTTTTCTTCCAAGGAACAAGCATCTTTTAATTTCATGGCTGTAGTCACCATCTGCAGTGATTTTGGAGCCCTCCAAAATAAAGTCAGCCACTGTTTCCACTGTTTACCCATCTAATTGCCATGAGGTGATGGGACTGGATGCCATGATCTTAGTTTTCTGAACGTTGAGTTTTAAGCCAACTTTTTCTTTTTTTTCATTTATTTTTATTAGTTGGAGGCTAATTACTTTACAGTATTGTAGTGGGTTTTGTCATACATTGACATGAATCAGCCATGGATTTACATGTATTCCCCATCCAGATCCTCCCTCCCACCTCCTTCTCTACCCAATCCCTCTGGGCCTTCCCAATGCACCAGGCCCGAGCACTTGTCTCATGCATCCAACCTGGGCTGGTGATCTGTTTCACTATAGATAATATACATGTTTTGATGCTGTTCTCTCGAAACATCCCACCCTCGCCTTCTCCCACAGAGTCCAAAAGTCTGTTTGTGACATCTGTGTCTCTTTTTCTGTTTTGCATATAGGTTATCATTACCATCTTTCTAATTCCATAAGTGCTGTTAAAGTTCTTTCTTATCTGGCTTACTCATCTGTATAATGGGCTTCAGTTCATTTCCATTCTTCATAGAACTGATTCAAATGAATTCTTTTTGAATGGTGAGTTAATATTCCATGGTGTATATGTACCCACAGCTCCTTATCCTTCTTCTGCTGATGGTTCATCTTAGGTTGCTTCCGATGTCCTGGCTATTATTAAACAGTGCTCTGTGATGAACACTGGGGTGCACATTGTCTCTTTCAGATCTGGTTCCTCGGTGTG